>NC_139226.1:23488871-23660727 GCF_055691185.1 Crinia signifera
CTTTGATTTTTATTTTTATTTATTATTTTCATTTATATATTTTTTATTTTTATTTCTTTTTATCCTCCTCTTTTCTTCCTTATTTCTTTCCAGTTTTTATTTCAATTTATTTATTTATTACGCTTCCACTCCTTTCCTGCACTCTCTATGCAAAGCTAATCGCATGTGTGTGCACCTCTCCATGCAAATTGTTTGTGCTCCCAAGTCTGTCCTCGCCCTTGCTCCCTAGCGCTTGACCCAAAATTGTGTTTACACAATCTCCCATTTTATCTAAATTGTACATCAAGCTGCTCCTCCTTAGCGCAAATCCTATCTGAAGGGTCATTCCTTCACCCCCTGTATATATGACTAGGCGATGGTAGCACACGCTCAAATAATCAATCAGGAATCACTTGACTACAAGAACGTGATTCCTGATTGATTATTTGAGCGTGTGCTGCCATCGCCTAGTCTACTATTGTTGCCCCTGGCCCGGGGAGCTACTGGCTGGCACCGCAATTGATACAAGTTGAGTGCTGCTTCATACCGTGATACCGTGATAGATCTATCTATCTATCTATCTATCTATACATACATACATACATACATACATACATACATACACTCAACACTCTCCATAATGAACTAACTCGCCTTAGTATAGAATTAATCAAATAAATAATGGGGTTTTAGTTCATGAATTGATCAATGCATTTAAGCTTGCAGCCCATCGCCAAGGGACCCCATTTCACTGCAAGTCCTACACTAACAATTGTCTCTCAAGAGCCTGCCAACTGCCGACACATCATAGCTAAAGTGGACATGTGTTTTTTCCTGGTTTAAAGCTCACCTGCCAAGTGCCTTATGGCTTTTAAAGATGAGGCAGTCACCTAACACAACACCTGACTTAGAATTAAAGGGGCAGCTGTCACAGGTTACAGATAAATTAGCTCATCTGGGTTGAAAGAGAAAGCTATGATCACAGTAACAAAGGTTAATTAAAAATTAACCCATATATATACACATACAGAGTACCACAACACTCTCCATCCCTGCAAATAGGGTGCAAGCAGCACGCGCCATTCCCAGGTTGGGGTGAAGTGGCCTGTGACCACATGCTCTAATAAATACACTTGGCAGGTGAGCTTTAAACCAAGAAAAAACACATGTCCACTTTAGCTATGATGTGTCAGCAGTTGGCAGGCTCTTGAGAGACAATTGTTAGTGTAGGACTTGCAGTGAAATGGGGTCCCTTGGCGATGGGCTGCAAGCTTAAATGCATTGATCAATTCATGAACTAATACCCCATTATTTATTTGATTAATTCTATACTAAGGTGAGTTAGTTCATTATGGAGAGTGTTGAGTCCCTGTATTTGTATTTATTAGAGCATGTGGCCACAGGCCACTTCACCCCAACCTGGGAATGGCGAGTGCTGCTTGCACCCCATTCGCAGGGATGGCGAGTGTTGTGGTACTCTGTATGTGTGTGTGTACAGATAGAGATAGAGATAGATCCAAGGAAGACCGCACTCACACTTAGAACTAAGTTAAATCTGGGGTGTCCAAAAGGGGTTAAAGTGTGTGACCACGTGCCCCAATTATATCCCAATAATCCCTCCACGTACTGGGGGGGACTTATGGACACTCTCCTTATTGCAATAATTGAAGAGATCAATGGTTTTGTGTAAAATCACCATTGTTTGTTTTTATTCCAATACAGCAATTTTCATCATGCCCCGATGTTTCGGTCCACAATTAGACCTATATATATATATATACATATATATATATATATATATATATATATATATATATATATATATATATATATATATATATATATATATATATATATATATATATATATATATATATATATATATATTTTTTACTATATAAAATTATATGTTTATATTTGTAAAAATAACAAATACATTTTGATTCATATGTGATCTTTTGCTTTATTATGCTTACATGTTGTTTTGATAGGCATTTTTGGTTAGACATTTTCAGCGTTCATTGATGCAATATGTTTCCAATAAATTTATGTAGAAATGGTAATTAATGGAATATTTATGTTCTCTTACCTGAACTGATTGTTGCTGTGGCAGTTTTTGTCCTTATTGAAGAACGTGTTCTTTGTGTTTGCTAACGATCTTAATGTATCTCTGAGTTGGAAAGAGCAAATTTATATTTAAAATTCTTGTGAAAAAAAAAAAAAAAACTCTTAATGATATAAAAAAAATCCACTGTACTCACATGGGTGTGACATCAGAACATCTAGTGCGTGTTGGTGTGACTCAGAGTGATTAGATGTGTAGAGTGATTAGATGTGAAGATTATTAATCCCATGGAATTGTTGTGTCAGTTACAAAAGAAAAACAAATAAATTATGAATTTATGGGTGGAATGTACCAAGCTGCTTCAGTATATCCCACTGCCTATCGCGCCGATGCTTATTGCATATGTACAATATGCAACAAAATAGGCAACTCTCTCGATAAGAGCTGCCTTCTGCAATCCTCTTCAGTGCACATTTGCAGAGATGCGGGTGGCCGCAGGGCATGCTAGGAATGATCCCCAACATAGCAGCGCTGCGAAGGGAAGCCATTGGCTTCTATGGGGTAATGCCAGATAGAGCTGGAGTAACCACCACAGCAGAGTCTCACTGGGAAGGGCTTTAATGAATTTGAAAATGCGCTAAAAACCCACAAAACAAGGTTTTGACAGCATTTTTATTGTACATCTGTAAAACTATTATAGCAACTTTTAATACTATAAAATTATACCAACTACCAGGCCACATGCAATGTTTTATGTTAAGTACAGATGTGTCCTCATGCCCAATGGGAGTGAACCCTAATGTGGCTCCTACCTGTGTGGAGAGGGTGTGCTAGTTACATAGTTACATAGTTACATAGTAGGTAAGGCTGAAAAAAGACTTGCGTCCATCTAGTTCAACCTGGTATAGATATCCATTGCTGATTTGGTAGGTTCTGGTATTTTACAGACACATTATATTTCTTATTTGTACCCATGGATGTTTTTCTCCAGTAAATGTTTGTCCAACTTTGCTTTGAACAAATTTAATGAGCCAGCCGTTACCACCTCTCTGGGAAGAGAGTTCCAGAGTTTGACTGTTCTGACCGTAAAGAAATTCTTTCTACTAGCTGAATGAAATCTTTTTTCTTCTAATCTATACTCATGCCCTCGCATCCTAGATTCCTTTCTAGTAGAAAATAGGGTGTGTGACAGTTCCTTATATTGGCCCTTGATATACTTGTACATGTTGAGCATGTCCCCCCTTAAACGTCTCTTTTCTAATGTAAATAGTCCCAAATTGCTTAATCTCTCCCCGTAGCTTAAATTCTCCATTCCCCTAATAAGCTTTGTTGCTCGCCTTTGGACTTTTTCTAATTCTATGATGTCCTTTTTATAGTCCTTTTATAGTTCTGACCATACTGCTTGGTCTGGAAGAGGAGAGACCATGCCACCGGCCGGATCCTGATGGCTGGACAATGGAGGTGACAGGTGCTTGGACAGGCACATGCGCACAAGTCATGGTTTGTCTACACATGTGTGAAGTGTGCGTTACCTCTGCTTGTAGCCGGATGATTCTTCTTCCCGCCAGTTCTTTCCTCCGCCGGTTGGAAAGACCACACCTCCGTAAGAACCAGAGCAAGGCGTTCGGTCAGATACAACTGCAATATTTATTTAGTGCAAATAGGGTACAAATACTCAAGGTACACCTAACAGCAATGGGTAAAGTAAGCAACCTGCTTGTCTCTGAACAACTTTCCCCTACAAACTCCAGTATACTGGGGAGTGAATGGACTGACCCCGCTAATCGCCAACTGGGTCCCTACAGGCGGCAGTCCGTCCACTCGACTATTGAATACCCAAGATAGGACAACTTTACTCGATTACCTAGGTCTACAGATTTCTTGACATCCAATGTAACACAGGCACAAACATAACATACCACATAACATACAAATAAACACAGTCCATATGACACCAAATAAGGATCCTTACGGATGCATGCCCTGGCGAAATGTCCCTGATGAGCCAGGTGAATCCAGCACGGGTAGTAAGGGAAAAGGGGTTCCCTGTAATAATCACTTGAGGCCACAAGATGGCAGTATTCCCACAGTTAAACTAACTCTGTAATGGGAGAAACAGCTTCCCTAACTTGTACAGTTCTGCCGGGAGGCTGCGGGTGCTCAGAGGTTGGCAAAAGGGTGAAACAACTTCCGGAAGGGTAATGAGGGGGATTAGGCTTCCTTGCCCTGGGTAGCCAACCACGTGGTGGCAGGGGATAAGCCCAAGGAGTCCAGCTCGGGCCACAAATCTGCGCAGGAGTCTTGTCCTTTAGGGTTAAATACGTTGGTGGCAGGGAGTGCTGCTGGGAGCCTGTCCGTAGCCACAAATAGGGGAGGGGTACCGGGGAGTTCAAGTAGGTCTAACGTTGGTGCCAGGGAGTGGGTCTAGGGGTACGGCCTGATGGGCTCCAGTGGCTGGTACCTGGTTGCTGCAGCAAGTTGCAGGCTCCTGCCCGTCTCGACCCGGTCTCCGGCTGCCCGTCAGGTTGGTGCTGGCTTCTCCCTCTTCGGCAGGGGCACTCTAGTGTGGGCGCTGCTATTGCAGCGTTGCCGCACTCAGACGCGCCGCTCCTGCTCAGGGCTGCTGGACACTGGAAATCCTGTGCGCTGGCGTCTTCTGCTCCTGCCGCCGCCTCCCCGGGTCTCTTCCTCTCTCTCACCGCCGCGTCTCCCTCTCGGTCCGGGCTTCTTCTCCTCACACGCCGTGGAACTCCTCTCTCCTTCCCTCACGCTGCTCTGCTCACTTCTCACGTGTCCCCCGTCGTCACTGGCTCACGCTCCTCCTTCACATCCGGGCCGCCTCTCATTTGTCCTCTCGGGCTGTCAGTCAGCCCGGCCGCCTGTTTTCCGCGCGCTAGTTAACCCTTCACTTCTGGGTTCTGGCGCGCAGCAGCCCGGTACTATGGGCGTTCTAAATGGGGATGCCACACTCCTCCCTCCCAGTCCTCAGGCATCAACTGCGCTGGCGATGATCTATTGGAAAATTCCTGGCTGGCCATTGCTATGGCCCAGCCGGCCGTTTGTCCTTATCTATAATACACACCATCAACTTCACTGCAATATATACATTTTTAAGCAATACACCTTATACTAACGGCACTACTGTCGGTACCGTAGGGGAGGCACGCCTTGCGTGCTCCTGACCGAACGTCTCACTCCGATCTCCGGAGGTGCTATCTCCACGGGTTCGGGCACGGGTGTTTCGATTCTCGGGCTGTTCTGAAGCGGCAAACTTGGAGGGAGTGGCACAGACCATCCAACGCTCAACATCAGTGCCAACGGATCTCGGGTCCACCTTGCGACAGGGTCTTCGCTCTCTATGCTGTTTTCAACGCTAGGCTGGATGACAACTGGAATCTGACGCGGGTGGGTCTTGATCTGGTTGCGGTGGATCCACTGACAGTGGGTCCCATCGCCCTTGGAAATGAGGTATACTGCTGTTGCGTCCTGCGGCTCTCTCGTCACCACATAGGGATCGGGTTCCCACCTAGCATCGAGTTTACTTTTTGGGCGATTATTTCTCTTGAACACCAGGGTGCCGACAGGTATGAGTTCGGCGTGTGCATTCTTATCGTAGTTGGTCTTCTGGCGATCCCTGGTTTGCTCTGACTTCTGGTCGACCAAGGCCCTGGCGTCTGCCAGTCTAGACTGGTGTTCTTGTACCCAGGGGGCGTGCGATTCGGAGTGACCCGGGGTGTCGGGAAGGTTCAGATTGAGATCTGCTGGTAGCTTCCCTGGGCGTCCGAATAGTAGGAAGTACGGAGAATATCCAGTGGAGTTGTGAGTCGTGTTGTTGTAAATAAACGTCAATTCGGCCAGTAACGTGGGCCATTCGGACCGCTTCTCTGCCGATACGGCCCTCAGCAGGTTGATGAACGTTTGATTCGTGCGTTCGCACAAACCGTTGGTTTGGGGGTGATACGGGGTCGTGTGGATCTTTCGGCACCCATAGAGGTCACACAATTCTTTGAAGAGGGCGGATTCGAAGGACGGCCCCTGGTCGGTTAGAATCTGTTGGGGGAACCCGTATGATCTGACGAAAGCTCGCCAAAACACTTCGGCCGTGGTTCGGGCGGTGAGGTCTCGGACTGGAAGCACCACCGCAAACTTCGTATAATGGTCTACTATGGTGAGGGCATAGTTGAACCCGGACCGGCTGGGCTCCAGCTTCACGTGGTCTAGTTCCACTAGTTCCAACGGCCGACTGCTGCTGATAGGGGTAAGGGGTGCCTTCTCTTGTTCCGTGGCTGGCCTACGTACTGCACAGTTTATGCAGGCTCCACACCATTCTTCCACATCCTGTTGAAGGTTGTGCCAATAGAAACGTTGTCTTAGGTTGGCTTCTGTTTTCTGGACCCCAAAGTGCCCTGATTGGTCGTGGTATGCCTGTAACACGATTCTGATGGCCGGCCGGGGGATGACTAGTTAGTACCGTGCACGATGCGACTTTGGATCGATCCACCGGCGGTACAGCAAACCCCGAATCACTTCCAGTTTTTCGCGTTGCCTCCACAGTTGGGTGAATTCAGCTGGGGCCGCTTCTCGCTCGTCCCTTCCAGGGCTCGTGTTGGTGGTTAGAAGGGTCTTGACCCGCTGGAGGTGCGGGCACTGCTCTTGCCAGCCTCTCCATTCTTGATCAGCGGCCTCCTCCTCTCTGTCGGCAGAGACTGCATTTACTTCCGGGGTTGGAGGATTCTGGGTCGACCAGTTGAAGGTCGGTAGCTCGTCGTGTTCCCTATCATCTTCTATTTCTTCTTCCGGGGGTAGGGGTAGACGTGAGAGGGCGTCCGCGTTGGCATTGCAGCGTCCACTCCGATACTCTACTCTATATTGGTAGTTGGCTAGACGAGAGGCCCAGCGCTGTTCTAAGGCGCCCAGGCGAGCGGTCGCTTGGTGTGCGAGGGGGTTGCAATCGGTGACTGCCACAAATGAGGTAGCGGCTAGGTAGTCCCGTAATTTTTCGGTCACCGCCCATACCAGCGCCAGGAACTCCAATTTAAACGCACTGTAGTTAGCATCGTTCCGCTCTGTTTTTCTCAAGCTTCGGCTGGCATAGGCGATAACCCTCTCTTGTCCGTGCTGCGTCTGGGCCAACACTGCCCCTAAGCCCAGTTTACTGGTGTCCGTGTATAATCGGAACGGTAAACTGTAGTCTGGGTAAGCGAGGAGAGGCGCTTTCGTCAGCGTCTCTTTTAGCTGGTCGAATGCGTCTTGGCGGGCCTTGGTCCACTCTATCACCGTTTTCCTGTGGTAGTCTTCCTTGGAAATTCCCCGAAGGGTCTCTGTCAGCGGGGTAGCAATTTTCGCGAAATCCTTCACGAATCGCCTGTAATATCCCACGAAGCCCAAGAACTGTCGAATGTCCTTGACAGTCCTGGGTGCGGGCCAGTCTGCGACCGCCTTGATTTTTTCTGGGTCGGGAGAGACACCTTCGGAGTTGACGACATGCCCCAGATACTGGACTTCCGGCTTGAGGAGGAAACATTTCCTGGGCTTGAGCTTCAACCCGTGTCTGGCTAGCTGCTGGAATACTTCACGGAGATGTACCAAGTGGGCCTCATAACTGTCGGAGAAAATGATGATGTCATCTAGGTAAAGGAGCACTGTTTCGAAATTTCTGTGGCCCAAACAGTGCTCCATCACCCGCTGGAATGTGGCTGGGGCATTGCAGAGTCCAAAGGGCATTCTGTTGAACTCATACAACCCCATCGGTGTGATGAAGGCCGTCTTCTCTCTATCTGCCTCGGCCATCTGGACCTGCCAGTATCCGCTGGTTAGGTCCAGTGTAGAGAAGAATTTTGCCGACTTAAGGGCTGTGAGCGATTCCTCTATACGAGGGAGTGGATAGGCGTCCCGGTGGGTGATGCTATTCAGCTTCCGGTAATCCACACAGAAGCGTAATTGCCCATCTTTTTTCTTGACCAGCATGATCGGTGCGGCCCAGGGACTGTGGCTCTCCCGGATGACATCGCTCTTCATCATATCCTCCAACATTTGTTTCACCGGTTGATACAGTGCCGGGGCTATGGGTCGGTGTCTCTTGCGTATAGGGCGGGCATCTCCCGTGGGTATTGGGTGTCGGATTCCTTCCACTATCCCTATTTCGCCCGGGTCTTTGCTGAAAGCAACAGCATTTTCTTTCACCACCTCTAGCACTCCCTCCCGGTGTCGGTCGCTAGTGGTGGCATCTCCCACCTGAACTTCTGTCCACCAGGTCTCTGGCGTCGTCCCTTGTCCCTCCCGTGCCACGAGTTGTTCCGCGGCCACGGCGGGGTGCATGACGTCTTGGAAAGTGGTCCACCACAAGGTGGCCAGCGGTTGATTCCGATACAGCTTCACGGTGCGGTTGTGGGGATTCAGCACGCGCACCGGAACTCTTCCGTTCTGTACCTTCACCAGGGCGCTGGCTACCACCAATTCTTGTCACGCCGGAATCACGCAGTTCTTTATAAGAGCTTCGTATTCGCACCCGCTGGGTCCACATCGGGTCTTCCCCCACAAGATCGTCTCTGAGTTGGGTGCCAGCTTGATGGGCCTACTTTCGGTCAGTCGGACCCTTCCGATTTCTCCCGTCCTTCGGACGAACCTTTGATGACCTTGCAGTACCTTGATCGTCTTCTGGAGGATTGAAGTGGCTGGTGGTGCCGTTTTGGTCAATTCACCCCGTAGGATGGTCACTAACTCTTCCGGGCATTGCTGGAGGATGTTCATGCCTAATATAATGGGGGCCACTTTTCCTTCCCCACTCGTGGTTACTAGGTACCCTTGCTTGGGCAGACAGGTCTGTCCGATCTTCAAGTCGGCCTCCCAGTACCCGGTACACGAGATCCCCAGGCCATTGCTTGCAATCAATTGTAACCACGACGGGGGCGGTGCAAGTAGGGTTTCTCTTCCCCAGTGTTTTTGGAGGGTGGTCAGTTGGATTGTAGAGATTTGTGACCCTGTGTCTATCATGGCCAGCGTTTCTGTCCCATTGATCAGGACCCTAATCATCGGGCATTGTCCTACATATTGGGGCCACCATTTCTCCGGGTCTGGATCTACTCCCGGTGTTCCCCCCGAGGTTCGGGCCCTGGCCTCGGGGTGTTGAAGTTTAAAGCCTCTGGACGGTAGCAATTCCGTTCTACGTGCCCCGGCTCTTGGCACCTCCTACATATGGGACGCCCTTGTCCGTCGAATTGGTCTGTGCTTCGTCGGCCGCTCTCTCTAGGGGGGTCCCAGCGGTTCCCCGTCCCCCGGCGTCGTTCTGTTCTCCAACCCGATTCTCTATCGTTGTAGATTGGTGGTCTGGATCGCTGGCGCATCTCCCGCTGCATGCCCGCCACACCTACGGTGAGGCTCTCAATCTGCTTCTGCAGGATCTTAAATTGATCTTCCGGCAAATTCTGCGCGGCCTGTATTGCTGTTTCTTTGTCTTTCTTCGCCCCTTCTGGGCCAGGGGAGTGGGTTTTTCGCAGATGCGGTGGTTCCTGGAACCCCAGCATCTCAGGGTATTCCACCTCTTGTTCGGCGTGTTTGCCGACTACGCTAATTGCAGCCTCTTTGAAATCAGCGAATGTTGCGCCCGGCATTTGTCTCCGTAATAACCTCAATTGTGCACGTACGCTCTCCCTCATGGCACCTTCGGTTAGCTGTACCGTCAGTGTTTCATCTGCATTTCTCATCTCTTCTGGGTCTATTGCTTGAATTGCTTTCCGCATTTCCTGCAGACTGAGGGCATAATCCCGCAGCGTCTCTCCGGTGCGTTGCTTCCTCCCGTAGAGTTTTAGTTTTAGCTCTGGTAAACTTTTCATTTCGAAGATGATCAACAGTTTCTTTAAAATCTGTGCCACTTCTTTCTTTTGTTCGGGTGGCCATGAGATCACTTCTCGGAGGGCAGATCCCGTCAGTTGTCCTACCAGGATTTGGACCTTTTGCTGTTCGTGCAGTGTATATAGCAGGAACGTCGACTCGATCCTGTTCTTAAATTCCACGAACGTGGTATTTGGTGGCTTGTTCGTGTCTCCGCCGTAGCTGGGCAGCCATGAAGCCCCAAAATAGTATGGGAGCGTGATTGGCGTAGTCGGTGCTGTGGTGGCTTGGTCTTGTATTCCGTTGCCCGGCGCTACTTCTCCTGCCGGTGCCGGTATTGCTGGTTACACGGGTGGTTGCGCAGGTGGTTGCGCAGGTGGTTGCGCAGGTGGTTGCGCAGGTGGTTGCGCAGGTGGTTGCACAGGTGGTTGCTCCATCTTCCTTACTCAATTGTCTTCCCAACCTGACCCGGATCCTGTTCGTGACACCAAGTGTGAAGTGTGCGTTACCTCTGCTTGTAGCCGGATGATTCTTCTTCCCGCCAGTTCTTTCCTCCGCCGGTTGGAAAGACCACACCTCCGTAAGAACCAGAGCAAGGCGTTCGGTCAGATACAACTGCAATATTTATTTAGTGCAAATAGGGTACAAATACTCAAGGTACACCTAACAGCAATGGGTAAAGTAAGCAACCTGCTTGTCTCTGAACAACTTTCCCCTACAAACTCCAGTATACTGGGGAGTGAATGGACTGACCCCGCTAACCGCCAACTGGGTCCCTACAGGCGGCAGTCCGTCCACTCGACTATTGAATACCCAAGATAGGACAACTTTACTCGATTACCTAGGTCTACAGATTTCTTGACATCCAATGTAACACAGGCACAAACATAACATACCACATAACATACAAATAAACACTGTCCATATGACACCAAATAAGGATCCTTACGGATGCATGCCCTGGCGAAATGTCCCTGATGAGCCAGGTGAATCCAGCACGGGTAGAAAGGGAAAAGTGGTTCCCTGTAATAATCACTTGAGGCCACAAGATGGCAGTATTCCCACAGTTAAACTAACTCTGTAATGGGAGAAACAGCTTCCCTAACTTGTACAGTTCTGCCGGGAGGCTGCGGGTGCTCAGAGGTTGGCAAAAGGGTGAAACAACTTCCGGAAGGGTAATGAGGGGGATTAGGCTTCCTTGCCCTGGGTAGCCAACCACGTGGTGGCAGGGGATAAGCCCAAGGAGTCCAGCTCGGGCCACAAATCTGCGCAGGAGTCTTGTCCTTTAGGGTTAAATACGTTGGTGGCAGGGAGTGCTGCTGGGAGCCTGTCCGTAGCCACAAATAGGGGAGGGGTACCGGGGAGTTCAAGTAGGTCTAACGTTGGTGCCAGGGAGTGGGTCTAGGGGTACGGCCTGATGGGTGGTACCTGGTTGCTGCAGCAAGTTGCAGGCTCCTGCCCGTCTCGACCCGGTCTCCGGCCGCCCGTCAGGTTGGTGCTGGCTTCTCCCTCTTCGGCAGGGGCACTCTAGTGTGGGCGCTGCTATTGCAGCGTTGCCGCACTCAGACGCGCCGCTCCTGCTCAGGGCTGCTGGACACTGGAAATCCCGTGCGCTGGCGTCTTCTGCTCCTGCCGCCACTTTCCCGGGTCCCTTCCTCTCTCTCACTGGTCCCGTCTGGTCACCGCCGCGTCTCCCTCTCGGTCCGGGCTTCTTTTCCTCACACGCCATGGAACTCCTCTCTCCTTTCCTCACGCTGCTCCGCTCACATCTCACGTGTCCCCCGTCGTCACTGGCTCACGCTCCTCCTTCATATCCGGGCCGCCTCTCATTTGTCCTCTCGGGCTGTCAGTCAGCCCGGCTGCCTGTTTTCCGCGCGCTAGTTAACCCTTCACTTCTGGGTTCTGGCGCGCAGCAGCCCGGTACTATGGGCATTCTAAATGGGGATGCCACACATGTGCAAACCCACGGCTTCTATTCATCACCAGAAGGAGCTCCCATCATCTCTCAGCATCTCCACCAACAACCAGCCACTAGTTCTGCCTTTTGTGGGGTAGGGTATTTAGGGCTCTCGGGGCATTTGCTGACAAATGAAGCTCCCCTAAAAAGTATCAGAAAGAGAATCCTCTGACAAATAGTATATTTCAGCATAATATTAGTCAAACTGTTGACCAATCACAGAACATGTTTGTTCATGGGATGAGCCTGCTGAACATTTGAGCCAAAAATATCCCTGTTTTATTACCAGCATAATAAAACTTATGTTACAGATAGCAAAGGTGCAATCTGAGTATGAGATGAAAATGAATACAGGTATGGTAGCTGCAGTAAGGTGTGAAGAGGAAGATTTGTAACCTCTAGCAGGGGCTACAAGAAAATGGCTGCCACTTGCAATAGGAGCACCGTAGTACCCTGCACAATCTATCAGAATCTACAAGAAAATGGGCACATCTCCAAAGGAGCTCCCAGCTGGCATCTCCTCCCAGAACCAGCCACTAAGCCGTTTGCAAGCCACCACATTGAGTGTCCCAGTGGTGTGTTACTGCAATAGCATCATGGGCCTAATTCAGATGCGGTTCTGTTTATTTTAAAGCAGCATTGATAGTGCATCAGGAGATTTCTATTATAACTCCTCCTGCAATATCAGTCTGCAATGTAGGAGGCAACTGCCACCACCACCCACCTCAAGAACGGCAGTAGATTGTTGATCATGGACAGTCTGCTGCCTTCCTGATACCAAAATTGCAGGTCCCATGTGAGTACACACAGAATGGATCCTGCGCATAGTACTGAACATCTGTACTTTGTGCATCATATTTCAGAAACCATCTAAATGAGTCCGTAGAGGTAAGAGGGAGATCCGCTATGCCTCCTACTCATGCAGCATCCTGCTGGTACATGGCTGCCGCTGATTCTGGAAGCTTCTTCGCCATGAAAGTTGGTTGGTTAAGTCATGAACATGACATTCTCTAAATATGTTCATGGTTCATGGTCTTGCTAGAACTTGTAGTTCCAGGGGAGTAAATTTATCTAAGCTGCCCTAAGGCAGTTTGGTGCCCCCCCCACCCCAAATATGGTGTGTGTCAACATTCACCTGTGTGTGTCATGTGTGTCCTCTCAGTGTCAAGCAGCATTGTCTGCTGCAGAGCAGGCTGAGTGGTACCAGGCAGAAGCCATCCTATTTGCTATTGCTCTTGTTAGCCAGGCCCCTGGTATAGAGCCAATTAGACACTAGCACTTCTAGCTTCTGACAGAGGAGCACCCAGCACTACTCGTAAATGCAGATTCCAGGAAAGCTGGCATGCTGAGTGTCTGCACTCCGGGACAACAAGTATGTACCCCTCAGACAATAAGCATGTAACTCCCCTGGGCAATGTGTATGTAACCCCCCTCCCCGGCAACGAGCATGTAATTCCACTTGGCAATGAGCATGTAAACCCCATTGGCAATGAGCATGTACATCTCCATGGAAATGGCCATATAATACCCTGTACATGTACATATAACACCCTCCTCTCCCATAGCAACAAGCATGGAACCCCCATTCAAGGAGCATGTAACCCCTGGCAAGGAGCATAATGTAATTCATGGCAATGAGCATGTAACTCCTGGCATCAAATTCGAAGCAGATGAAATTGAGGTAGTGGGTCAGTCGTACAAGACTTATATAGATCAAAAATATACAGTGACAGTGAGATAGGGCCCCTGTTTGTTGGCAATGTAGATAATTAAATCAATACCCTACAGGGGTGTGCTACCACTGAACAATAATACACAATATTGGAAGGGGACAGGGTAAAGTTTGTCTCGATGTGGTGCACCAATAGAAAAAAGACAATATAACATTTACCTTTTATTGATTACTAGCTGACCCCCCCGGCGTTGCCCGGGAAAACCTTGGGTTTTTTTTATTTCCAAAATTGCTGAAAAATGTCATCTTACAGTATGCTGTGTCAAAGACCTAAGATTGTAATTTGTTATAGATTCCACCATAATGTTAGAATGTGTTTGCATTGATACTCAATGATGGCAATGAAATCAGTTGAGTTGAGTTGATAACTTGTATGTGTTGATGAATTCCACAACCACTCCTGAGATTTAGCACCTATGACATACCTTCCAACATCTGAGGGTCAGAAATTGGTACAAAATCAGAAAGGGACGTGGCCACACCTCCATTTCTATACTTTCAATGGTACAGTTTCTAGGGTGTGTAATTACAGGCGCTGAGTGCGTGGAGACCGGGGTGGGCATTACTTACCGTGCCATAATTAATTTAAAATTCACCGCTCCCTGCCAGTGCCGCTCCCCTCACCGATCCTGCCTGCAACAGTCTCTGAGGTCTGGAGATCTGTAAAGCACATGCACCGGGCATCTCTACCAAACAGTGGGGCAGCCACTGAGTGTGGGAGCAGGTCCGCGGGCCTGGCCACATGACATCATGACACGATGCACGCTAACCGCACCACTGCAATGCACCGCTGGGAACGGGTGCAATGGGCCAAATTCTTCCCTACACCCACCGGGCCAATACACCGATCCAGCCATCGCAATCATAAATGGGTGCATCGATAAGGTTTGGAGTGTAATAAGTTGAAGAATAAGACTGAGATAAAGATTTGCCATGTTAAAGTGTACAATTTACTCGATAAATTGTGAAAAAATATATGCGTGTACATAGAAGTACAATTAAAAAATGACAGTAGGATTATAAAATAAGTTCTGATTCAAACTGATAATTGTTTGGATGGGGGTGGGTTTCGAAACAAATCTATAGGTGGGGGGTATGGATATTGTGGGCATAATTGGTGTTTGGTACACCTACAGGGGGTCCTCAATTGATGGGATTTTCAGTACAGTGTCACGGTCACAGTGTCACCATAGCGGGATTCCCAATTTGGGTCCAGGTTGTCTTTGAGCCTACGGTCTCCCTTAATGATAGTCAATCACTGAGGGAGACCGTAGGCTCCAGGAGAAGAGACCAATGGGATTGTAAAGGGACCCCTAAAAGACCACCTGAACCCCAATTGGAAATACCCCTATGGTGACACTGAAGTGAAAATTTCTCATCAACTGGGTACCTCCTGTGGGTGTATAAAACACTAATTATGCCCACAATATCCATACCCCCTCCACCTATAGATTTGTTTCGCAACCCACCCCATCCAAACAATTATCAGTTTGAATCAGAATTTATTTTTTAATTCTACTTTCATTTCTTGATTGTACTTCTATGTACACATATTTATTTCACGATTTATTGAGTAAATTGTACACTATAACGTGACAAATCTTCATCTCAGTCTTATTCTTCAACTTCTTACACTCATAACATTCAAACAAATGCATGCAGCGCTCATGCCCATCGACCAAACATTATCTATGAACCAAAAGAGTCTGGGAAACCCTTAAGGCAGAGCAGTGCCTAAAATCCAACTGACTAACAGGGTGAGTGCAGTGTACCCACTTTGTATTGATCAACGGGTGCATTGGCCAGGACAAAGATTTCTCAGTGCAACTGGCCGGGGTGCGCAGAGATGGATATGGGGAAAAAAGAAAAGCTGGTACATTAGGTACAGTTTTTATTAGCCGTACAGACTGTTAAATAAATGGCAAATTATTTTTTTTAATGTGTTTATGTGTGTTACTGTTTTTGTGTGTGTGTGTTGTAGTGTATGTGGTTGTGTGTGTTGTGTTGTATGTATCTGTCCAATGCGTAAGTGTGTGAGGTGTGCTATGTATATACAGTATGTGTATGTGTGTGTTGTGCATTTGTGTATCTGTGCAGTGTTTAAGCATGTGTTTTGTGTGTTGTACTGTTTTTTGGGTGTGTGTGTGTGTGTGTGGTGAATGTGGGTGTGTGTTGTGCTGTTAGAGGTATGTTATGTGTGTGTTGTGTGTATCTGCCCAATGTGTAAGTGTGTTACGTATAAATGTGTGTGTGTGTGTGTGTGTGTGTGTGTAGTGTGCTGTGTGTATCTGTGCAATGTTTGTGTGTGTTTTCTTTGTATTGTACTGTTTTTGGGTGCGTGTTGTAGTGAATGTGGGTGTGTGTTGTACCATGAGTGGTGTGTTATGTGTGTGTGTATCTGCTGAATGTGAGGTGCTCTACATATATATGTGCGTGTAGTGTGCTGTGCGTATCCTTACAATGCTTGAGTGTGTGTGTTCTGTGTGTTTGTTGTACTGTTTTTGGGTGTGTGTTGTAGTGTATATGGGTTTGTGGTGTGTTATGTGTGTGTTTTGTTGTGTGTATCTGTCCAATGTGTAAGTGTGTGAGGTGCGCTACCTATATATATGTGTGTTGTGTGCATATGTGGTGTAGTGTGTGTGTGTGTGTGTGTGTGTGTGTGTGTGTATGTGTGTGCGTGCGTGTACAATATGTACGTGTGTGTGTGATGTGTGGTCTATGTATATCCTCAGTTATTCCTAATAATTGTTTAAAGCCTTCACCATAATGTTAGAATGTGTCATTCATACTCAATGACAGCAATGATATCAGGTGTGGAGTTGTTCCTTCGACTACGGTTTCCCCGATTGTCAATCTTTTTCCCCAGATCATCAATAAAGGCAAATTTAAACTTGGTGTTTTTTAAATTTCTAAGTGAAATTTCCCAAAAACGGCTTCGAGGTGCACACCACCAGGTCCAGAGGTACCTTGTTGCCAAATTTGGCTGCGCTGAGTGCCACGGTGTACCCGCAATGCAACGGACACGCACACACACACACACGCACACAGACTCTTCAACTTATTATATAGATTATTAAGAAGACTGCGAAATATAAAAACAACACAAAACATGTGACACATACAAGGTGAATAAGTGTATGTTAAAAAATCACATGTGGACTCTCCATGCACCTAATATAATCCTCTTTAAATAGTTTAAGTGTGTCGCAGAAAGATGTGGGTCCCTTAAAGTAACTTGTCCTCTTTTGATAAATGTGGCTTAATTGGCAAATTCCATATGAGAGAGGAGACACTGGGGCACACTGATCAATCCAGAGGAATGAACACCTATACTAGGTCACCATACAGTTGTCAATAATATTGAATAAATTCTGTATGTCAAAGACTTGAATTCCTTATTTCAATGTGTTGCTGTGTGTTGGTTTCTAGTTAATCCCAGATTGGTTAATACGTATGTTGGCAACTATCTGTCTGCTGTCCTGGAGGTCTCAGCCCCAAACAGTACAAATGTAACTTTCAAAACATTTTATTATTCATATCTCCCCTGTTTGTATGGTGTAATTGAAAACAGTTCACTGGGTTACTACCCTTGCTTCAGTGAATATAAGTACTGTGATTCCTGTACTGGTATTGTGCTGTGACAAATGGTTTTAACCCTTTAGCATAAAGGAGAGTAGTAGCATAAATGCTGAATGTTTGTCACTTAATCAATGTATAACACTGGAATAAATATGTACAGATGGAGCGCCCCTGGCTCTTGCCCAGGGATCACCAGCATGCTTGTGCTGGCGATCGCCGGTGCAAGCACGTCTCACAAGCACACGCTTTTCATGTTTCCGGACGGCGCCGCTGCGGGTCCCTGCCCGTCTCCACTTCAGGGAGACGGGCAGGGATAGTGGGAACGGCGGAGTGGCGAACAGGGGCGGGCTGGGCCGGGGGGCAAGGTGCCATGTGCCACTATGTCCTCAGTGCAGGAGGGCGGCGGCCATTTTCCTGTAGCCGCGGCCGTGTTCTGTAAGCCGCGGCCAGCGCAGGAGGGCTGCCTGGAGGAGGTGGATGGTGATCCAGCGCGGCCCGCAGCTAGTGACTGGCTAAGCGGCCCGGGGGAGCAGGAGGGCTGTCGGACCCCACCGGACCACTCCCGCCCAGCAGCAGCAGCAGAGGGAGAGACAGCAACAATGGTGAGTTGCTGGTGGGAAATTCTGGCACTGTGGGGCATATGTGTATCTGTCACTGTGGGGGCATATCTGTCACTGTGGGGGCATATGTGTATTTGGCAGTGTGGGGGAATATCTGGCACTGTGGGGCATATGTGTTTCTGGCACTGTGGGGGAATTTCTGGCACTGTGGGGGCATATGTGTATTTGGCAGTGTGGGGGAATATCTGGCACTGTGGGGGCATATGTGTGTCTGGCACTGTGGGAGCATATCTGGCACTGTGGGTCATATGTGTATTTGGCACTGTGGGGGAATATCTGGCACTGTGGGGGCATATGTGTATTTGGCACTGTGGGGGCATATCTGGCACTGTGGGGGCATATGTGTATGTCACTGTGGGGGCATATCTGGCACTGTGGGGGCATATGTGTCTCTGGCACTGTGGGGGCATATCTGGCATTGTGGGGGCATATGTGTATCTGGCACTGTTGGGGGAATACCTGGCACTGTGGGGGCATATGTGTCTCTGGCACTGTGGGGGCATATGTGTATTTGGCACTGTGGCGGAATATCTGGCACTGTGGGGGCAAATCTGGCACTGTGGACATCACATTGTGCGCTGTAATGGGCATCATGGTATGGGGCGTAATGGGCATTACGGTGTGGGGAGCATTGGGTAATTGCCATCACAGTATGGGGTGCAATGGGCATCAAGGTGTGCGGCATAATGTGTAATTAGCATCACAATGTGCTATCTGCAGGTACACAATACAATCATGGTACAGGCCACGCCCCCTTATGATAGGCCACACGCCTAATTTTTCAGCATGCCTCTGGCGCGCACAAGCATTCGGTCTTCCAGAAAGATGGGGGTATGGGCCAGTGCTCTGGACTTGCCCCCTAGGCTAAAAGTTGCCTGCCAGCCCCTGGCGGCGAGGGGCACCGGGGGAGGCGGCGGGCGGCGGTGAGCCGGCCGCTGGCGGGGGCTGGCGATAGAATCGCCAGCCCCTGTAAGAAAGAGGCCGGCTCCATCTGTAATATATTGCAATATATCCTTTATCCGGGAAGGGGTGCACTAAATCCCAGACAATTTTTCCACTAACACCTACGAGGGAGGGGGGGCATTCTGGCGGTTCAATTCTTGAGTCCTTCCCTTCATATACCCTAAACCTGTGGGTGTACCCTGAGGTGCTTTCACACAGCTTATACATTTTTATGCCATACCTTGCCCTCTTATTGGGAAGGTACTGGTGGAATTTGTAATATATTAACCCCTTCCCGACATTTGACGTATATATACGTCATGGCCGGGATGTACTTCCCGACACATGACGTATATATACGTCATGACTTTAAACTGTCCCCGCATCTATAGACGCGGTGACAGTTTAAACATGTCTGCTGTCCCTGACAGCAGACATGTCCCAGCATGTCCAGGGGGGGCGGCGATGCCTCCCCCCCGTCGGCGATCGCTGTGATTGGCTGTTCAATGGGAACAGCCAATCGCAGCGTTTTCCTGTGTTACCGGCGAATATGACGCTCGGTAACACAGGTGTCAATCACCTCCGGGTGTGAGGGGGCGTGAGGGGGTCACCGGTGATGACCACACCTCACCCCACCTGCCCCCAAGGCTGTGATTGGTCCGTCGGACCGACGGACCAATCACAGCCATAGCGCATTATTTAAACTAACGGTGACTTCGCTGCAGACGCCATTCCGGTCTGGAATTGCGTGCAGAGCGGTCACCGGCCAATCTGTCGTGATATACATACCTGATCCTTGCCTGATCCTTGCCTGATACTTACCTGATCACCGCTGGTAGCGTGCTGCCAGCAGCTGGATGCTTCCTGGATCTTGTCACTTCCTGTGTGCTGCTGCTGCAGTGTCATAGAGTGACAGATAGTGAGAGATAGTGAGAGATAGTGAGAGATAGTGACAGAGAGTGATAGAGAGTGCTATATTTTGTGTCTGCTGCACTCCCTTTTGTGCTGATCAGTATATCTGTGCTGATCAGCAACTTTTTGGGGGTGCAGGGGTTATTTTTTTATATATATACCTGTCAGTTGCACCAAAGCTTGTGCTGCCTGTGCAACTGACTTCTGCCCCCCTGCTGCCCCCCCTTTTGTGCTGATCAGTATAAATTAACTGATCAGCAACTTTTTGGGGGTCCAGGTTTTTTTTATATATATACCCTGTCAGGTTGCACCCACAGTTGTGTGCCTGCTGCCCCTCACTGCTAATCAGTGTTGCATCACTGCATCACTGATCTGCAGTTTTTTTTTTTTTTGGAGAGTGCAGTGGGGTTTTGTTTTTACACCCACGTTGCTTTTGTGGGTGTCCTGTGGCCGCTGAGCGCTGATCAGTGACGTACATCACTGAACAGCATTTTTGGCACAGGGTTGATATAATTTTTTTTTTTTTTTTTGGATCAAATTCCTGTTGCCTTTGAGCGCTGTTCAGTGACGGACGTTACTGACCAACATCTGTGCTCAATTTTTGGCGCAGGACCTTTTTTTTTTTTTTTAACCCCTTCAATTTTTTTTTTTTTTGATTGGGATCAAATTCCTGTATAAAGTATTTTTTTTCTGCACTACATACACACTACACACTACATACCCCCTGTGTTAAAATAAAGTTTGTACCCCCCCTACACTATACACGTGTTGAAACATTACACTTACAGAAACACATAAATAAAAATGGCATCCCAAATGTCATCCCAAATGTCATCCCAGTCATCCAGAAGAATGTATTCAGCGGAGGAGGCATATGCCATGCTTGCCTCTGACTCTGACACAGCCAGTGATGCAAGCGGGGAATTTGAAGGATTCGTCTTAAGCTCCTCTTCCTCCTCTAGTGATGAGGGACCCCCTCAAAGACGCCCCCGTAGAGCAGCTGAGACCCCCCCCCCAAATGATTGATCCCGTATGGACCCCACCACCAGACAATTTTGAGCCCCAGGTTCCTGAGTTTTTGGCCATCCCAGGAATCCAATTTGATTCAACAGGTCTCAGAGAAATTGACTTTTTCAAATTATTTTTCTCTGATGATTTTATAAATTTAATGGTGGACCAAAGTAATTTATATGCCCAGCAGTTTATTGCTCAAAACCCCACGTCATCATTTGCTAGGTGGACCCCTGTAGATGCAGTAGAGATGATGACGTTTTGGGGTCTGGTGTTACATATGGGCATAGTAAAAAAGCCAGAAATTAGGCAATATTGGAGTACATATGTTCTGTACAGCACCCCACTTTACCGTATGGCCATGACTCGGACTCGTTTTGAGATAATCCTTAAATTTTTACATTACACCGATAATGCACAGTGCCCACCCAGAGATGATCCCACCTTTGACCGGCTATTCAAAGTCAGGCCGGTCATTGATCATTTCAGTGCCAAATTTGCAGAGATGTACATCCCTGGAAAATTTATTTGTATCGACGAGTCCCTTATACATTTTAAAGGAAGGGTTAAATTCCGCCAGTACCTTCCCAATAAGAGGGCAAGGTATGGCATAAAAATGTATAAGCTGTGTGAAAGCACCTCAGGGTACACCCACAGGTTTAGGGTATATAAAGGGAAGGACTCAAGAATTGAACCGCCAGAATGCCCCCCCTCCCTCGTAGGTGTTAGTGGAAAAATTGTCTGGGATTTAGTGCACCCCTTCCTGGATAAAGGTTATCACCTCTATGTGGATAACTTTTACACTAGCATCCCCCTGTTTAAGGCCCTTGGTTCAAGAGGTACAGCAGCTTGCGGTACTGTGCGTAAGAACCAAAGAGGCCTCCCAAAAACGCACATTACCCAAGTAATGAGAAGGGGTGAAAGCAGGGGAATATGCACCGAAAATATGTTGTTGGTCAAATATAAGGACAAGAGTTATGTCCTTATACTGACAACAATTCATGGAGACAGTACCACCTCCGTCCCTGTACGAGGTACCAGTACCCACACCTCAAAACCTAATTGTATCCTAGATTACAATAAGTACATGGGCGGAGTGGATCTTTCAGATCAGGTACTGAAGCCGTACAGTCCCCTGCGGAAAACAAAAATCTGGTACAAGAAGCTGGCCGTGTATATCATCCAGATGGCACTGTAAAACGCTTACGTGCTATTCCGTTCTACCAGCCAGAGGGGGACATTTATGCACTTTCAAGAGGAAGTCATAAAGGGCCTAATATTTGGGAACCAGCAGGCAGAGGGCCCCAGTACTTCTAGTACTGGCCCCCGTATTGTACCAGGGCAGCATTTTCCTAACGAAATCCCCTCCACTGCAAAAAAGGGCAGGACACAAAAAAGGTGCAAAGTTTGCTATAAAAAGGGAATAAGAAAGGATACTATTTTCCACTGTGAAACTTGCCCCGACAAATCCGGCCTATGTATAAAGGAGTGTTTTAAAATATACCACACATCTATGGATTATTAGGTTCATCATTTCACCATGCTTCGGGGGTCTTGCTAATGCCACATAGCACCCACCATTCATTCCACCAGAATCTGAGCTGCAAAATCCAAAAATCACTCCTTCCCTTCTGAGTCCTGCCATGCACCCAAATGGTATTTTTTGGTCACATATGAGGCATTGCCATACTCGGGAGAAATTGGGGCACAGATTTTGGGGTGCTTTTTCTCCTTCATACCTTATGAAAATGAAAAATTTTGAGCCAGAACTGCATTTTTGTGTAAAAAAATGTAATTTTTCATTTGCACAGCCCAGTTGTATCAAAATTGGTGAAACCCCTGGGGGTTTGAAATGTACACTATACCCCTAGATGAATTCCCTGAGGGGTGTAGTTTGCAAAATGGGGTCACTTGTGGGGGGGTTCCACTGTATTGGTGCTTTGGGGGTCTTGCTAATGCGACATAGCACCCACCAACATTCCACCAGAATCTGTGCTGCAAAATCCAAATATCACTCCTTCCCTTCTGAGTCCTGCCATTTTTTGGTCACACATGAGGCATTGCCGTACTCGGGAGAAATTGGGGCACAGATTTTGGGGTGCTTTGTCTCCTTCATTCCTTGTGAAAATGAAAAATTTTGAGCCAGAACTGCATTTTTGTGTAAAAAATTAAATTTTTCATTTTCACTGCCCAGTTGTACCACAATTGGTGAAACCCCTGGGGGTTTGAAATGTACACTATACCCCTAGATGAATTCCCTGAGGGGTGTAGTTTGCAAAATGGGGTCACTTGTTGGGGGGTTCCACTGTATTGGTGCTTCGGGGGTCTTGCTAATGCGACATAGCACCCACCATTCATTCCACCAGAATCTGAGCTGCAAAATCCAAAAATCACTCTTTCCCTTCTGAGTCCTGCCATGCACCCAAATGGTATTTTTTGGTCACATGTGAGGCATTGCCGTACTAGGGAGAAATTGGGGCACAGATTTGGGGGTGCTTTTTCTCCTTGATACCTTATGAAAATGAAAAATTTTGAGCCAGAACTGCATTTTTGTGTAAAAAAATGTAATTTTTCATTTGCACAGCCCAGTTGTATCAAAATTGGTGAAACCCCTGGGGGTTTGAAATGTACACTATACCGCTAGATGAATTCCCTGAGGGGTGTACTTTGCAAAATGGGATCACTTGTGGGGGGGTTCCACTGTATTGGTGCTTCGGGGGTCTTGCTAATGCGACATAGCACCCAGGCCCGGCGACAGGGGGGGTCAAAGGGGACAAGTGTGACGGGCCCCCGGGATCTGAAGGGCCCCAGAGCTTCCGTGTCCCAGCCCGACTGCCTGTACAAAGCTGTATTGAAGGGCCCCCACCCACCCGTCGGCTGCCGCAAAAAATATCTATTACGATCCTTTAGTGCTGCACTGCATACCCCCATTGACAGCCGCACCGGGACCGCAAAGCAGTACTGTGAGGTGAGGTGAGCTTCGGCTAGAACCAGTTGTACGTGTCTCTCTCTGCAGCTTGCAGCAGGAGAGATGCTTAGGAAGCTCAGCTGGCTTCCTGTTGTGTAGAAGTCGTCGCTGACTGTGTGCTGTGTGTGGCCGGAGGAGGGGAACGTGCAGGACAGATCTTGTGTCAGTCCTGTACTGCATGACAGCCTCACTGCGCTGACAAAAGTAAGGTGTAAATCAGACTGACATTCCCGGGCTCCCCACCTCACTTAAGGGCGTGCTACAAATGTTTGAATTTTTTTTTTTTTGTGGAAAGTGATGTGATGTGGTGATAGCCCTTGACCCCCCTGTCACCGGGACTGCAGTGGGGAGGTGTACGGGGGTTGACCAGGATAAGGGCCATGACTCCAGATACAGAGGGAAACTAGTCAGAGTTGGTAAGATGGATGTGGAGTATATACATAAATTATATCTCACCACAAAGGGCTAACGCTGCTTCACTGTACTCCATATCATCCACAATAGGTATTGTTTCATTTGAATCCATGGATCATGTGACATGCGCTCAATTTGTACTGTAGTTAAAAAATGTGGTGAACCCCAGACATTTTATTTTGAATACTGAAATCTATGTTAAGGTGCCCATACACGCACCGATCCCGGCGTGCGTTCTGGGCTAAAATAGCATAGCATCGCATGCCTTGTGCATGCAATGCGATGCGATGAAAAGCAAGTACAAAAAGTATGTGCGGCACATACTTATTGTACTGTGCGATGAGGTGCCGCGGGAGCGCGTACCTCAAAGCACAGATCGCACCGCCGGGATCGGTGCATTTATGGGCACCTTTACAACTTATAAGAATATTGAACAACACGTGTGTGTGTTTATATAAATATATTTGTCTTCTTTGACCTCAAAACATTGTAGGAGTCAGTTATCTACTGAACTTCTGCAGTGCCATGTCTGTGTTTTTTCTGCATCTGCAGTCAGACACTCTTTGCCTATGGGCCTGATTTCAGATCCCCATTAGCAGCAGGAGCTACTGCCACCTCTGACTGACCTTTGGCTTTAACTGTGCGGAGACAACAATAGGTGCAAATACTAGGGCGCACAGTGTAACCTTTTCCACAATAATAAATTTGACAAAATCACCGTTTTGGACTTGATGATCAGGATTGGTATTGTAATAGCAGGGTTCAACACCTGAAATGATAGCCTCCTATTCACACAACATATGTGACATAGGGGCGAGACAGATAGGAGAAAATAGTGCAGATTATCTTTGGTATAAAAAGATTTTAATAACAGTCCACACTTACAAGAGCAGACGTTTTGTACAGCATAAAAGATATCCCCACAAGGCAAGCAGCTGGGCACAGGATGGAATGGGCAGGCTGGAATGGGATCCCACATACAAGTCCGGAACAGGCAGATGGAGTCCCAAAGTCACTACCACGATGTCCGCGCTGCAGGCTTCCTTCTTAGGCGGGGGTATCAGTAACACTCAACGCGTTTCGATAAATCCTTCGTCAGGAGTGTATAGTAATCATGTCCCAGAGTTCAGTTTTTATAGCGTGTGGCGATTACCGCCATCAGCATTGCGGCGTTTAGCCGGCGGATGTCCGGGATCAGGCGCCGGAAGTAAGATGGCCGTGCGTTCCACGGCTTATTTCATTTGGAACGCAAATACGTGTTTTAACACGGCAGGTAACTTTTTAGAACACTGGTTAATTTAAATAGTTCTCCAATAGTCCGACTGCACGGCAATCTTACTTCAGCACAAGAAAGCAAAAATACAATAAAAAGACGATAAAAAAATCTGCACTAAAGAATATATAAGAATGATCTGTAAAAGATAAAACGGATATCAATATACAGTATAAAACATATTCATATACAATACATATCAATAAATAAGTAGAAAAAAGAGCTCAAACCATTCTTGACTTAAAACTTGGATATCTAAAATTGCCACTATTTCCCTCTGTTCTTCTTGCTCCTCTCTCTTTTTTCTACTTTTTTCTACTTATTTATTGATATGTATTGTATATAAATATGTTTTATACTGTATATTGATATCCGTTTTATCTTTTACAGATCATTCTTATATATTCTTTAGTGCAGATTTTTTATCGTCTTTTTATTGTATTTTATGATGATGTATTTATATATTGTGCTGAAGTAAGATTGCCGTGCAGTCGGACTATTGGAGAACTATTTAAATTAACCAGTGTTCTAAAAAGTTACCTGCCGTGTTAAAACACGTATTTGCGTTCCAAATGAAATAAGCCGTGGAACGCATGGCCATCTTACTTCCGGCGCCTGATCCCGGACATCCGCCGGCTAAACGCCGCAATGCTGATGGCGGTAATCGCCACACGCTATAAAAACTGAACTCTGGGACATGATTACTATACACTCCTGACGAAGGATTTATCGAAACGCGTTGAGTGTTACTGATACCCCCGCCTAAGAAGGAAGCCTGCAGCGCGGACATCGTGGTAGTGACTTTGGGACTCCATCTGCCTGTTCCGGACTTGTATGTGGGATCCCATTCCAGCCTGCCCATTCCATCCTGTGCCCAGCTGCTTGCCTTGTGGGGATATCTTTTATGCTGTACAAAACGTCTGCTCTTGTAAGTGTGGACTGTTATTAAAATCTTTTTATACCAAAGATAATCTGCACTATTTTCTCCTATCTGTCTCGCCCCTATGTCACATATGTTGTGTGAATAGGAGGCTATCATTTCAGGTGTTGAACCCTGCTATTACAATACCAATCCTGATCATCAAGTCCAAAACGGTGATTTTGTCAAATTTATTATTGTGGAAAAGGTTACACTGTGCGCCCTAGTATTTGCACCTATTGTTGTCACTGTTCTATTATTTTGGGGTATATTTGGATGTTTACCCTTTTTGGTGTTTTTTGTACATGTGGCTGCACTTTGTTTAATTGCGCACTTGTGTGGTATCTTCTAAACTTTCTTTAACTGTGCGGAGTTTGTATATTCTCCCCGTGCTTGTGTGGGTTTCCTCTGTGTACTCCAGTTTCCTCCCACAATCCGAATATATACTGGTAAGATAATTGGCTCCCAACAAATTAACCCTAGAATGTCTGTGCGCGTGTACATGTGGTAGGGAATATAGATTGTAAGCTCCACTGGGGCAGGGACTGATGTGAGTGAACTATTCTCTGTACAGCGCTGCGGAATATGTGTGCGCTATATAAGATACTGTTAATAAATAATAATAATAGTTAATAATAAATAAAAAGGAGCATGCATAAGCTATACCGGGACTTACAGCCTGGTTATAGCTCGCAGTTAGAAATAACACTCACAGGAGTTGCTTGTAGTAGGCAATAAACCTTTACTGGCGGTTGTATTTATCATATTGTATATGGACCTTGACATAACAATAACTGGAGGAGGGTGCTAGCCTTTGGGTCTGTGTTTCAGATATATGTCTTTTGATTGAAATTAGTAGGGGCCCCAGAAATATCAGTGTACAGGGCCCCAAGATTTCTGTTGCCGGCCCTGATAGCACCCACCAACATTCCACCAGAATCTGAGCTGCAAAATCTAAAAATCACTCCTTCCCTTCTGAGTCCTGCCATGCACCCAAATGGTATTTTTTGGTCACATGTGAGGCATTGCCGTACTTGGGAGAAATTGGGGCACAGATTTTGGGGTGCTTTGTCTCCTTCATTCCTTGTGAAAATGAAAAATTTTGAGCCAGAACTGCATTTTTGTGTAAAAAATGTAATTTTTCATTTTCACAGCCCAGTTATACCACAATTGGTGAAACCCCTGGGGGTTTGAAATGTACACTATACCCCTAGATGAATTCCCTGAGGGGTGTAGTTTGCAAAATGGGGTCACTTGTGGGGGGGTTCCTAACTTTTAGCATCTTATGGTGCCTAGAAACCTACATGGTGCCTAAAAAATAATCTCATAAAAAGGAGGCTCCAAAATCAAGTAGGTGCTCCTTCTATTATGAAGCCTGTGGTTTGGTCAACGTGCACACTAGGGCCACATATAGGATATTTATGAAAACAAAAGAATTTTGTTTTAATTCCTGTGAAACACCTAAAGGGTTAACAAACTTCCAAAATGCTGTTTTGAATACTGTGAGGGGTGCAGTTTTTGAAATGGCATAATTTATGGGGGTGTCTCACATACAAGTCCCTCAAAGTCACATCAGAACTGAACTGGTCCCTAAAAAAATCAGTGTTTGAAATTTTCTTGAAAATTTGAGAATTTGCTATTCATATTTTAAGCCTCCTAGTGTCCAAAAAATTAAAAGGAGGTTGAAATAATGATGGAAACATAAAGTAGACATATGGTCTATGTTAGTTATTAACTATTTTGAGTGGTATGATTATTTGTCTCACAAGCAGAAAATTTAACATTTTGAAAATTGCTAAATTTTCCATTTTTTTACGACATTTTGGTATTTTTCACAAAAAAACACAGACTGTATCGACCCAAATTTACCACTAACTTGAAGTACAATGTGTCACGAGAAAACAATCTCAAAATCACTGGGATAAGTAAAAGCAAAAAAAAGTTATCCCCACTTAAGTGATACATGTCAGATTTGAAAAAATGGGGTCTGTCAGGAAGGCAAAAACAGGCTGCGGCGGGAAGGGGTTAATCAGTTTATAATCATACAGATTTGAATATCCAGATAGTGAATCACACATACTGTATACTGTAGTTTGAAGCTGGGGTGCTTGTGTGATTTATTGTGTGATACAAGTTCATGTGCATCACTGGGATGAGTAACGGGGTCCGTTGAAGATATGTGTTGTTATTATGGTCACATATAATTGTTAGAAAAAAAGAGCGCTAATAATTATATGTAAATGTGAAAAAGAATGAGTGGTACCTGTAAAGTAAAAGTTATTGGTACTTGTTTCCTAGCACGGCGCCCAATATTTTGATTGTAGTACATCTTATACAATCGCATCACATCGCATGCAATATAGCGGCATGCGATGCATGCGATGCAATGCGACTTGATTTTTAATTGTACAAGCACCCTGATTGGTGCTTTCAATGTTAAATGCACCCACATTGGCAACGCCACCCCCACTATCAACGCCAACCCGAAGCGTGGCGAGCGCAGCGAGCCCACGAGGGGCGGCGGTACGCGTCCTCTGACCTTTTCATACCCCCACTATCCACGTTGGTGTGGAGTTGATTTTAGATAGTGTGGCGAGCACAGCGAGCCACCGGGCCTGAAGCGCGGTGAGCCCCGCGAGGGGACACGGATTACTTTACATGTATTCCGCGAATGTTCGCCACGCTTCGGGCTCGTATTCCACGTCCGCTCACTGCGCTCGCCACGCTTCGGGCTCGCCACACTATCTAAAATGAACTCTACGCCGACGTGGATAGTGGGGGTATGAAAAGGTCGGAGGACGCGTACCACCGCCCCTCACGGGCTTGCTGCGCTTGCCACGCCTCAGGTTGGCGTTGATAGTGGGGGTGGCATTGACAATGGGGGTGCATTTAACATTGTAAACACCCATCAGGGTGCTTTTACAATAAAAAATTGCATGCCATTTGCTGGCATGCAATGCTATGCGATATTTCATTGTACAAGCACTCCTGTTAATTTAACATAAATTTCGCATCACATCGCACACCACTAAGTATGGTATGCAATGGGGGCCGTGCTAGGAAACAAGTACCAAGTTATTTAAAACCAAGTTTACACCCTTTTGGGAAAAAAATGTTTTGTTTTTTTTAAAACAGATTGATGTACAGTATCTGGTATGTCTGCCCCTATCTTACCCTGCTTGAGACACTTTCGGGTGGCTGTAGATGTAATTTACCAATACTTGGCGGTGGTCACAGTGAGCAAGATAGAAAACTTAATTTGCCAGGAGTTCTTCAGCGCAGAGACCGGCTAGATCACGCGCCCATGGCAGCCACTGCGCTGGTTTTCCATCTCAGTCGATGAACCGGAAGTTGCCGGAAGTTGAACGGCGGTTCCCTTGGATGGCTCAAATCAGGCAGTGGGGGCAGCATGCCAGTGTTGATGGATGCTTGGTTTTTTTTTTTTTTTAATTTACCCAAAAGGGTGTAAACATTGTTTTAAAAAATTGGTACTTGTGTATTATCACGGCGCCCCCGATAATTAGTTGCGCGATTTTTCATTGCATCGCATGCCATACACCCGATGCACTGCGATGCGATTTAAGCCCCCTATGCGATGTTAAATTGTATAAGCACCCTTATGGGTGCTTTTAAGCACCCTAATGGGTGGTTACAATGTTAAATGCACCCCCACGCCACCCCCCCAAGTAAAAACGTGAACCCGAAGCGTGGCGAGCGCAGCGTGGCGAGCGCAGCGAGGCGAGCGCATCGAGCCCGCGAGGGGCTGCAGTCCGTGTCCTCCGACCTTTTCATACCCCCACCATCCACGTCGGCGTGGAGTTGAATTTATAAAGTGTGGCGAGCGCAGCGAGCCACCGAGCCTGAAGAGTGGCGGGCACAGCGAGCCCCGTGAGGGGACGCGTATACCTGTGAAGTTATGCGCGTCCCCTCGCTGCGCTCGCCACACTTTATGAAATGAACTAAACGCCGACGTGGATAGTGGGGGTATGAGAAGGTGGGAGGACGCGTACCACCGTCCCTCGCGGGCTCGCTGCGCTCGCCACGCTTCGGGTTCACGTTCATAGTGGGGGTGGCGTGTGGGGTGCATTTAACATTGTAAGCACCCATTAGGGTGCTTATACAAGTTATAATCGCATCCCATCGCATTGTATGGCATTGTATGCCATATACAATGCCATACAATTTTAAAATTGTATGACATTGGGGAACATCGCGCAATATCGCATCGCATGCCTTATGGTCTGCGATGCGATGGGCGCTGTTATACTACACAAGTACCAAATAATTTTACTTTACAGGTACTACTCATTATTTTTCTCATTTACATATAATTATTAGTGCTCTATTTTCTATAACAATTAATCTCTAAATATAAGAGATGCTTAGTTTAGTAGCGCGGAACCTTAAAACTTTTTTCCATGTTGGTCACATATATACACATTGATGATTGCTTTAGTTTACTGATAACGCACTTATTAGCAAGTATTATGAGGTGCAGCCGATAATGCATGCACACACTGCTATCCTGTACAGCAATCATGGTAATCAATGATATGCTAGTGTAGCTGGCTGTGTGTCCGTACACAATCGTGAATACTGTTTAGAGCTGCAATGTTGCCCAGCGGGTGCCGGGTGCCGGCTGCCTTAAACTAATTCTGGGAAAAGATGGCATCTATACACAGCTTAATGGGTGGCCACACATCAAAGTCAAATAGGAAGCCCCTGGCAACAAGCAGGAAACCCCTGGCATCAAACAAGAAACACCGGGCAACAACCATGTACTGTAACTTTTGGCAAAGAGCACAAAGGTAAGCGACACTTATGTATCATAATATGTAATAGGCATTACAGTGTATGGTATAATATGTAAAGGGCATTATGGTTTGTGGTATAATATGTAATGGGCATTACGGTGAGTGGCATAATGTTTACTGGGTATTTATATTGTATGGCATAATGTGTAATAGACATTACAGTATGTGGCATATAGTTTAATGGGTACTATGATGTTTGTAATAATGTATTATAGGCTTTATAGTGTGTGGTATAGTATGTAATGGGTGTGCGTAATCCTGCTGCAGTGTGTCTAAGGAGCTCTACCTGGTGCACTGTTTATAAGTGGCACTACTGTGTGTGTAATGTGAATTGGTACTATTATGTGGCCACATCCCTTCCCCATAAAGCCACGCCCTATGTTTTTGAGGCATACCTATTTTGGGTGTCTGTCCATTTGTGTGTGTGTGTGTGTGTGTGGAGGGGAGGGGCACAGGCCACCAAAATGTCTGGATACGGTATTGCTGCTACTGGGCACATTATGTGTGCATAAATAGCACTACTACTACTACTACTACTACTACTATGGGCAATATACAGTACACCTTTTTCCAGACCACACCTTGGGCACGCGCTGTCTTTGTATAGGATGGGAGGGTGCAATTTTATATAGTAATATAGTATGCAGGGGGAGGTGCCAAATACCCTAGCACCAGCCCTGGTTCTATGGAAAACAAAAACAATTTGTTTAGACCTTTTTCTTCTGTAAAACAATTTGTAGTTTACCATATGGTGTTTTGTGTCTTTCCTTCAGCGTGCCATGTAACTAGCCCTCTGTCTCTACAGTCATGAGAATGGAAAATTATGATGAGTTGTATCATAAGATAAACACAATCTAACTGATAGCAGATAGACATGTCATTCATCATTATCTATCTATGTCTGGCATACATATTAAATTGATAACCATGTTTTTCCTTGTTTAATCCTTTCAGTGCCAACATCACTCAATATATAAAAATGCCAGCGTAGCTCTTATTTGTTAAATAAATTCAAATAAAAAAAATGCGTAAAAATAAAAGATTATATTTCCCTATATACAGTAAAGTAACATTTGTGTAAGTCAAATTTGCATCTCAACCATATTCAAATACATTATATTTCATTAAATGTGTTTTTATACAAATAACCATACAGTATATATACATTTCTGGGATGAGACCATATTATAAAATCATGTTCCAATAGAACCCCAGCAAGTCCAACAGCTGTTAAAAAGAGCTTCCTAACATGCTTCCTAACATGTTTTGTTGTCAAAGGGGAAGCACCCTGTATTAGGTCTTGGTTTTTATACCCATAAGCTGGAAATACGCTTAGCATCATTAGTCCATTTACCGAATTGATCCATTAATTAAGTCATAGAAATGAATATTAGAGCTTGTAAAATAATATACAGAATTATATAATAATATTTTAGAGGAGGCATTTACCATATTTGCTGTCAGTTATTGGCTTTAGGAGACATAAATCATTTGCGGCGCCCCACTTTCGGTCATTGGGGCGCATGCCGCTCTTCCTCAAGGCTGTAGGAAAGGCACGAGAACACCCACTTAACATTTATAACTCATTTCTTCTCACTTGTGGTCATTCATCTCTACCACTGACACCTGCTTCTGGTAACATGCAGACTATTCCTTTGCTTCCCTACATGCCAGCTGTATTCAGTGGCGTAACTAGAAATTTTGCTCCCCCCTGCCAAAAAAAATTCTGGCGCCCCCCCCCCCCCCATTTTTGTTAAAAGAAAAACAGAACTGTTTCTTGGCAATTAGGTTCCCAATGCGAACAGTAAAAATATGCCTTCCCCCCTCCCCCCCCAAATTAGAGAAAAACACAAAGAATTTATGAAGAACCAATACTTATTAGACAATATGCCACACACTGTATGCTTGCGAGCAGGGCCCTCCTACCTCCATATCGGTTTGTATCTACCCAGTTTGTTTAATCACTGTTGATTCCAATTGTGAAGCGCAACGGATATGCTGCGCTATATAAGAAACTGTAAATAAATAAATAAATTATACCAGACAATATAATGACCCTTACACATTATGCCATATACTGTAATGTCCATAAGATAGTTATGCCACATACACAACGTAATACCCATTGCACATTATACCACACACCTTAATAGCAATTACAATGCCACACCAATCGGTGCCGGGGATGCCGTCCATCCGTCCGCCCGTCGACACTGCCCGCCTCCGTCTCCGTCCAGCACCGATGACGTCATATCCCGGCGGCTGTATCGTGCAGGAGGTGGCTGTGTTGTCAGGGAGACAGAGACACTTCTCCCGGGGTCTCCTCGGCAGCATCTAACAAGAGTGCACACATAACATGTGAATTAAAAATGGCAAAAAACATGTGTACAGTGCTTTAAAGAAGAGGAACATACATGCTCCATTTACAGTGATTACAATAAAGGTAAAAAAATGTTTTTAAAAAAGACAAACATATTACACTTAACGCTGACATTACTTCTATATCTTAATAATCATGAAAAGCACCTTGAGGGACACAGTATGATCCTATGTGGAGAACGGTTCAGAGTTATGATTTGTTTAACATATAAAACCAGTCACTGAGAACATTTTATAAACAATTATTTTATAAAAAAATTACTCAGCCCTAAAAACTTGTTAAGACCTCGTGGCCGCAAGGTGTCTAAACAGTATATCAAATGGGACTTTAACTGTAGCATCTTTTTTGCTCTGTTTCCCCCTCTAAGCGATGGGGCACATGGTCTATGATTTTATATTTAAGCGTGGCCATGTTATGTCTAAAACTGGCACCTTGCGGCCACGAGGTATTAACGAGTCTTTAGGTCTGAGTAATTTTTTATAAAATAATTGTTTATAAAATGTTCTCAGTGATTGGTTTTATATGTTAAACAAAAAAGGGGGAGGAGACAGCATCAGAGAGAGGGGGGGAGGAGACAGCGTCAGAGAGAGGGGGAAGGAGACAGCGTCAGAGAGAGGGGGAGGAGACAGCATCAGAGAGAGGGGGAGGAGACAGCTCCAGAGAGAGGGGAAGGAGACAGCGTCAGAGAGAGGGGGGCGGAGACAGCGTCAGAGAGAGGTCGGGGAGACAGCTCCAGAGAGAGGGGGAAGGAAACAGTGTCAGAGAGAGGGGGAAGGAGACAGCTCCAGAGAGAGGGGGAAGGAGACAGTGTCAGAGAGAGGGGGAAGGAGATGGTGTCAGAGAGAAAGGGGGGGAGACGGCATCAGAGAGAGGGGGAAGGAGACAGTGTCAGAGAGAGGGGGAAGGAGATGGTGTCAGAGAGAGGGGAAGGAGACAGCGTCCACGCAGCCATACCTCCCAACAGTCCCGATTTTATTGAGACAGTCCCGATTGTCAGGGCCTGTCCCGCTGTCCCACCCGCGGGCGGCAGTGTCCCGCGGTGCGGGGGTCTGTTGGGAGTCCCCCCTGTCAGCTGCTAAGCAGCGGGGAATAAACGCTGTGCGCATGCGCACAGCGTCTATTCCCGCAGCAAGGGGGCTGGGGGCATGGCTAGAGGCTCACAGAGCCTCTGGGTCATGCCCCCATAGCGGCAAAATGGGGGGCGTGGCCTCGCAGAAGAGACACGAGTATAGGCTACACCCCCAAATTAGGCCACACCCCCGAAAATTTTGGCGCGCCTGAGGCGCGCAGCAGCAGCGTCCCGCCTGCTGAAGTGCCAAAGTTGGGAGGTATGCACGCAGCCCCTGCTCCCCCAAGCAGCGGCGGGGGCTGCCTTATGGTATCTCCGCCACTGGCTGATCACCCTTTTTCCCACACTAGGAGGTTTGGCATGTCATTTCTATGCTGTCCTCCCAATGTGTATTATTGGTGATCTGCTGGTCTTTAGTGGTAGGTGAGCTGGATTACATCCGCATATGTTTTTATCTCATACAGCCTATCTTAACTGATGGTAGGTTATTATCCCCTAGATTGAATTAATGGTTGTATGAGAGTATTAACAAGAAAAACAAAAAGAGAAAGAAACTCGGGTGGGGTGCACTCTTGATATCTCAATCACAAAAGTTGCTCAATAAAGATATTTTTTAAGTTTAGAATTTTTTAGTGTGATTTTTTATATATTTGCTGGGTGTTTAGATTAGTAATCAAAGTTACTGATTACTTTTATATTTAATCTGTTCTGGCGATTTATTTAACCGTTTACAGGATTTCGTGAAGTTGGTATGCGTGAATATGCCTTTAATTAGGAGAGCTGACCGTCATATATCCTTGATGCCTTTAACCAATAGGCAGTATCAATGTAATCTCAATTAGTTTTTGAGATGAGGATTATAATCATTGGTCAGCATAACTCAAAATTTCAAGGAGATAAAGAAATAGTAATTCATTTATATACACACATATCAACAATTATCATGGCATTATCTACATATGTACAGTTTTGATTTTTAATTTTAATTCCAAAAAACTCCCCAAGCTATCATTTGGTGCAATTTGTTAATATGGTTCCCTCTTTGATTTGAAATGGCAACAAATCAACTATGTGGCAGACCTGCTGTCACACTTTGTAGCAAAAGAATTTATTGTTTTTAGGCAGAGAGGTCAGCAGGTTAATTATCCTAGCTAAAATGTAAAGTGCAAGTTGCTATTTTGGAGTGCTAGTGGGCTGGTAAGACACTAATTAGCTATCCACCTATGTCCCACAAATTGTCTCCAGTGGCTCACACACACCCATACAATTTGAGATGCAATCAATACTCAGTAACCACTGGATAAATTCAAATGGACACCCCAGATGCAATCAAAATATGATTCACAAAATATAGCAAAACAACTATGTGGCAGACCTGCTGTCACACATTGTAGGAAATTGTGTATTATATAACCAAAGAGTTTAGCAGGTTAATAATCCTAGCTGAGACAAAAATTGCTATTTTGGAGTACTGGTAGGCTTGTAAGATGTAAGATACTAATTAACAATATGCCTATACCTCACAATTAGCTGTAGTGGCTCTCACATACACATATCCCCATGCAGTTTTTTAAATGCAATGAGAACCCAAGTAATTCAATGTATACCAGATCAATTTCAAACAATCACCCCTGGTGTGGTCAGATGGAATTTGCGGTAATTCAAGAGGCCAGGTTACGCTTTCATTTAGCCCTCAGGCTTTAGTTATAATGGGAATAATTATGTAGCTGGATTAGCCCAAGCGCTGAAACACACAGCCCTTCAGTATCCAACTCAGAAAGATAAGTTTAAAAGCGCTGCCCGGCATGAATGTCCGCAATACCCTATGATTTTAACACACACAAAAGGGGGAGAGAGAAATGTAGAGTGAAAAGACGGGTTGTTAATTAGCTTGCCACAATTGTTGCCATTTTATCACTGTAATAAACTGGGAAGAAAGGCACCAAAGTTACGCATGGGGGGGGAAATGCCAGAATCACATGAACATGAATAAATAAATAAATTGAAGGACCGCTGCCCCGTGTCTGGAGCCAAGCCAACTGGCCGACACAATGGTACTACACGGGGAGGGGGTCCCTCGTTACCAATCCTGTCGGTGGTGAGGTCTCCTAAAGCCGCTGGCGGATATTTTCAATTTTCGTGCAGGGAGACGCTCAGACGGTCGCGTGTGCACACGCGACCGGGTCTATTGACGCGCGTTTCGCCGGAGCTTGATCACACAGGCAGCGTGTATGAGAGTATTCCCTGCTTAAGGGTAGAAGACCACTCGTGGGGTACAGTTGCCTAGTGTTCAATTAATTAGGGACCTGCACATAATTGGCATGCTATCTCACAGTCTATGATTTACTTGCACATTTGAAGGTTCCGCATATGATTTTCTATGCTATCTTCTAGTGTGTATATACTGTTAGTATGTCATTGGCATGTTCTCTCACAGTATGCGCAATAGTCCTGCCAGTTATTTAGCTGCTGATCACCCTTTTTTTATAACAATTGGAGATTCAGCCTTTGATTTTAATGCTGTCTGCCAATGTCTAAGGGGAAACTGGTTCCTATTTTGTATTATTGGTGATCTGCTGGCCTCTGGTGGTCGGTAAGCAATAATACACCTGCATACGTTTTGTAGCCTTTATAACCTTTATATTTATTCATGGAAATTACTTTTCTGGATAGGGTTTATGGCTAAATGAGGGTTTCACCTTCCCTTGGAGGGGAGACCCTTTACTAGGCACTGTTGTCCCCAGAGCTTTTGCGTGTGGGCTAATACAGTTAATTTCTATCACATTTGGTTATAATAACACTATTGACATAGAAAGACAATGGCCTATTGTTCCTGTCTTTGACACGTGTTTCACAACATGCTTTCTCAAGACACAAGCCGATTGTCTCTAGGTGAAAATATTTATTGATTCCCATCAGCCAATCATTTGGCCACCTGGGATCAAATGGTCCGCTTTCTCCTATCATGGTTGCCACTATGTTCCAGGCTCTTTGGGGCTCCTTCCGCCCTTCTTCTGGCGCTTGGAGCATGTGACCAGCGGCTGACATCATTCGGCCGGTCACGTGGTTTATTTGGACCAATCGCGGCTTTTCATTGCCGCAACCCGGAAGTTTCCAGCTATACTGGAGAACCCCGGACTCTGTATTGAGTATATTTCCATTTTATTTTTAGCTTTTTTTATGTATACAGCTATATTCATAAGCTTGCGTTTTATCAGTGATGCAGTAGAGCTCAATAGTTAGTTTCTTAGTTCCAGCGTAATAGTGAAAACTTTATTTATCAAGATGCATATTGTAAAAATTGGATTATATTATACTGGTTCCTTTCTGAGCCCTGGAATCTAGATAGTTACATCGTGATAATGTGAACTTGATAAGTTCTCTATTTTTTTATAACATGCCCATGAGATAATCTCTTGACATGATTACTTTGAGTTATTAATTTTATATCCTTTATTGATGGATCTTTGATTAATTTGGAGGTCTATGTTTGCTGTTAAATTATTTGTTCTATACATGTTCCCTGAAGATTGTGATGTTTATTGTCTAAGTGTATGAGGCCATTAGGGTTGTGATAATTGTTATCGTGCTATGTATATTTGATTGGTTTATATAATAATTATATATAATATATTTAATGTGCTTCTTGTTCTAATTTTAATTCATTAAATAGTATAAGATTGGAAAAAAGTGATTTATGAGTGAAGTAAAATATAATAAATGGGAGTGTCATAATATTGGCCCTTATTCTGATCGGTGTGGTAATATCCGCGTGCGTTCGTGCCGCTGATGTTTTGTGTCTGCGCATGTGCAGAGGCGTCTCTGCGCATGTGCGAGCGGGGCGTACGGCCAAATCCCACATGAAATGTGAACACTCCAAACAGGGGGTGGAGAGGGGCGTGAAGGGCTATTTGGGCTCATTACCATATGCATACGCCCCGCGTTTCATGGGCGTCCCCATGCAAACGCTGGTCGTATGTATGGTAATGCGACCGTGACGCACCTGTAGGGGGCGAACATATGACATCGCCGGATGTCAGCTGCTCGCCCAGATCCCTGCTTTTGCATGGAAAAATGTCCGTGTGGTCTGAGGTTGCGGGAGCTGCCTGGCCACTTGGTCCTGCATTCGGTGGTCTGCGACCATCGAATGATGGGGGAGGTTCCCTGAGATGGAGGAGGCGTATTCCGTGAAAAAAACACGTGCGGTCCGTTCAGCCAGCTTCTACGGACAGAGTTGGCGATCCGTATGGAAGGCGGGGTTTCGCACGCACGGTCCTGGCCGCATATTCGGATCCGGCCGCACCGATCAGAATAAGGGCCATTGTTATTATAACCAAATGTGATAGAAATTAACTGTATTAGCCCACACGCAAAAGCTCTGGGGACAACAGTGCCTAGTAAAGGGTCTCCCCTCCAAGGGAAGGCAAAACCCTCATTTAGCCATAAACCCTATCCAGAAAAGTAATTACCATTAATAAAGATAAAGGTTATAAAGGCTACAAAACGTATGCAGGTGTTTTATTGCTTACCGACCACCAGAGGCCAGCAGATCACCAATAATACAAAATAGGAACCAGTTTCCCCTTATATATTGGCAGACAGCATTAAAATCAAAGGCTGAATCTCCAATTGTTATAAAAAAGGGTGATCAGCAGTTAAATAACTGGCAGGACTATTGCACATACTGTAAGAGAACATGCCAATGACATACTAACAGTATATACACACTAGAAGATAGCATAGAAAATCATATGCGGAACCTTCAAATGTGCAAGTAAATCATATACTGTGAGATAGCATGCCAATTATGTGCAGGTCCCTAATTAATTGAACACTAGGCAACTGTACCCCACGAGTGGTCTTCTACCCTTAAGCAGGGGATATTCTCATACAACTATTAATTCTATCTAGAGGATAATAACCTACCATCAGTTAAGATAGGCTGTATGAGATAAAAACATATGCTGATGTAATCCAGCTCACCTACCACTAAAGACCAGCAGATCACCAATAATGCACATTGGGAGGACAGCATAGGAATTACATGCCAAACCTCCTAGTGTGGGAAAAAGGGTGATCAGTAAGGTTACCACCTAGTCCCTTTAATTCCGGACACATATTAATTACACAGGTTCTGTGGCTGGCTGACTTCAAGACTCCACTTCACCTGATTTTAAACTGCCACAGAACCTGTGTAATTAACATGTGTCCGGAATTAAAGGGACTAGGTGGTAACCCTAGTGATCAGCAGTAAGACAGCTAGCAGCACTATAATTGCATATACTGTGAGATAGCATGCAAATGAAATGCTGTCCTCTGTAACTAACTGAATCACTGAAATAACTGTGATCGCTAACAATACAGTATATACACACACTAAAAGGCAGCACAAAAATGTACATGCTGAACTCCTTTAAATGTGTAAAGAGTGATCAGTAGTGAGATAATCAACAGCACTAATTGCAAACTGCGGAATAGCAGGCAATTCATAAGGCTCATATAACTATAAACCCCTTTGTGAGGAAAATAACCTACCATCAGTAGAAATAGATTACATGAGATATAATATGTGCAGCTGCAATTGTGCTTAATCACCACGAGAGGTCAGCAGATCACTAAAAAAGACTCCGCATGATAGCTGTATAATTATAAGAACTGAATATCCTTCTGCATAAACTGTTACAAAACAAACAGTTAAGCCCCGTACACACGGGGGAGATTTATTGCTGAGCAATATATGGCTGAGCAATATATTGCTCAGTTTCTCCTTTTCATCAGCGACCAGAGATGGTCGCTGATGAAAAAGAAACTGCCGGGGGGAGCCAATATATCGCCGGTGCACACTCCCATCGTGGGCAATATGGTCGCTTAGCGACCATATTTCCCGGGATATTATACAAAATCGCCCCCGTGTGTACGCACCTTAACAGTAACTTCAAGGGAGAAGTATCCAAATGTATGAATAATACAACAGACACAGTTCTGGACATTATGTCATTTATTTGAAACATTGTATTACTCAATACTAGAAGAAAAAGAGCAGAGCTATATTATTAGTGTGTAAGCTAACAGCAAGACATATAATTCAAGGCTTATTTTTAATCTTTACACACACCTTTCCATTCTTCATAAAGTGCCGCTACGGCACGTCACATTATATCTATGTTCGTTTATGTGTGTCCTAAATTTTTAACTCTTTAAAAGTTTCACAACAAATAAAGTGGGATATTATCCGTGAACCTATAAATTAAACGAACACGGACCTAATTCCCCCTTATCTTTTAAAACGAATTAAACAATAAAGTACCAAATCCTTTTAAAAAATAATCTTCTTAGGTGTGCATCCACAGCGCAATTTATTTTCTTCTTCTTCATATACTGTACCCAGTTAGCCCGGATAGCACCCCCGCCACAATAAATCTATAAATAGGCGGCCCCCCTAAACCCTCAATATTAGAAGGGTTAAAATCAATCAGTGTGCGGATTATCCCTCCCCTTGTCCCTCCTCTGAATGCCCCCTGCTGTCCCCTGCTGTGTCAGGCTCCACAATGTCTGTTAAAGTTCAGGAAGGCACAAGGGAGGGTAAATAGAAGGAACAATAACAGGGTAATTGGATCATCCCCTGTGGGGATTGCCTTTTGGTGAGATTACTGGGTACTTGTGTATTATCACAGCGCCCACTACGGCATTTGCGTAGTTGGCTATTCAGGGTAGTGAAATCGCATCGCATGCCATTATTGTATGGCATGCGATGCGATTTTCCTATGTAATGTATTCACTACTCTGTGTCAGTGAATACATTAAAGAAATAGGGTGCAATAAAAAAACGCATTGCATCGCATGCCATTATTGTATGGCATGCGATGCGATGAGATATCAGTTCTAATTGGACCTATAATAATGGCATTTAATGTCATTTATTAAATGACACATAATGTCATTTATGTAGCAAACCCCCCCCCACTATCCACGTGATCCCGAAGCATGGAGAGCGGCAGCGGAACGCGTCCGCCCGACTTTTTCATACCCCAACTATCCACGCCGCCGTGGAGTTGATTTTATATAGTGTGGCGAGCGCAGCGAGGCGAGCGCATCTAGCCCCGAGAGGGGACACGTAATAATTATAACATAATATGCGCCCCCTCGCGAGGCTCGCTGCGCTCGCCGTACTTCGGACTCGGTTGCTCGCTACGCTCGCCACACTATATAACTTCAACTCCACGCTGACGTGGATAGTCGGGGTATGAAAGGTCAAAGGGACGCATCCTGCCGTCTCTCGCCGAGCTCGCTGCGCTCGCCACGCATCTGGATTACGTCGATACTGGGGGGGGGGGGGGGGGCATAATAAATGACATTATATGTCATTTAATGGTATAGTACATTAAATACAATTATAACGGGTAAAATCACATTGCATCGCATGCCATACAACATACCTCCCAACATGACCCTCTCCAGGAGGGACACATTGCTCTATTTCTGGACTTCTTACTTAGTTAATGATTGCCATTACCTGTGTTGAAGCACCTTTCTAATCAATTAACCTGTGTGAAACAGGTGATGGCAATCATAAATGAAGAGGGAAGTGCAGAAACAGAGCAATGTGTCCCTCCTGGAGAGGGTCATGTTGGGAGGTATGATACAATAATGGCATGCAATGCGATTTCACTACGTTTGCGTACATAAGAAAATCAGGCGCTGTGATATACACAAATACCGATTACTGTATATAGTTTCTCCTGGGATCCTTCCTGTGTGACCATATAAGGAAAACACCATATGTATAGGGTAATGCTATATGAATGAAGTCCTGGGGATATACACACAAACACATGGGGATTGGTGACACAAGCATGATGTACAGAGGGGACAGACGGACTAAAATGTACATTAATCACTACACAGAATAAAATACCCTAATTACAGTTTTACTATAAACCTGATAACTTGACAGTGAGGAGCAGTGTAGGAGAGCAGTTTGTGTGGGAGGGGGTGCAGGGTGAGGGTTCGTGTAGGAGAGCAGTGTGTATGGGGTGGGGGTGCAGGGTGAGGAGTAGTGTAGGAGAGTAGTGTGTATGGGGTGGGGGTGCAGGGTGAGGAGTAGTGTAGGAGAGCAGTGTGTGTATGGGGTGGGGGTGCAGGGTGAGGAGTAGTGTAGGAGAGCAGTGTGTGTGGGGGGAGGGGTTGCAGGGTGAGGAGTAGTGTAGGACAGCAGTTTGTGTATGGGGTGGGGGTGCAGGGTGAGGAGTAGTGTAGGAGAGCAGTGTGTATGGGATGGGGGTGCAGGGTGAGGAGTAGTGTATGAGAGCATTGTGTGTGGGAGGGGGTGCAGGGTGAAGGTTAGTGTTGGAGAGCAGTGTGAATATGGTGGGGGTGCAGGGTGAGGAGTAGTGTAGGAGAGTATGGGAAGCAGGAGCAGGGTGAGGAGTAGTGTAGGAAATCAATGGGCGGTATTCAATGAGCCAGAATCGTTGGTCACAGTGATCCAGATTTAACATTCGCCTGCCAATCGCCGGTTTTTAGCTGTGAATCGCCATGCATGGGGATTCGTGGGGAGTCGCCAAGTCACCCTATTCAACGTGGCTGAGAATCGCCGGCCCTAACGGCGATTCTCAGCCATACCGGCGTTTCCCTATACAGCCGCATTAATGTGGTCAGTTGTTTAAAAAAATGCAGAGAAATGCAAGAAAAAAGCAAATTACCCTGGACAAACGCTTCCCATACAGCATACGGCAAACGCTGGGTAATCTGCTCAAAGGGCAAACGAAGGAGTGAGGTGGGGAGGAGAATCATGGGTAAGTGAGGTGCACCATGGGTAAGAACAGTGCTTTGTGGGAGAAAAAAAAAATACCTGAAAAAATTAAATATATATTTGTATAGCACTTCTACGACCATGACATCACACAAGGGCAGCAAATAATAATACATTAGACTTGCATAGTTAAATAGAACACTTAAAACCAATTATTTCACATGTTCCTATAAAAGTTCACCAGAAAAAGATGACGAGGGACACTCGGTGAGGAACGGCGATATGAAAGAAGAAAAAGGAATCGCCAACTTCTCATTGAATACACTTTTGGCGATTCCCCTCAACTACCGTCGATTCCCCATGTAAAATCCTATAGACAAAAAACGGCGATTTGTAGAGAATAACATTTGGCGATTGCTGCTTCATTCACCGGTCGTCATCGGCGATTTCAGCTCATTGAATAGGGTGATTCGCATTTGGGGCTCCAAAAATCACCGTCAGACACGATAAAAACACAGAATCGCCATAAAACTTGGCGATTCCGGCTCATTGAATACCGCCCAGTGTGTGTGGGGGGGTGCAGGGTGAGGAGTTGTGTAGGAGAGCAGTGTGTGTGTGGGGGGGGGGGTGCAGGGTGAGGAGTAGTGTAGGATAGCAGTGTGTGTGTGTGTGTGGGGGTGGGTGGGTGCAGGGTGAGTAGTACTGTAGGAGAGCAGTGTGTATGGGAGGGGGTGCAGGGTGAGGAGTAGTGTAGGAGAGCAGTATGTATGGGAGGGGGTGCATGGTGAGGAGTAGTGTAGGAGAGCAGTGTGTATGGGATTGGAGTGCAGGGTAAGGAGTAGTGTAGGAGAGCAGAGTGTGTGTAGGGAGGGGGTGCAGGGTGAGGAGTATTGTAGTAGAGCAGTGTGTGTGTGTGTGTGGGGGGGTGCATGGTGAGGAGTAGTGTAGGAGAGCAGTGTGTGTGGGAGGGGGTGCATGGTGAGGAGTTGTGTAGGAGAGCAGTGTATGTGGGGGGTCGGGGTGCAGGGTAAGGAGTAGTGTAGGAGAGCAGTGTGTATGGAATTGGGTGCAGGGTGAGGAGTAGTGTAGGAGAGCAGTGTGTGTGTGGGGGGAGGGGGTGCAGGGTGCGGAATAGTGTAGGAGAGCAGTATGTGTGGGAGGGGGTGCAGGGTGAGGAGTAGTGTAGGAGAGCAGTGTGTATGGGATCAGGTGCAGGGTGCGGAATAGTGTAGGAGAGCAGTATGTGTGGGAGGGGGTGCAGGGTGAGGAGTAGTGTAGGAGTGCAGTGTGCATGGGAAGCTGGAGCAGGGTGAGGAGTAGTGTAGGAGAGCAGTGTGTGCGTGGGGGGGTGCAGGGTGAGGAGTAGTGTAGGAGAGCAGTGTGTGTGTGTGTGTGTGTGCATGGGGAGGGGGTGCAGGGTGAGGAGTAGTGTAGGACAGCAGTGTATGTGGGGGGGTCGGGGTGCAGGGTAAGGAGTAGTGTAGGAGAGCAGTGTGTATGGAATTGGGTTCAGGGTGAGGAGTAGTGTAGGAGAGCAGTGTGTGTGTGGGGGGAGGGGGTGCAGGGTGCGGAATAGTGTAGGAGAGCAGTGTGTATGGGATGGGGGTGCAGGGTGAGAAGTAGTGTAGGAGAGCAGTGTGTGTGTGGGGGGAGGGGGTGCAGGGTGAGGAGTATTGTAGGATAGCAGTGGAAAGAAAAGGTTTAACACCAAAACGTTGTCTGCGCCTCCACCTTTACATGTATAAATAAAAAGAATTATACAACCCTTTTCTTCACAGGTGCGCTGTGGAAGGTACCTCCAGTACAAAAATCACAATGGTGTTCTCATCAGATGGATAACATATTCATATGAAAATAAAACAGAGAGTGGATCATAGCGTAACACAATTTAATACAATACAGTAAAATCCAGTATGATGCTTCAAGCTCCCTCCTGGGATAGCAAAACTTAAAGCTCAATTACCAGAGTAAAATGAGAACCTTAATTAAAAGAGTTCTCAAACAAGCATAAAATAAATGACAGCCATGGAATCAACACACATCCTGAGGTAGGAGAAAAGTCTGCAATTACCCAAAAGTATGGAGAACTAGATGGAATCAGTTCTCAATAAAGCATTTCAGGAAAGAACAGCTTGGTGTTCAAGTTACCAGTCCTGGACCGCTGCAGCAGGTTCCTGGCTGATGTCTTCCTCCCCAGATGGTGTGGAGCTCCTCTTGTGGCTGTGGTATCGCTGCCAACGCGTTTCAACCACTACTGTGGTCTTTTTCAAGGCTGAAGTAAAATCGCTAATGTCCACTGGTTTAAAAAGGCTGATAATCAAATTCTAAACTGAAACAGCTGATCCTATTGCCGTCTATAACGGCCTGTCATTGGTGCTTCCGGCGGTCACGTGACCCGACGTGTGGGAGTGTTTCTTTTACTACTGGCGTCATAGCGCCCTTATCCAAAATGGCGGAAGCCGCACTTCCGGTCCGCACGCAGCTCTGTATATAGCAGGTTATTGTAGTGATGCATATTCCTGGCATAGCGCCCTTAACAAAGATGGCGGAATCTATACTTCCGCATATAGCGCTATAGATCACAGTAACAGCTCCCCTTCGTCGCGATCACGTGATCGCTCGACGCTCCAGGCAAAAACAGTAACAATGCAAATTTGACAGTTGTATCCATAGAATCTATTGGAAAAGAGAAAAAAACAACAAGTTTTAAAAATTTAAAGATGAACTTTTCTGCAATAGACACTCTATCCCCATACCTTAGTGTAGGAAAGAAATGAGACATATATAAAGAAGGTGGTTTCACATATAGTGCAGGATTACAAGAACCATTTAATCTCGAAGTCAGAGTTTAACCCCTTCGGGATCAGAGTGTCAAACTCATAGATCATTTCCATCTCCTTCTTAGCCAGAAGGGTGGAGGTGTTTTTTTGTCTCATGTTAGTTTTGACCATCTTTAATCCTACAAATTTTTTAATTGCAAGTGTGGAGCAATTATGTACTATTCTGAAGTGATTAGATAAGGAGTGTGTTTCCAGGCCTTTCCGTATGTTCCTGAGATGTTCTCCCAGACGGACTTTTAATGGCCTGGATGTGCGACCTATATAATTGAGGCCACAAGAGCACTCAATCATATAGATGATGTTACTGGTATGGCATGTAATAAATTCTCGCACAGTATGTTCCCTATCATTAATCACAATTTTCTCAACTTTTTTAGTACCATCACTTTTCACCCCCCGGCATCCCAAACAAGTTCCACATCGATGGAAACCCTTAGTTCTAATATTGCCATCTCTCTGTGGTGGTAGAAAGGCACTCTTAACCAATGCATCCCTCAAATTGGGTGCTTTTCTGTATATAAAAGATGGTTTAGGTGGAAGGGCCTCACCTAACACTGGATCCTTTTTCAGGATATTCCAGTGTTTGTGAATGGATTTTTCTATCTTTTTATGTTGTATGTTGTATCCCATTATAAAAGCCCACTCAAATTTATTGTTTTTTGTGGTGGGATTGCTTCTTTTTGTTAAGAGGCTTTCTCTATCAGTTGTTTCTACTTGTGTGATGGCTTTCCTTATAATGTCTTTCTTGTATCCGCATTTCTCAAATTTGTCAACCATCTTTTTAGCCTGTAACTGATAGTTCTCATTTTCAGTACAATTGCGTTTTACCCGTTTTAGTTGGCCGCTGGGTATTGAGTCTAACCAGTTATGGTGATGGCAGCTCTCATAATGGATGTACGTCCCTGAATCGGTTGGTTTAGAGTATGATCTAGTGCATAATTTGCCATTCTCTACAAATATTGTTAAGTCTAAAAAGTCAACACTTATCGTACTAATATTGTATGTGAGTTCGATATTCCAATCGTTCACATTAAGTGCTGAGCAAAATAGATCCAATGATTCCCTATTACCCTGCCAGATAAACAATATATCGTCTATATATCGTTTCCACGACACCAGGTTCGCCCCATGCCGATCTTGTGGCCATATGTGTTGTAGCTCCCAGCTGCCCATAAACAAATTGGCATAGCTAGGGGCGAACCTGTGCCCATTGCTGTCCCCGTCTGTTGGATATAATAGCCGTCACCAAATAGAAAATAATTGTTCGATAAGATAAAACGGACACCATCTTTTATGAATTCCAACTAAAATGGGTAAAACGCAATTGTACTGAAAATGAGAACTATCAGTTACAGGCTAAAAAGATGGTTGACAAATTTGAGAAATGCGGATACAAGAAAGACATTATAAGGAAAGCCATCACACAAGTAGAAACAACTGATAGAGAAAGCCTCTTAACAAAAAGAAGCAATCCCACCACAAAAAACAATAAATTTGAGTGGGCTTTTATAACGGGATACAACATACAACATAAAAAGATAGAAAAATCCATTCACAAACACTGGAATATCCTGAAAAAGGATCCAGTGTTAGGTGAGGCCCTTCCACCTAAACCATCTTTTATATACAGAAAAGCACCCAATTTGAGGGATGCATTGGTTAAGAGTGCCTTTCTACCACCACAGAGAGATGGCAACATTAGAACTAAGGGTTTCCATCGATGTGGAACTTGTTTGGGATGCCGGGGGGTGAAAAGTGATGGTACTAAAAAAGTTGAGAAAATTGTGATTAATGATAGGGAACATACTGTGCGAGAATTTATTACATGCCATACCAGTAACATCATCTATATGATTGAGTGCTCTTGTGGCCTCAATTATATAGGTCGCACATCCAGGCCATTAAAAGTCCGTCTGGGAGAACATCTCAGGAACATACGGAAAGGCCTGGAAACACACTCCTTATCTAATCACTTCAGAATAGTACATAATTGCTCCACACTTGCAATTAAAAAATTTGTAGGATTAAAGATGGTCAAAACTAACATGAGACAAAAAAACATCTCCACCCTTCTGGCTAAGAAGGAGATGGAAATGATCTATGAGTTTGACACTCTGATCCCGAAGGGGTTAAACTCTGACTTCGAGATTAAATGGTTCTTGTAATCCTGCACTATATGTGAAACCACCTTCTTTATATATGTCTCATTTCTTTCCTACACTAAGGTATGGGGATAGAGTGTCTATTGCAGAAAAGTTCATCTTTAAATTTTTAAAACTTGTTGTTTTTTTCTCTTTTCCAATAGATTCTATGGATACAACTGTCAAATTTGCATTGTTACTGTTTTTGCCTGGAGCGTCGAGCGATCACGTGATCGCGACGAAGGGGAGCTGTTACTGTGATCTATAGCGCTATATGCGGAAGTATAGATTCCGCCATCTTTGTTAAGGGCGCTATGCCAGGAATATGCATCACTACAATAACCTGCTATATACAGAGCTGCGTGCGGACCGGAAGTGCGGCTTCCGCCATTTTGGATAAGGGCGCTATGACGCCAGTAGTAAAAGAAACACTCCCACACGTCGGGTCACGTGACCGCCGGAAGCACCAATGACAGGCCGTTATAGACGGCAATAGGATCAGCTGTTTCAGTTTAGAATTTGATTATCAGCCTTTTTAAACCAGTGGACATTAGCGATTTTACTTCAGCCTTGAAAAAGACCACAGTAGTGGTTGAAACGCGTTGGCAGCGATACCACAGCCACAAGAGGAGCTCCACACCATCTGGGGAGGAAGACATCAGCCAGGAACCTGCTGCAGCGGTCCAGGACTGGTAACTTGAACACCAAGCTGTTCTTTCCTGAAATGCTTTATTGAGAACTGATTCCATCTAGTTCTCCATACTTTTGGGTAATTGCAGACTTTTCTCCTACCTCAGGATGTGTGTTGATTCCATGGCTGTCATTTATTTTATGCTTGTTTGAGAACTCTTTTAATTAAGGTTCTCATTTTACTCTGGTAATTGAGCTTTAAGTTTTGCTATCCCAGGAGGGAGCTTGAAGCATCATACTGGATTTTACTGTATTGTATTAAATTGTGTTACGCTATGATCCACTCTCTGTTTTATTTTCATATGAATATGTTATCCATCTGATGAGAACACCATTGTGATTTTTGTACTGGAGGTACCTTCCACAGCGCACCTGTGAAGAAAAGGGTTGTATAATTCTTTTTATTTATACATGTAAAGGTGGAGGCGCAGACAACGTTTTGGTGTTAAACCTTTTCTTTCCACTTGTACTTTGTTGGGGTAATTTGGGAATACCCCTTTATCACCACTTACGCATCTGCTGACTCTGCCTGAGGCGCACTGTGTCTATACTATTTTTATCCTATATCCAGTGTAGGATAGCAGTTTGGAGAAAGAATGGGATATAGATAAAATGGCGCAGATTACAAATACTTAAAGTTTTTCTGTTCAGACTCCTCTATTTTGTAAGATGAGGTTGCTCTCAGATGAATATTGGTTACCAGGCTGTGATGAATCGTGAAAAACAAGATAATAAACAATAATTAAATATCTGTGTGTGTGTCTTTTCTTATAAACACTCTAATGAGTGGTGCTGTAAATGTCTTGACAAGTTGAGTCTCACAAGGCGTACCAAAACTCACGTTGATTTTAGATGGTATCCCTCTTATAAAGGTTTCTTTGGCACAGTCCTGGGAAACAGCCTCTCAACACGAGTACACATTTTCTTATTTGTGAAATATTTTCATACGTGCTCAAAAGAAGAAATAGAGATAGTGACTCAGATTGCAGAGTGACTATATATTATCCTTTTTAGGTAAGTGGGGGGCTGAGCAAAAATAATGAATTTTGACAGCGTACCTCACTTACATTTTTATAAAGTAGAGGACACATATAAAGGTTTCTTTTAAATTTAGAAGAAAGGGTACCCCTACTCATGGTGTAATTTGGGGTTTTCAAACCTATAAAGGTTTCTTTTCATATTTGATCCTCACTAGTGCAACAAACTGGGTGCTTGTGAAAACCAAATGTACACCTGCTGGCCCCATAGCTCCAGTATTCCACGGTACATAAAACAGAAAGGATTTGCCAATGTAATTGGGTATAATAGGTTATGATACAACAGGCTTGTCCTCCATATAGGATGGCGTACCTTACTCACCCCTTTTAATAGGGGGCAAATGCCTGTAGCAGTTTCTTTTCCAATATATTGATTCTCAATCAATGGTACTTACAAGAATGGAGCCAATATTTCACGGTACATAAAACAGAAAGGATTTACCAATGTAATTGGATATAACAGGTTATGATACAACAGGCTTGTCCTCCATATAGGATGGCGTACCTTACTCACCCCTTTTAATAGGGGGCAAATGCCCATAGCAGTTTCTTTTCCAATATATTGATTCTCAATCAATGGTATTTACAAGAATGGAGCCGGGAAACCAATTGGATAAATAATTTCTCCACAAAGTTTAATCCATAAAAGGTACTTTACACATGTCCCATGAATTGACCATGTGGACATAAAACAAAACAAGGTCCAAAAATTCCAAAATCAAAAACTTTAAAACATGAATAAAACATACATACATCCTGAAGTGTGGCTGCTCACTTTCCTCTGACAGGATCTACGCGTTTTGGTCCAGATGACCTTTATTAAGTTGTGTCAGAGCAAAGTGAGGAGCCAGGTATTTCTATGGTGAGCAGCCAATGAGCATGAGACAGGAAATGACATATGCTATTTTTTTCCTATGCCTTCTCTCCTACATAAAATTTAAGTTTAAACCTATATATTACAGATTAGATGCATGTTAAAACAGCATAAATTCATTAAAAGTCCAACATTTTCCATAATAAAAAAGTCCACATTATGTATACACATTCTTAGGTGTCCGTTACCATAGAAACCCGCCTTATACATACGGCCTCTCCCTTAATAGTATAGGGTATCCAGGTGGCTAGTACAAATCTAGATGGAATCCCCGTGTGGTAATTATCAGCGGAATCAAAGTGATGTCTTGAATTGCAACTGGGTGCCCTGAAGCTCCGGCGATCGTAGGTTAGAGGAGTCTCGCAGAGTCCCGGAAGTGCCGCTGGAACGCAATCGGCCGGTAGTGCGGCTCCTCTATTGGTTGTAGCTGAGACGCATATGTCGCGTCTCTAGCTATTCTCCAGCACATTCGGCGGGAAGTTAGGTGGAACGCACGCCAAAGGAAGGGATAATGCGTCCCACCGTTCATATCACTTCTGATTGGATGATCTGGAATCTGCTTTCCGGATGTATCACCGGGTTTCCACGGCAAGCAGACGCTTTTATACAAAAAAAGAGAAATGAAACCAAAATTAGAATCTTATAAATTTTCACATATATTATGTTACATGATATACATATGAATACCACAAAAAGAAGAAATCACCTATTCAGCAGCATTTTGAATACAATTAGCACACATGCCCAATCGATGCCCCAATATAAACCTTTACTAGAGTACCTCTAGTCCACATCCCTTTATAAATAGACAGATATTATCATACATGTCAGGGTGAGAACTCACGGTCCTATTATATTAACTCAAAATACAGGGCATGCATATAATTCAAAATGTCACAAAATAATCACACATAACAAAATGAAATATTCATCACATTATCCAACCAACATTTGCCCAGCAGACCCAACAGCCCCTATAAGAACCATTTCAGCTCAAAATCGCTGTTGAGCTGGCTGGGCAACAAGGTCTTGTAATTGAATATAAGATTCATCTCCGCTTTAGCTAAGGCCACCATGCAATCAGGCTGTCTCAGATTGCCCTTGATAATTTTAAGGCCTCCCAACTCAGTAATCTCTCTTACTGAACATTGATGGGCTATTTTAAAGTGGGCAGACAAGGCATGCATCTCCAGGCCTTTTTTATATTTACATACAGATAGTGGTAGATGCTCAAATTAGTTCAGTAAAACTTTTCAGGTGCATGCAAGGGAGGGGTTAATACCTAGTAAGTAACAAGACATTAGTTCCCCCGGGAACACTGAATAGTTTTAGCAACCAATCTTGAACACTACATGATAATAGAATTCAGAGATATTGGTTACATATACCTGCGCAGGTGTATGATATGCCCCCAAGCCGCGTCAAGGCTTCTCTGTATATTGGGGGTCCCTAGCGCTATATCTAGGTGCAGGGTGTTGCACCACAAAAACTATCATAATCTAGGAGGCCCAGCGCAGCATGCAAGTGAGATACTGAGTGTTAATAATTAGTGATAGGAAGCCGAAGCTATACATAAAGGGAGAGATAAATGAAATGTAATTAAAATAAGAGAGAGAGAGTGTTAGTGAGGGAAAAGTGTTAATAGAATGTAAGGGCATGCCGCACTAAAGCCACCCAGCCCATCCAGTCCAGGGGCACCGCACCCCACACCATTGTTACCCTAAATTGGGTCTACAATTAGTCAGCAAGGAGCCACATGATAATGGCTCCTTACTTGGTATATCTGAACTAAGAGCTACCTACCTTGGAGCAACCCCTGACTACTCCATGTGGCATATCAGGACATGCATCTCCACCTAATGCAAGCTCCTCTCTGCCTCTCACAACATACATACAGATAGTGGTAGATGCTCAAAGTCAGGGCATGGCAGGGGGCTGGAGGGCGCCAGGCCCTGCACACTTCCGCATTGGGGCGCAGCAACAGTTGCCAGGGCAAGCCTGGGCATGGCTGGTGGCTGGAGGGCGCCAGGCCACGCCCACTTCCGCTTTGGGGCCCAGCAAAAGTTGCCAGGGCAAGCCTGGGCATGGCTGGGAGCGGGGGCTGGAGGGTGCCAGGCCTCGCTCACTTCCGCTTTGGGGCCCAGCAACAGTTGCCAGGGCAAGCCTGGGCATGGCAGGGGGCTGGAGGGTGCATGGCCCCGCCCACTTCCGCTTTGGGGGCCATAAACAGTTGCCAGGGCAACCCTGGGCATGGCAGGGGGTTTGATGGCGCCTGACCCCGCCCACTTCCACTTTGGGGCCCAGCAACAGTTGCCAGGGCAAGCCTGGGCATGGCAGGGGGCTGGAGGGCGCCAGGCCCCGCCCACTTCCGCTTTGGGGCCCAGCAACAGTTGCCAGGGCAAGCCTGGGCATGGCAGGGGACTGGAGGGTGCATGGCCCCGCCCACTTCCGCTTTGGGGGCCATAAACAGTTGCCAGGGCAACCCTGGGCATGGTAGGGGGCTGGATGGCACCAGGCCCCACCCACTTCCGCTCTGGGGGCCAGCAACAGTTGCCAGGGCAACCCTGGGCATGGCAGGGGGTTTGAGGGCGCCTGACCCCGCCCACTTCCGCTTTGGGGCACAGCAACAGTTGCCAGGGCAACCCTGGGCATGGCAGGGGGCTGGAGGGCGCCAGGCCCTGCCCACTTCCGCTTTGGGGCCCAGCAACAGTTGCCTGGGCAAGCCTGGGCATGGCAGGGGGCTTGAGGGTGCCTGACCCCGCCCACTTCCGCTTTGGGGCCCAGCAACAGTTGCCAGGGCAAACCTGAGCATGGCAGGGGGCTGGAGGGTGCATGGCCCCGCCCACTTCCGCTTTGGGGCCTAACTACAGTTGCCAGGGCAAGCCTGGGCATGACAGGGGGCTGAAGGGCGCCAGGCCCCGCCCACTTCCGCCTTGGTGGCCAGCAACAGTTGCCAGGGCAACCCTGGGCATGGCAGGGGGCTGGAGGGCGCCAGGCCCCGCCCACTTCCGCTTTGGGGCCTAACTACAGTTGCCAGGGCAAGCCTGGGCATGACAGGGGGCTGAAGGGCGCCAGGCCCCGCCCACTTCCGCTTTGGGGCCCAGCAACAGTTGCCAGGGCAAGCCTGGGCATGGCTGGGCATGGCAGGGGGCTGGAGGGCGCCAGTCCACGACCACTTCCGCACTGGGGACAAGCAACAGTTGCCAGTGCAACCCTGGGCATGGCAGGGGGCTTGAGGGTGCCTGACCCCGCCCACTTCCGCTTTGGGGCCCAGCAACAGTTGCCAGGGCAACCCTGGGCATGGCAGGGGGCTTGAGGGTGCCTGACCCCGCCCACTTCCGCTTTGGGGCCCAGCAACAGTTGCCAGAGCAAGCCTGGGCATGGAAGGGGGATGTAGGGCGCATGGCCCCGCCCACTTCCGCTTTGGGGCCCAGCAACAGTTGCCAGGGCAAGCCTGGTCACGGCAGGGGGCTGGGGGGCGCCAGGCCCCGCCCACTTCCGCTTTGGGGCCCAGCAACAGTTGCCAGGGCAATCCTGGGCATGACAGGGGGCTGGAGGGCGCCAGGCCCCGCCCACTTCCGCTTTGGGGCCCAGCAACAGTTGCCAGGGCAAGCCTGGGCATGGCTGGGCATGGCAGGGGGCTGGAGGGCGCCAGGCCCCGCCCAATTCCGCTTTGGGGCCCAGCAACATTTGCTAGGGCAACCCTGGGCATGGCAGGGGGCTTGAGGGCACCAGGCCCCGCCCACTTCCGCTTTGGGGCCCAGCAACAGTTGCCAGGGCAAACCTGGGCATGGCAGGGGGCTTGAGGACGCCTGGCCCCGCCCACTTCCGCTTTGGGGCCCAGCAAAAGTTGCCAGGGCAAGCCTGGGCATGGCTGGGAGCGGGGGCTGGAGGGTGCCAGGCCTCGCTCACTTCCGCTTTGGGGCCCAGCAACAGTTGCCAGGGCAAGCCTGGGCATGGCAGGGGGCTGGAGGGTGCATGGCCCCGCCCACTTCCGCTTTGGGGGCCATAAACAGTTGCCAGGGCAACCCTGGGCATGGCAGGGGGCTTGATGGCGCCTGACCCCGCCCACTTCCACTTTGGGGCCCAGCAACAGTTGCCAGGGCAAGCCTGGGCATGGCAGGGGGCTGGAGGGCGCCAGGCCCCGCCCACTTCAGCTTTGGGGCCCAGCAACAGTTGCCAGGGCAAGCCTGGGCATGGCAGGGGACTGGAGGGTGCATGGCCCCGCCCACTTCCGCTTTGGGGCCATAAACAGTTGCCAGGGCAACCCTGGGCATGGTAGGGGGCTGGATGGCACCAGGCCCCACCCACTTCCGCTCTGGGGGCCAGCAACAGGTGCCAGGGCAACCCTGGGCATGGCAGGGGGTTTGAGGGCGCCTGACCCCGCCCACTTCCGCTTTGGGGCCCAGCAACAGTTGCCAGGGCAACCCTGGGCATGGCAGGGGGCTGGAGGGCGCCAGGCCCTGCCCACTTCCGCTTTGGGGCCCAGCAACAGTTGCCAGGGCAAGCCTGGGCATGGCAGGGGGCTTGAGGGTGCCTGACCCCGCCCACTTCCGCTTTGGGGCCCAGCAACAGTTGCCAGGGCAAACCTGAGCATGGCAGGGGGCTGGAGGGCGCCAGGCCCCGCCCACTTCCGCTTTGGGGCATAACAACAATTGCCAGGGCAAGCCTGGTCATGACAGGGGGCTGAAGGGCGCCAGGCCCCGCCCACTTCCGCTTTGGTGGCCAGCAACAGTTGCCAGGGCAACCCTGGGCATGGCAGGGGGCTTGAGGGTGCCTGACCCCGCCCACTTCCGCTTTGGGGCCCAGCAACAGTTGCCAGGGCAAACCTGAGCATGGCAGGGGGCTGGAGGGCGCCAGGCCCCGCCCATTTCCGCTTTGGGGCCTAACAACAGTTGCCAGGGCAAGCCTGGGCATGACAGGGGGCTGAAGGGCTTCAGGCCCCGCCCACTTACGCTTTGGGGCCCAGCAACAGTTGCCAGGGCAAGCCTGGGCATGGCTGGGCATGGCAGGGGGCTGGAGGGCGCCAGTCCACGACCACTTCCGCACTGGGGACAAGCAACAGTTGCCAGTGCAAGCCTGGGCATGGCAGGGGGCTTTAGGGCGCCTGACCCCGCCCACTTCCGCTTTGGGGCCCAGCAACACATGCCAGAGCAAGCCTGGGCATGGAAGGGGGATGTAGGGCGCATGGCCCCGCCCACTTCCGCTTTGGGGCCCAGCAACAGTTGCCAGGGCAAGCCTGGTCACGGCAGGGGGCTGGGGGGCGCCAGGCCCCGCCCACTTCCGCTTTGGGGCCCAGCAACAGTTGCCAGGGCAAGCCTGGGCATGGCTGGGCATGGCAGGGGGCTGGAGGGCGCCAGGCCCCGCCCAATTCCGCTTTGGGGCCCAGCAACATTTGCTAGGGCAACCCTGGGCATGGCAGGGGGCTTGAGGGCACCAGGCCCCGCCCACTTCCGCTTTGGGGCCCAGCAACAGTTGCCAGGGCAAAACTGGGCATGGCAGGGGGCTTGAGGACGCCTGGCCCCGCCCACTTCCGCTTTGGGGCCCAGCAACAGTTGCCAGGGCAAGACCGGTCACGGTAGGGGGCTGGAGGGCGCCAGCCCCCGCCCACTTCCGCTTTGGGGCCCAGCAACAGTTGCCAGGGCAAGCCTGGGCATGGCTGGGGGCTGGAGGGCGCCAGCCCCCGCCCACTTCCGCTTTGGGGCCCAGCAACAGTTGCCAGGGCAAGCCTGGGCATGGCTGGGGGCTGGAGGGCGCCAGGCCCCAGCCACTTCTGCTTTGGGGCCCAGCAACAGTTGCCAGGGCAAGCCTGGGCATGGCAGGGGGCTGGAGGGTGCCAGGCCCCGCCCACTTCCGCTTTGAGGGCCAGCAACAGTTGCTAGGGCAACCCTGGGCATGGCTGGGGGCTGGGGGGCGCCAGGCCCCGCCCACTACCGCTTTGGGGCCCAGCAACAGTTGCCAGGGCAAGCCTGGGCATGGTTGGTGGCTGGAGGGCGCCAGGCCCCGCCCACTTCCACTTTGGGGGCCAGCAACAGTTGCCAAAGCAAGCCTGGGCATGGCAGGGGGATGGAGGGCGCATGGCCCCGCCCACTTCCGCTTTGGGGCCCAGCAACAGTTGCTAGGGCAACCCTGGGCATGGCAGGGGGCTTGAGGGCGCCAGGCCCCGCCCACTTCCGCTTTGGGTCCCAGCAACAGTTGCCAGGGCAAACCTGGGCATGGCAGGGGGCTGGAGGGCGCATGGCCCCGCCCACTTCCGCTTTGGGGGCCATAAACAGTTGCCAGGGCAACCCTGGGCATGGCAGGGGGCTTAAGGATGCCTGGCCCCGCCCACTTCTGCTTTGGGGCCCAGCAACAGTTGCCAGGGCAAGCCTGGTCACGGCAGGGGGCTGGAGTTCACCAGGCCCCGCCCACTTCCGCTTTGGGGCCCAGCAACAGTTGCCAGTCCAAGTCTGGGCATGGCTGGGCATGGCTGGGGGCTGGAGGGCACCTGGCCCCGCCCACTTCCACTTTGGGGCCCAGCAACAATTGCCAAAGCAAGCCTGGGCATGGCAGGGGATGGAGGGCGCATGGCCCCGCCCACTTCCGCTTTGGGGCCCAGCAACAGTTGCTAGGGCAACCCTGGGCATGGCAGGGGGCTTGAGGGCTCCAGGCCCCGCCCACTTCCGCTTTGGGGCCCAGCAACAGTTGCCAGGGCAAACCTGGGCATGGCAGGGGGCTGGAGGGCGCATGGACCCGCCCACTTCCGCTTTGGGGGCCATAAACAGTTGCCAGGGCAACCCTGGGCATGGCAGGGGGCTTAAGGATGCCTGGCCCCGCCCACTTCTGCTTTGGGGCCCAGCAACAGTTGCCAGGGCAAGCCTGGTCACGGCAGGGGACTGGAGTTCACCAGGCCCCGCCCACTTCCGCTTTGGGGCCCAGCAACAGTTGCCAGTCCAAGCCTGGGCATGGCTGGGCATGGCTGGGGGCTGGAGGGCACCTGGCCCCACCCACTTCCACTTTGGGGCCCAGCAACAGTTGCCAGGGCAAGCCTGGGCATGGAAGGAGGATGGAGGGCGCATGGCCCCGCCCACTTCCGCTTTGGGGCCCAGCAACAGTTGCTAGGGCAACCCTGGGCATGGCAGGGGGCTTGAGGGCACCAGGCCCCGCCCACTTCCGCTTTGGGGCCCAGCAACAGTTGCCAGGGCAAGCCGTCACTTAGGCACACTCCCTCTGTGTAACTATAAAACTCTGCAGACAAGTATAAATAATAGCAGGAATAAGAAGCGTGTGTCCGTACTTCAAATACCTGCACTCAGTAAGACTGCAGTAGATGCCGCATAAGTTATCAGGAGTTGAAAAATTATTGCATTCTAATACCGGTACAATCATCGCGTGGTCTGTATACCGTATGTAGCATTAAGCGGATGGGACCAGTTAATGATTTTGCGGTACATCACACAAGTACTGCAGCATCTGTTTAACTCGGAACGTGCCATCATATTAAAATAAAATTGGAGAAGTGTGGTTAATCCCAGTACCTCCGAATGTATATGTATATTTTGTTATGAATTGCGAATAAATTGAAACACCACCACTGGGACCTGCTTATAGTTCTGCAGTGCACACGTTTGCCAGCAGCACATTGAATGCTCATACAAATATAAGACACACTAGTATAACATCAGAGGCACTGTCAACACGGTAGATGTTGAAATAAGATATCCAATCTGAACATTGCCTGGTGTGTATACACAAACACCAGTACGGGGATTGTTTATTAAACACACGCCAGTATATAAGTGGGAGTCAATAGGGGGACATGGAATAAACGCCACTATTAACATATGGGATGCCATACATAGGTTTGGGGATCAAACCATATGGCATAGATATTCCCGGAAAATAGCGTTATTCCTTGCTGATTAAGAACTGCAATACCCACCTAGTACTATGATTGTATCCCCATATATATAAACTGTGCAATATCTAGTGTCAACAATCTGAATATCGCCTGGTGTGTACACACAAAGATCAGTACAGAGACTGTTCTGTAAACACACGCCAATATATGAATGGGAGCCAGTTTACCACAGCAATATATAGGGGTAAAGGAATAAACTACAGTCTTGACATTAAGGGATGCCGTACATAGGTTTGGGATCAAACCACATGGCATAGATATCCCCGTAAAATAATATCTAGTCTTGCTGACAATGAACCGCAACACCCCCTCAATGCTGTGAGTACATTCCCAGCATATATATAAACCGCTTATTGCCTGGTATTAACAGACTTGAATAACACCGAATTGGCACGAACTATAGTGCATTTTCAAGGTACAACACTGCTATTTACTGTGCTCAGCAGCTTTGTTCTAATAAAGGTATCACTGCAAATGGCCACGTTTATCAGCAAATTTTTTTGCTAAATATGAAATAAAATCCTCTAGTAGACACACAGTGTCACTAAATCAAGAGGTTACATGTGTATATAATTAACCTGGTGAGAGAACCTTAACTGTGACCAACACCATCTCATTTGGGGACAGGTTGTTGGGCTGTACGGCAAATAACTCTGCCTCCAGGCACCAAGGTTATTCAATCAGTGGCATCATATAAGAACACCTTGCATATAGGCAGTGATACCCATATGCATCACGAGACAACAGACAACAGCATCACCTTATACTTATCAGGGTACTAAGGAGTACGGACTTCAAAGCACAAATAAGTGTTTGCATTTGAGAGCAACACAATAATCAATATCATCAAGCTACACATTACACATACCGATTTTAATCTTTAATATTCTTCACTTTTCTTATACTTTCACTTGATTTTAATATTCTTCGCTACTATGATATCCCTGATACAGGGAATTATTCTATAAAGGTCTATCTCTTATATATTTAGCCAGATCTGTCACTCAACCCCTGTGGAGAACGTTCCTGTGTAAAACAGTTTCACTTTCATGTGTCTGACGTTCCATCCCCTTGACATCACCTCCCCCCGCCCAGCCAGGGCTACAGTACACGCCCACCATCCACCATTACTCCACAGCCACCATCCACCATTACTCCTGCACATCCCTACCCTCTGCCAGGACCCCCGCGACCCCCCCTCCCGCGATTCGCGGGACCCCCCCGCGACCCCCCCTCCCGCGATTCGCGGGACCCCCCTCCTGCGAATCGCGGGACCCCCGCGACCCCCCTCCCGCGAATCACGGGCCCCCCGCGACCCCCCCCTCCCGCGAATCGCGGGACCCCCCGCGACCCCCCCCTCCCGCGATTCGCGGGACCCCCCGCGACCCCCCCCCCCTCCCGCGATTCGCGGGACCTCCCGCGATCCGCGGGACCCCCGCGACCCCCCCCTCCCGCGATTCGCGGGACCCCCCGCGACCCTCCCGCGATTCGCGGGACCCCACGCGACCCCCCCTCCCGCGATTCGCGGGACCCCCCGCGACCCCCCCCTCCCGCGATTCGCGGGACCCCCGTGACCCCCCCTCCCGCCATTCGCAGGACCCCGCACCCCCCCTCCCGCGATTCGCGGGACCCCCGCTTTCCACCCTCCCGCGAGTCGCGGGACCCCTGCGACCCCCCCTCCCGTGATTCGCGGGACCCCCGCGAACCCCCCCCTCCCGCGATTCGCGGGACCCCCGCGACCACCACGGTATCCGGACTATTGTTAGACAGCACTTACATCGACAGCCATTACATCGACACCATTAGTTCGACACCTCAATAGGTCGACATGGTTTTAGGTCGACATGTTATTATGTCGACAGCTCATTAGGTCGACATGTTTTAGGTCGACACTGCCATTAGGTCGACAGTGTCTATGTCGACAGTCAAAAGGTCGACATGGTTTTTTTCACTGTTTATTGAGCCGACATGTGCCGACAGGCGGTATTTCATGCCCTACTATCCACTAGGGCGTGGTGGGAGAATAAAATAGTGTGCCGAGCGCACCGAGGCACCGTGCCCGAAGCATAGCGAGCGGCTGCGGTACACTTCAAACTGTGTCCATGTCGACTGTGTCGACATTTTGGCCAAAAAACAGTGAAAAAACCCATGTCGACCTTTTGACTGTCGACATAGACTCTGTCGACCTAATGGCAGTGTCAACCTAAAAACATGTCGACCTAATGAGCTGTCGACCTAATGAGCTGTCGACATAATGACATGTCGACCTAATGACATGTCGACCTAAAACCATGTCGACCTATTGAGCTGTCGAACTAATGGTGTCGATGTAATGGCTGTCGATGAAAGTGCTGTCTAATATCCGTCCCAGACCCGACCACCCCCTCCCGCGATTCGCTGGACCTCCGCAACCACCCCCTCCCGCGAAACGCGGGACCCCCGTGACCCTCCCGCAAATTGCGGGACCCCAGCGACCCCTCCCTCCAGCGAGCCCCCTCCCGCGATTCGCAGGACCCCTGCATCCTCCCCTCCCGCGATTCGTGGGACTCCTGCGACCCCCCCCTCCCGGCATTAAAAGGGACCCCCGCGACCCCCCCTCCCGCGATTCACGGCACACCCCCCCTACTGTGATTTGCGACCCCCCTCCCGCAATTCACGCCGCCCCCTCCCATGGCAGGGGGCTTAGGGGGGCCTGGACCCGCCCACTTCCGCTTTGAGGGCCAGCAACAGTTGCCATGGCAACCCTGGGCATGACAGGGGGCTCAAGGGGGCCTGGACCCGCCCACTTCCGCTTTGGGGGCCAGCAACAGTTGCCAGGGCAAGCCTGGGCATGGCAGGGGGCTGGAGGGCGCCAGGCCCCGCCCACTTCCGCTTTTGGGGCCAGCAACAGTTGCCAGGGCTACCCTGGGCATGGCAGGGGGCTCAAGGGGTCCTGGACCCGCCCACTTCCTCTTAGGAGCCAGCAACAGTTGCCAGGGCAACCCTGGGCATGGCAGGGGGCTTTAAGGGGGCCTGGACCCGCCCACTTCCTCTTTGGGAGCCAGCAACAGTTGCCAGGGCAACCCTGGGCATGGCAGGGGGCTTTAATGGGGCCTGGACCCGCCCACTTCCGCTTTGGGGGCCAGCAACAGTTGCCAGGGCATCCCTGGGCATGGCAGGGGGCTTAAGGGGGCCTGGACCCGCCCACTTCCGCTTTGGGGGCCAGCAACAGTTGCCAGGGCAACCCTGGGCATGGCAGGGGGCTTTAAGGGGGCCTGGACCCGCCCACTTCCGATTTGGGGGCCAGCAACAGTTGCCAGGGAAAGCTTGGGCATGGCAGGGGGTTAGGGGGTCCTGGACCCGCCCACTTCCGCTTTGGGGGCCAGCAACAGTTGCCAGGGCAACCCTGGGCATGGCAAGGGGTTTAAGGGGGCCTGGACCCGCCCACTTCCGCTTTTGGGGCCAGCAACAGTTGCCAGGGCAACCCTGGGCATGGCAGGGGGCTCAAAGGGGCCTGGACCCGCCCACTTCCGCTTTGGGGGCCAGCAACAGTTGCCACGGCAACCCTGGGCATGGCAGGGGGCTCAAGGGGGCCTGGACCCGCCCACTTCCGCTTTGGGGGCCAGCAACAGTTGCCAGGGCAAGCCTGGGCATGGCAGGGGGCTGGAGGGCGCCAGGACCCGCCCACTTCCGCTTTGGGGGCCAGCAACAGTTGCCAGGGCAACCCTGGGCATGGCAGGGGGATTTAAGGGGGCCTGGACCCGCCCACTTCCGCATTGGGGGCCAGCAACAGTTGCCAGGTCAACTCTGGGCATGGCAGGGGGCTCAAGGGGGCCTGGACCCGCCCACTTCCGCTTTGGGGGCCAGCAACAGTTGCCAGGGCAAGCCTGGGCATGGCAGGGGGCTGGAGGGCGCCAGGCCCCGCCAACTTCCGCTTTGGGGGCCAGCAACAGTTGCCAGGGCAACCCTGGGCATGGCAGGGGGCTTAGAGGGGCCTGGACCCACCCACTTCCGCTTTGGGGGCCAGCAGCAGTTGACAGGGCAACTCTGGGCATGGCAGGGGGCTCAAGGGGGCCTGGACCCGCCCACTTCCACTTTGGGGGCCAGCAACAGTTGCCAGGGCAACCCTGGGCATGGCAGGGGGCTCAAGGGGTCCTGGACCCGCCCACTTCCGCTTTGGGGGCCAGCAACAGTTGCCAGGGCAAGCCTGGGCATGGCAGGGGTCTGGAGGGCGCCAAACCCCGCCCACTTCCGCTTTGGGGGCCAGCAATAGTTGCCAGGGCAACCCTGGGCATGGCAGGGGGCTTTAAGGGGGCCTGAACCCACCCACTTCCGCTTTGGGGGCCAGCAAAAGTTGCCAGGGCAAGCCTGGGCATGGCAGGGGGCTGGAGGGCGCCAGGACCCGCCCACTTCCGCTTTGGGGGCCAGCAACAGTTGCCAGGGCAACCCTGGGCATGGCAGGGGGCTTAGGGGGGCCTGGACCCGCCCACTTCCGCTTTGGGGGCCAGCAACAGTTGCCAGGGCAACCCTGGGCATGGCAGGGGGCTTAGGGGGGCCTGGACCCGCCCACTTCCGCTTTGGGGGCCAGCAACAGTTGCCATGGCATCCCTGGGCATGACAGGGGGCTCAAGGGGGCCTGGACCCGCCCACTTCCGCTTTGGGGGCCAGCAACAGTTGCCAGGGCAACCCTGGGCATGGCAGGGGGCTGGAGGGCGCCAGGCCCCCCACTTCCGCTTTTGGGGCCAGCAACAGTTGCCAGGGCAACCCTGGGCATGGCAGGGGGCTTTAAGGGGGCCTGGACCCACCCACTTCCGCTTTGGGGGCCAGCAACAGTTGCCAGGGCAAACCTGGGCATGGCAGGGGGCTGGAGGGCGCCAGGACCCGCCCACTTCCGCTTTGGGGGCCAGCAACAGTTGCCTGGGCAACCCTGGGCATGGCAGGGGGCTAAGGGGGGCCTGGACCCGCCCACTTCCGCTTTGAGGGCCAGCAACAGTTGCCAGGGCAACCCTGGGCATGACAGGGGGCTCAAGGGGGCCTGGACCCGCCCACTTCCGCTTTGGGGGCCAGCAACAGTTGCCAGGGCAAGCCTGGGCATGGCAGGGGTCTGGAGGGCGCCAGGCCCCGCCCACTTCCGCTTTTGGGGCCAGCAACAGTTGCCAGGGCAACCCTGGGCATGGCAGGGGGCTTAGGGGGGCCTGGACCCGCCCACTTCCGCTTTGAGGGCCAGCAACAGTTGCCATGGCAACCCTGGGCATGACAGGGGGCTCAAGGGGGCCTGGACCCGCCCACTTCCGCTTTGGGGGCCAGCAACAGTTGCCAGGGCAAGCCTGGGCATGGCAGGGGGCTTTAAGGGGGCCTGGACCCGCCCACTTCCTCTTTGGGAGCCAGCAACAGTTGCCAGGGCAACCCTGGGCATGGCAGGGGGCTTTAATGGGGCCTGGACCCGCCCACTTCCGCTTTGGGGGCCAGCAACAGTTGCCAGGGCATCCCTGGGCATGGCAGGGGGCTTAAGGGGGCCTGGACCCGCCCACTTCCGCTTTGGGGGCCAGCAACAGTTGCCAGGGCAACCCTGGGCATGGCAGGGGGCTTTAAGGGGGCCTGGACCCGCCCACTTCCGATTTGGGGGCCAGCAACAGTTGCCAGGGAAAGCTTGGGCATGGCAGGGGGTTAGGGGGTCCTGGACCCGCCCACTTCCGCTTTGGGGGCCAGCAACAGTTGCCAGGGCAACCCTGGGCATGGCAAGGGGTTTAAGGGGGCCAGGCCCCGCCCACTTCCGCTTTTGGGGCCAGCAACAGTTGCCAGGGCAACCCTGGGCATGGCAGGGGGCTTAGGGGGGCCTGGACCCGCCCACTTCCGCTTTGAGGGCCAGCAACAGTTGCCATGGCAACCCTGGGCATGACAGGGGGCTCAAGGGGGCCTGGACCCGCCCACTTCCGCTTTGGGGGCCAGCAACAGTTGCCAGGGCAAGCCTGGGCATGGCAGGGGGCTTTAAGGGGGCCTGGACCCGCCCACTTCCTCTTTGGGAGCCAGCAACAGTTGCCAGGGCAACCCTGGGCATGGCAGGGGGCTTTAATGGGGCCTGGACCCGCCCACTTCCGCTTTGGGGGCCAGCAACAGTTGCCAGGGCATCCCTGGGCATGGCAGGGGGCTTAAGGGGGCCTGGACCCGCCCACTTCCGCTTTGGGGGCCAGCAACAGTTGCCAGGGCAACCCTGGGCATGGCAGGGGGCTTTAAGGGGGCCTGGACCCGCCCACTTCCGATTTGGGGGCCAGCAACAGTTGCCAGGGAAAGCTTGGGCATGGCAGGGGGTTAGGGGGTCCTGGACCCGCCCACTTCCGCTTTGGGGGCCAGCAACAGTTGCCAGGGCAACCCTGGGCATGGCAAGGGGTTTAAGGGGGCCTGGACCCGCCCACTTCCGCTTTTGGGGCCAGCAACAGTTGCCAGGGCAACCCTGGGCATGGCAGGGGGCTTAAAGGGGCCTGGACCCGCCCACTTCCGCTTTGGGGGCCAGCAACAGTTGCCACGGCAACCCTGGGCATGGCAGGGGGCTCAAGGTGCCTGGACCCGCCCACTTCCGCTTTGGGGGCCAGCAACAGTTGCCAGGGCAACCCTGGGCATGGCAGGGGGCTCAAGGGGGCCTGGACCCGCCCACTTCCGCTTTGGGGGCCAGCAACAGTTGCCAGGGCAAGCCTGGGCATGGCAGGGGGCTGGAGGGCGCCAGGACCCGCCCACTTCCGCTTTGGGGGCCAGCAACAGTTGCCAGGGCAACCCTGGGCATGGCAGGGGGATTTAAGGGGGCCTGGACCCGCCCACTTCCGCATTGGGGGCCAGCAACAGTTGCCAGGTCAACTCTGGGCATGGCAGGGGGCTCAAGGGGGCCTGGACCCGCCCACTTCCGCTTTGGGGGCCAGCAACAGTTGCCAGGGCAAGCCTGGGCATGGCAGGGGGCTGGAGGGCGCCAGGCCCCGCCAACTTCCGCTTTGGGGGCCAGCAACAGTTGCCAGGGCAACCCTGGGCATGGCAGGGGGCTTAGGGGGGCCTGGACCCACCCACTTCCGCTTTGGGGGCCAGCAGCAGTAGCCAGGGCAAGCCTGGGCATGGCAGGGGGCTTTAAGGGGGCCTGGACCCGCCCACTTCCTCTTTGGGAGCCAGCAACAGTTGCCAGGGCAACCCTGGGCATGGCAGGGGGCTTTAATGGGGCCTGGACCCGCCCACTTCCGCTTTGGGGGCCAGCAACAGTTGCCAGGGCATCCCTGGGCATGGCAGGGGGCTTAAGGGGGCCTGGACCCGCCCACTTCCGCTTTGGGGGCCAGCAACAGTTGCCAGGGCAACCCTGGGCATGGCAGGGGGCTTTAAGGGGGCCTGGACCCGCCCACTTCCGATTTGGGGGCCAGCAACAGTTGCCAGGGAAAGCTTGGGCATGGCAGGGGGTTAGGGGGTCCTGGACCCGCCCACTTCCGCTTTGGGGGCCAGCAACAGTTGCCAGGGCAACCCTGGGCATGGCAAGGGGTTTAAGGGGGCCAGGCCCCGCCCACTTCCGCTTTTGGGGCCAGCAACAGTTGCCAGGGCAACCCTGGGCATGGCAGGGGGCTTAGGGGGGCCTGGACCCGCCCACTTCCGCTTTGAGGGCCAGCAACAGTTGCCATGGCAACCCTGGGCATGACAGGGGGCTCAAGGGGGCCTGGACCCGCCCACTTCCGCTTTGGGGGCCAGCAACAGTTGCCAGGGCAAGCCTGGGCATGGCAGGGGGCTTTAAGGGGGCCTGGACCCGCACACTTCCTCTTTGGGAGCCAGCAACAGTTGCCAGGGCAACCCTGGGCATGGCAGGGGGCTTTAATGGGGCCTGGACCCGCCCACTTCCGCTTTGGGGGCCAGCAACAGTTGCCAGGGCATCCATGGGCATGGCAGGGGGCTTAAGGGGGCCTGGACCCGCCCACTTCCGCTTTGGGGGCCAGCAACAGTTGCCAGGGCAACCCTGGGCATGGCAGGGGGCTTTAAGGGGGCCTGGACCCGCCCACTTCCGATTTGGGGGCCAGCAACAGTTGCAAGGAAAAGCTTGGGCATGGCAGGGGGTTAGGGGGTCCTGGACCCGCCCACTTCCGCTTTGGGGGCCAGCAACAGTTGCCAGGGCAACCCTGGGCATGGCAAGGGGTTTAAGGGGGCCTGGACCCGCCCACTTCCGCTTTTGGGGCCAGCAACAGTTGCCAGGGCAACCCTGGGCATGGCAGGGGGCTTAAAGGGGCCTGGACCCGCCCACTTCCGCTTTGGGGGCCAGCAACAGTTGCCACGGCAACCCTGGGCATGGCAGGGGGCTCAAGGTGCCTGGACCCGCCCACTTCCGCTTTGGGGGCCAGCAACAGTTGCCAGGGCAACCCTGGGCATGGCAGGGGGCTCAAGGGGGCCTGGACCCGCCCACTTCCGCTTTGGGGGCCAGCAACAGTTGCCAGGGCAAGCCTGGGCATGGCAGGGGGCTGGAGGGCGCCAGGACCCGCCCACTTCCGCTTTGGGGGCCAGCAACAGTTGCCAGGGCAACCCTGGGCATGGCAGGGGGATTTAAGGGGGCCTGGACCCGCCCACTTCCGCATTGGGGGCCAGCAACAGTTGCCAGGTCAACTCTGGGCATGGCAGGGGGCTCAAGGGGGCCTGGACCCGCCCACTTCCGCTTTGGGGGCCAGCAACAGTTGCCAGGGCAAGCCTGGGCATGGCAGGGGGCTGGAGGGCGCCAGGCCCCGCCAACTTCCGCTTTGGGGGCCAGCAACAGTTGCCAGGGCAACCCTGGGCATGGCAGGGGGCTTAGGGGGGCCTGGACCCACCCACTTCCGCTTTGGGGGCCAGCAGCAGTTGCCAGGGCAAGCCTGGGCATGGCAGGGGGCTTTAAGGGGGCCTGGACCCGCCCACTTCCTCTTTGGGAGCCAGCAACAGTTGCCAGGGCAACCCTGGGCATGGCAGGGGGCTTTAATGGGGCCTGGACCCGCCCACTTCCGCTTTGGGGGCCAGCAACAGTTGCCAGGGCATCCCTGGGCATGGCAGGGGGCTTAAGGGGGCCTGGACCCGCCCACTTCCGCTTTGGGGGCCAGCAACAGTTGCCAGGGCAACCCTGGGCATGGCAGGGGGCTTTAAGGGGGCCTGGACCCGCCCACTTCCGATTTGGGGGCCAGCAACAGTTGCCAGGGAAAGCTTGGGCATGGCAGGGGGTTAGGGGGTCCTGGACCCGCCCACTTCCGCTTTGGGGGCCAGCAACAGTTGCCAGGGCAACCCTGGGCATGGCAAGGGGTTTAAGGGGGCCTGGACCCGCCCACTTCCGCTTTTGGGGCCAGCAACAGTTGCCAGGGCAACCCTGGGCATGGCAGGGGGCTTAAAGGGGCCTGGACCCGCCCACTTCCGCTTTGGGGGCCAGCAACAGTTGCCACGGCAACCCTGGGCATGGCAGGGGGCTCAAGGTGCCTGGACCCGCCCACTTCCGCTTTGGGGGCCAGCAACAGTTGCCAGGGCAACCCTGGGCATGGCAGGGGGCTCAAGGGGGCCTGGACCCGCCCACTTCCGCTTTGGGGGCCAGCAACAGTTGCCAGGGCAAGCCTGGGCATGGCAGGGGGCTGGAGGGCGCCAGGACCCGCCCACTTCCGCTTTGGGGGCCAGCAACAGTTGCCAGGGCAACCCTGGGCATGGCAGGGGGATTTAAGGGGGCCTGGACCCGCCCACTTCCGCATTGGGGGCCAGCAACAGTTGCCAGGTCAACTCTGGGCATGGCAGGGGGCTCAAGGGGGCCTGGACCCGCCCACTTCCGCTTTGGGGGCCAGCAACAGTTGCCAGGGCAAGCCTGGGCATGGCAGGGGGCTGGAGGGCGCCAGGCCCCGCCAACTTCCGCTTTGGGGGCCAGCAACAGTTGCCAGGGCAACCCTGGGCATGGCAGGGGGCTTAGGGGGGCCTGGACCCACCCACTTCCGCTTTGGGGGCCAGCAGCAGTAGCCAGGGCAAGCCTGGGCATGGCAGGGGGCTTTAAGGGGGCCTGGACCCGCCCACTTCCTCTTTGGGAGCCAGCAACAGTTGCCAGGGCAACCCTGGGCATGGCAGGGGGCTTTAATGGGGCCTGGACCCGCCCACTTCCGCTTTGGGGGCCAGCAACAGTTGCCAGGGCATCCCTGGGCATGGCAGGGGGCTTAAGGGGGCCTGGACCCGCCCACTTCCGCTTTGGGGGCCAGCAACAGTTGCCAGGGCAACCCTGGGCATGGCAGGGGGCTTTAAGGGGGCCTGGACCCGCCCACTTCCGATTTGGGGGCCAGCAACAGTTGCCAGGGAAAGCTTGGGCATGGCAGGGGGTTAGGGGGTCCTGGACCCGCCCACTTCCGCTTTGGGGGCCAGCAACAGTTGCCAGGGCAACCCTGGGCATGGCAAGGGGTTTAAGGGGGCCAGGCCCCGCCCACTTCCGCTTTTGGGGCCAGCAACAGTTGCCAGGGCAACCCTGGGCATGGCAGGGGGCTTAGGGGGGCCTGGACCCGCCCACTTCCGCTTTGAGGGCCAGCAACAGTTGCCATGGCAACCCTGGGCATGACAGGGGGCTCAAGGGGGCCTGGACCCGCCCACTTCCGCTTTGGGGGCCAGCAACAGTTGCCAGGGCAAGCCTGGGCATGGCAGGGGGCTTTAAGGGGGCCTGGACCCGCACACTTCCTCTTTGGGAGCCAGCAACAGTTGCCAGGGCAACCCTGGGCATGGCAGGGGGCTTTAATGGGGCCTGGACCCGCCCACTTCCGCTTTGGGGGCCAGCAACAGTTGCCAGGGCATCCATGGGCATGGCAGGGGGCTTAAGGGGGCCTGGACCCGCCCACTTCCGCTTTGGGGGCCAGCAACAGTTGCCAGGGCAACCCTGGGCATGGCAGGGGGCTTTAAGGGGGCCTGGACCCGCCCACTTCCGATTTGGGGGCCAGCAACAGTTGCAAGGAAAAGCTTGGGCATGGCAGGGGGTTAGGGGGTCCTGGACCCGCCCACTTCCGCTTTGGGGGCCAGCAACAGTTGCCAGGGCAACCCTGGGCATGGCAAGGGGTTTAAGGGGGCCTGGACCCGCCCACTTCCGCTTTTGGGGCCAGCAACAGTTGCCAGGGCAACCCTGGGCATGGCAGGGGGCTTAAAGGGGCCTGGACCCGCCCACTTCCGCTTTGGGGGCCAGCAACAGTTGCCACGGCAACCCTGGGCATGGCAGGGGGCTCAAGGTGCCTGGACCCGCCCACTTCCGCTTTGGGGGCCAGCAACAGTTGCCAGGGCAACCCTGGGCATGGCAGGGGGCTCAAGGGGGCCTGGACCCGCCCACTTCCGCTTTGGGGGCCAGCAACAGTTGCCAGGGCAAGCCTGGGCATGGCAGGGGGCTGGAGGGCGCCAGGACCCGCCCACTTCCGCTTTGGGGGCCAGCAACAGTTGCCAGGGCAACCCTGGGCATGGCAGGGGGATTTAAGGGGGCCTGGACCCGCCCACTTCCGCATTGGGGGCCAGCAACAGTTGCCAGGTCAACTCTGGGCATGGCAGGGGGCTCAAGGGGGCCTGGACCCGCCCACTTCCGCTTTGGGGGCCAGCAACAGTTGCCAGGGCAAGCCTGGGCATGGCAGGGGGCTGGAGGGCGCCAGGCCCCGCCAACTTCCGCTTTGGGGGCCAGCAACAGTTGCCAGGGCAACCCTGGGCATGGCAGGGGGCTTAGGGGGGCCTGGACCCACCCACTTCCGCTTTGGGGGCCAGCAGCAGTTGCCAGGGCAAGCCTGGGCATGGCAGGGGGCTTTAAGGGGGCCTGGACCCGCCCACTTCCTCTTTGGGAGCCAGCAACAGTTGCCAGGGCAACCCTGGGCATGGCAGGGGGCTTTAATGGGGCCTGGACCCGCCCACTTCCGCTTTGGGGGCCAGCAACAGTTGCCAGGGCATCCCTGGGCATGGCAGGGGGCTTAAGGGGGCCTGGACCCGCCCACTTCCGCTTTGGGGGCCAGCAACAGTTGCCAGGGCAACCCTGGGCATGGCAGGGGGCTTTAAGGGGGCCTGGACCCGCCCACTTCCGATTTGGGGGCCAGCAACAGTTGCCAGGGAAAGCTTGGGCATGGCAGGGGGTTAGGGGGTCCTGGACCCGCCCACTTCCGCTTTGGGGGCCAGCAACAGTTGCCAGGGCAACCCTGGGCATGGCAAGGGGTTTAAGGGGGCCAGGCCCCGCCCACTTCCGCTTTTGGGGCCAGCAACAGTTGCCAGGGCAACCCTGGGCATGGCAGGGGGCTTAGGGGGGCCTGGACCCGCCCACTTCCGCTTTGAGGGCCAGCAACAGTTGCCATGGCAACCCTGGGCATGACAGGGGGCTCAAGGGGGCCTGGACCCGCCCACTTCCGCTTTGGGGGCCAGCAACAGTTGCCAGGGCAAGCCTGGGCATGGCAGGGGGCTTTAAGGGGGCCTGGACCCGCACACTTCCTCTTTGGGAGCCAGCAACAGTTGCCAGGGCAACCCTGGGCATGGCAGGGGGCTTTAATGGGGCCTGGACCCGCCCACTTCCGCTTTGGGGGCCAGCAACAGTTGCCAGGGCATCCCTGGGCATGGCAGGGGGCTTAAGGGGGCCTGGACCCGCCCACTTCCGCTTTGGGGGCCAGCAACAGTTGCCAGGGCAACCCTGGGCATGGCAGGGGGCTTTAAGGGGGCCTGGACCCGCCCACTTCCGATTTGGGGGCCAGCAACAGTTGCCAGGGAAAGCTTGGGCATGGCAGGGGGTTAGGGGGTCCTGGACCCGCCCACTTCCGCTTTGGGGGCCAGCAACAGTTGCCAGGGCAACCCTGGGCATGGCAAGGGGTTTAAGGGGGCCTGGACCCGCCCACTTCCGCTTTTGGGGCCAGCAACAGTTGCCAGGGCAACCCTGGGCATGGCAGGGGGCTTAAAGGGGCCTGGACCCGCCCACTTCCGCTTTGGGGGCCAGCAACAGTTGCCACGGCAACCCTGGGCATGGCAGGGGGCTCAAGGTGCCTGGACCCGCCCACTTCCGCTTTGGGGGCCAGCAACAGTTGCCAGGGCAACCCTGGGCATGGCAGGGGGCTCAAGGGGGCCTGGACCCGCCCACTTCCGCTTTGGGGGCCAGCAACAGTTGCCAGGGCAAGCCTGGGCATGGCAGGGGGCTGGAGGGCGCCAGGACCCGCCCACTTCCGCTTTGGGGGCCAGCAACAGTTGCCAGGGCAACCCTGGGCATGGCAGGGGGATTTAAGGGGGCCTGGACCCGCCCACTTCCGCATTGGGGGCCAGCAACAGTTGCCAGGTCAACTCTGGGCATGGCAGGGGGCTCAAGGGGGCCTGGACCCGCCCACTTCCGCTTTGGGGGCCAGCAACAGTTGCCAGGGCAAGCCTGGGCATGGCAGGGGGCTGGAGGGCGCCAGGCCCCGCCAACTTCCGCTTTGGGGGCCAGCAACAGTTGCCAGGGCAACCCTGGGCATGGCAGGGGGCTTAGGGGGGCCTGGACCCACCCACTTCCGCTTTGGGGGCCAGCAGCAGTTGACAGGGCAACTCTGGGCATGGCAGGGGGCTCAAGGGGGCCTGGACCCGCCCACTTCCGCTTTGGGGGCCAGCAACAGTTGCCAGGGCAACCCTGGGCATGGCAGGGGGCTCAAGGGGTCCTGGACCCGCCCACTTCCGCTTTGGGGGCCAGCAACAGTTGCCAGGGCAAGCCTGGGCATGGCAGGGGTCTGGAGGGCGCCAGGCCCCGCCCACTTCCGCTTTGGGGGCCAGCAATAGTTGCCAGGGCAACCCTGGGCATGGCAGGGGGCTTTAAGGGGGCCTGAACCCACCCACTTCCGCTTTGGGGGCCAGCAAAAGTTGCCAGGGCAAGCCTGGGAATGGCAGGGGGCTGGAGGGCGCCAGGACCCGCCCACTTCCGCTTTGGGGGCCAGCAACAGTTGCCAGGGCAACCCTGGGCATGGCAGGGGGCTTAGGGGGGCCTGGACCCGCCCACTTCCGCTTTGGGGGCCAGCAACAGTTGCCAGGGCAACCCTGGGCATGGCAGGGGGCTTAGGGGGGCCTGGACCCGCCCACTTCCGCTTTGGGGGCCAGCAACAGTTGCCATGGCATCCCTGGGCATGACAGGGGGCTCAAGGGGGCCTGGACCCGCCCACTTCCGCTTTGGGGGCCAGCAACAGTTGCCAGGGCAACCCTGGGCATGGCAGGGGGCTGGAGGGCGCCAGGCCCCACCCACTTCCGCTTTTGGGGCCAGCAACAGTTGCCAGGGCAACCCTGGGCATGGCAGGGGGCTTAGGGGGGCCTGGTTCCGCCCACTTCCGCTTTGGGGGCCAGCAACAGTTGCCAGGGCAACCCTGGGCATGGCAGGGGGCTTAAGGGGTCCTGGACCCGCCCACTTCCGCTTTGGGGGCAAGCAACAGTTGCCAGGGCAAGCCTGGGCATGGCAGGGGGCTCAAGGGGTCCTGGACCCGCCCACTTCCGCTTTGGGGGCCAGCAACAGTTGCCAGGGCAAGCCTGGGCATGGCAGGGGGCTCAAGGGGTCCTGGACCCGCCCACTTCCGCTTTGGGGGCCAGCAACAGTTGCCAGGGCAACCCTGGGCATGGCAGGGGGCTCAAGGGGTCCTGGACCCGCCCACTTCCGCTTTGGGGGCCAGCAACAGTTGCCAGGGCAAGCCTGGGCATGGCAGGGGTCTGGAGGGCGCCAGGCCCCGCCCACTTCCGCTTTGGGGGCCAGCAATAGTTGCCAGGGCAACCCTGGGCATGGCAGGGGACTTTAAGGGGGCCTGAACCCACCCACTTCCGCTTTGGGGGCCAGCAAAAGTTGCCAGGGCAAGCCTGGGCATGGCAGGGGGCTGGAGGGCGCCAGGACCCGCCCACTTTCGCTTTGGGGGCCAGAAACAATTGCCAGGGCAACCCTGGGCATGGCAGGGGGCTTAGGGGGGCCTGGACCCGCCCACTTCCGCTTTGGGGGCCAGCAACAGTTGCCAGGGCAACCCTGGGCATGGCAGGGGGCTTAGGGGGGCCTGGACCCGCCCACTTCCGCTTTGGGGGCCAGCAACAGTTGCCATGGCATCCCTGGGCATGACAGGGGGCTCAAGGGGGCCTGGACCCGCCCACTTCCGCTTTGGGGGCCAGCAACAGTTGCCAGGGCAACCCTGGGCATGGCAGGGGGCTGGAGGGCGCCAGGCCCCACCCACTTCCGCTTTTGGGGCCAGCAACAGTTGCCAGGGCAACCCTGGGCATGGCAGGGGGCTTAAGGGGTCCTGGACCCGCCCACTTCCGCTTTGGGGGCCAGCAACAGTTGCCAGGGCAAGCCTGGGCATGGCAGGGGTCTGGAGGGCGCCAGGCCCCGCCCACTTCCGCTTTGGGGGCCAGCAACCGTTGCCAGGGCAACCCTGGGCATGGCAGGGGGCTTTAAGGGCGCCAGGACCCGCCCACTTCCGCTTTTGGGGCCAGCAACAGTTGCCAGGGCAACCCTGGGCATGGCAGGGGGCTTAGGGGGGCCTGGACCCGCCCACTTCCGCTTTGGGGGCCAGCAACAGTTGCAAGGGCAACCCTGGGCATGGCAGGGGGCTGGAGGGCGCCAGGCCCCCCCACTTCCGCTTTTGGGGCCAGCAACAGTTGCCAGGGCAAGCCTGGGCATGGCAGTGGGCTGGAGGGCGCCAGGCCCCGCCCACTTCCGCTTTGGGGGCCAGCAACAGTTGCCAGGGCAACCCTGGGCATGGCAGGGGGCTTAGGGGGGCCTGGACCCGCCCACTTCCGCTTTGGGGGCTAGCAGCAGTTGAAAGGGCAACTTTGGGCATGGCAGGGGGCTCAAGGGGGCCTGGACCCGCTTACTTCCGCTTTGGGGGCCAGCAACAGTTGCCATGGCAACCCTGGGCATGGCAGGGGGATTAAGGGGGCCTGGACCCGCCCACTTCCGCTTTGGGGGCCAGCAACAGTTGCCAGGGCAACCCTGGGCATGGCAGGGTGATTAAGGGGGCCTGGACCCGCCCACTTCCGCTTTGGGGGCCAGCAACAGTTGCCAGGGCAACCCTGGGCATGGCAGGGGGATTTAAGGGTGCCTGGACCCGCCCACTTCCGCATTGGGGGCCAGCAACAGTTGCCAGGTCAACCCTGGGCATGGCAGGGGGCTCAAGGGGGCCTGGACCCGCCCACTTCCGCTTTGGGGGCCAGCAGCAGTTGACAGGGCAACTCTGGGCATGGCAGGGGGCTGAAGGGCGCCAGGCCCCGCCCACTTCCGCTTTGGGGGCCAGCAACAGTTGCCAGGGCAACCCTGGGCATGGCAGGGGGCTTAGGGGGGCCTGGACCCACCCACTTCCGCTTTGGGGGCCAGCAGCAGTTGACAGGGCAACTCTGGGCATGGCAGAGGGGTTAATGGGGGCCTGGACCCGCCCACTTCCGCTTTGGGGGGCCAGCAACAGTTGCCAGGGCAACCCTGGGCATGGCAGGGGGCTTAGGGGGGCCTGGACCCGCCCACTTCCGCTTTGGGGGCCAGCAGCAGTTGACAGGGCAACTCTGGGCATGGCAGAGGGGTTAATGGGGGCCTGGACCCGCCCACTTCCGCTTTTGGGGGTCAGCAACAGTTGCCAGGGCAACCCTGGGCATGGCAGGGGGCTTTAAGGGGGCCTGGACCCGCCCACTTCCGCTTTGGGGGCCAGCAACAGTTGCCATGGCAACCCTGGGCATGGCAGGGGACTTAAGGGGGCCTGGACCCGCCCACTTCCGCTTTGGGGGCCAGCAACAGTTGCCAGGGCAAGCCTGGGCATGGCAGGGGGCTGGAGGGCGCCAGGCCCCGCCCACTTCCGCTTTGGGGGCCAGCAACAGTTGCCAGGGCAACCCTGGGCATGGCAGGGGGCTTAGGGGGGCCTGGACCCGCCCACTTCCGCTTTGGGGGCCAGCAGCAGTTGAAAGGGCAACTTTGGGCATGGCAGGGGGCTCAAGGGGGCCTGGACCCGCTTACTTCCGCTTTGGGGGCCAGCAACAGTTGCCATGGCAACCCTGGGCATGGCAGGGGGCTTAAGGGGGCCTGGACCCGCCCACTTCCGCTTTGGGGGCCAGCAACAGTTGCCAGGGCAACCCTGGGCATGGCAGGGTGATTAAGGGGGCCTGGACCCGCCCACTTCCGCTTTGGGGGCCAGCAACAGTTGCCAGGGCAACCCTGGGCATGGCAGGGGGATTTAAGGGTGCCTGGACCCGCCCACTTCCGCATTGGGGGCCAGCAACAGTTGCCAGGTCAACCCTGGGCATGGCAGGGGGCTCAAGGGGGCCTGGACCCGCCCACTTCCGCTTTGGGGGCCAGCAGCAGTTGACAGGGCAACTCTGGGCATGGCAGGGGGCTGAAGGGCGCCAGGCCCCGCCCACTTCCGCTTTGGGGGCCAGCAACAGTTGCCAGGGCAACCCTGGGCATGGCAGGGGGCTTAGGGGGGCCTGGACCCGCCCACTTCCGCTTTGGGGGCCAGCAGCAGTTGACAGGGCAACTCTGGGCATGGCAGAGGGGTTAATGGGGGCCTGGACCCGCCCACTTCCGCTTTGGGGGGCCAGCAACAGTTGCCAGGGCAACCCTGGGCATGGCAGGGGGCTTAGGGGGGCCTGGACCCGCCCACTTCCGCTTTGGGGGCCAGCAGCAGTTGACAGGGCAACTCTGGGCATGGCAGAGGGGTTAATGGGGGCCTGGACCCGCCCACTTCCGCTTTTGGGGGTCAGCAACAGTTGCCAGGGCAACCCTGGGCATGGCAGGGGGCTTTAAGGGGGCCTGGACCCGCCCACTTCCGCTTTGGGGGCCAGCAACAGTTGCCATGGCAACCCTGGGCATGGCAGGGGACTTAAGGGGGCCTGGACCCGCCCACTTCCGCTTTGGGGGCCAGCAACAGTTGCCAGGGCAAGCCTGGGCATGGCAGGGGGCTGGAGGGCGCCAGGCCCCGCCCACTTCCGCTTTGGGGGCCAGCAACAGTTGCCAGGGCAACCCTGGGCATGGCAGGGGGCTTAGGGGGGCCTGGACCCGCCCACTTCCGCTTTGGGGGCCAGCAGCAGTTGAAAGGGCAACTTTGGGCATGGCAGGGGGCTCAAGGGGGCCTGGACCCGCTTACTTCCGCTTTGGGGGCCAGCAACAGTTGCCATGGCAACCCTGGGCATGGCAGGGGGCTTAAGGGGGCCTGGACCCGCCCACTTCCGCTTTGGGGGCCAGCAACAGTTGCCAGGGCAACCCTGGGCATGGCAGGGTGATTAAGGGGGCCTGGACCCGCCCACTTCCGCTTTGGGGGCCAGCAACAGTTGCCAGGGCAACCCTGGGCATGGCAGGGGGATTTAAGGGTGCCTGGACCCGCCCACTTCCGCATTGGGGGCCAGCAACAGTTGCCAGGTCAACCCTGGGCATGGCAGGGGGCTCAAGGGGGCCTGGACCCGCCCACTTCCGCTTTGGGGGCCAGCAGCAGTTGACAGGGCAAGCCTGGGCATGGCAGGGGGCTGAAGGGCGCCAGGCCCCGCCCACTTCCGCTTTGGGGGCCAGCAACAGTTGCCAGGGCAACCCTGGGCATGGCAGGGGGCTTAGGGGGGCCTGGACCCGCCCACTTCCGCTTTGGGGGCCAGCAGCAGTTGACAGGGCAACTCTGGGCATGGCAGAGGGGTTAATGGGGGCCTGGACCCGCCCACTTCCGCTTTGGGGGGCCAGGAACAGTTGCCAGGGCAACCCTGGGCATGGCAGGGGGCTTAGGGGGGCCTGGACCCGCCCACTTCCGCTTTGGGGGCCAGCAGCAGTTGACAGGGCAACTCTGGGCATGGCAGAGGGGTTAATGGGGGCCTGGACCCGCCCACTTCCGCTTTTGGGGGTCAGCAACAGTTGCCAGGGCAACCCTGGGCATGGCAGGGGGCTTTAAGGGGGCCTGGACCCGCCCACTTCCGCTTTGGGGGCCAGCAACAGTTGCCATGGCAACCCTGGGCATGGCAGGGGACTTAAGGGGGCCTGGACCCGCCCACTTCCGCTTTGGGGGCCAGCAACAGTTGCCAGGGCAAGCCTGGGCATGGCAGGGGGCTGGAGGGCGCCAGGCCCCGCCCACTTCCGCTTTGGGGGCCAGCAACAGTTGCCAGGGCAACCCTGGGCATGGCATGGGGCTTAGGGGGGCCTGGACCCGCCCACTTCCGCTTTGGGGGCCAGCAGCAGTTGAAAGGGCAACTTTGGGCATGGCAGGGGGCTCAAGGGGGCCTGGACCCGCTTACTTCCGCTTTGGGGGCCAGCAACAGTTGCCATGGCAACCCTGGGCATGGCAGGGGGCTTAAGGGGGCCTGGACCCGCCCACTTCCGCTTTGGGGGCCAGCAACAGTTGCCAGGGCAACCCTGGGCATGGCAGGGTGATTAAGGGGGCCTGGACCCGCCCACTTCCGCTTTGGGGGCCAGCAACAGTTGCCAGTGCAACCCTGGGCATGGCAGGGGGCTTAGGGGGGCCTGGACCCGCCCAATTCCGCTTTGGGGGCCAGCAACAGTTGCCATGGCAACCATGGGCATGGCAGGGGGCTTAAGGGGGCCTGGACCCGCCCACTTCCGCTTTGGGGGCCAGCAACAGTTGCCAGTGCAACCCTGGGCATGGCAGGGGGCTTAAGGGGGCCTGGACCCGCCCACTTCCGCTTTGGGGGCCAGCAACAGTTGCCAGGGCAACCCTGGGCATGGCAGGGGGATGAAGGGGGCCTGGACCCGCCCACTTTCGCTTTGGGGGCCAGCAACAGTTGCCAGTGCAACCCTGGGCATGGCAGGGGGCTTAGGGGGGCCTGAACCCGCCCACTTCCGCTTTGGGGGCCAGCAAAAGTTGCCAGGGCAAGCCTGGGCATGGCAGGGGGCTGGAGGGCGCCAGGACCCGCCCACTTCCGCTTTGGGGGCCAGCAACAGTTGCCAGGGCAACCCTGGGCATGGCAGGGGGCTTAGGGGGGCCTGGACCCGCCCACTTCCACTTTGGGGGCCAGCAACAGTTGCCAGGGCAACCCTGGGCATGGCAGGGGGCTCAAGGGGGCCTGGACCCGCCCACTTCCGCTTTTGGGGCCAGCAACAGTTGCCAGGGCAACCCTGGGCATGGCAGGGGGCTCAAGGGGTCCTGGACCCGCCCAGTTCCGCTTTGGGGGCCAGCAACAGTTGCCAGGGCAACCCTGGGCATGGCAGGGGGCTGGAGGGCGCCAGGACCCGCCCACTTCCGCTTTGGGGGCCAGCAACAGTTGCCAGGGCAACCCTGGGCATGGCAGGGGGATTTAAGGGTGCCTGGACCCGCCCACTTCCGCATTGGGGGCCAGCAACAGTTGCCAGGTCAACCCTGGGCATGGCAGGGGGCTCAAGGGGGCCTGGACCCGCCCACTTCCGCTTTGGGGGCCAGCAGCAGTTGACAGGGCAACTCTGGGCATGGCAGGGGGCTCAAGGGGGCCTGGACCCGCCCACTTCCGCTTTGGGGGCCAGCAACAGTTGCCAGGGCAAGCCTGGGCATGGCAGGGGGCTTAGGGGGGCCTGGACCCGCCCACTTCCGCTTTGGGGGCCAGCAGCAGTTGACAGGGCAACTCTGGGCATGGCAGAGGGGTTAATGGGGGCCTGGACCCGCCCACTTCCGCTTTGGGGGGCCAGCAACAGTTGCCAGGGCAACCCTGGGCATGGCAGGGGGCTTAGGGGGGCCTGGACCCGCCCACTTCCGCTTTGGGGGCCAGCAGCAGTTGACAGGGCAACTCTGGGCATGGCAGAGGGGTTAATGGGGGCCTGGACCCGCCCACTTCCGCTTTTGGGGGTCAGCAACAGTTGCCAGGGCAACCCTGGGCATGGCAGGGGGCTTTAAGGGGGCCTGGACCCGCCCACTTCCGCTTTGGGGGCCAGCAACAGTTGCCATGGCAACCCTGGGCATGGCAGGGGACTTAAGGGGGCCTGGACCCGCCCACTTCCGCTTTGGGGGCCAGCAACAGTTGCCAGGGCAAGCCTGGGCATGGCAGGGGGCTGGAGGGCGCCAGGCCCCGCCCACTTCCGCTTTGGGGGCCAGCAACAGTTGCCAGGGCAACCCTGGGCATGGCAGGGGGCTTAGGGGGGCCTGGACCCGCCCACTTCCGCTTTGGGGGCCAGCAGCAGTTGAAAGGGCAACTTTGGGCATGGCAGGGGGCTCAAGGGGGCCTGGACCCGCTTACTTCCGCTTTGGGGGCCAGCAACAGTTGCCATGGCAACCCTGGGCATGGCAGGGGGCTTAAGGGGGCCTGGACCCGCCCACTTCCGCTTTGGGGGCCAGCAACAGTTGCCAGGGCAACCCTGGGCATGGCAGGGTGATTAAGGGGGCCTGGACCCGCCCACTTCCGCTTTGGGGGCCAGCAACAGTTGCCAGGGCAACCCTGGGCATGGCAGGGGGATTTAAGGGTGCCTGGACCCGCCCACTTCCGCATTGGGGGCCAGCAACAGTTGCCAGGTCAACCCTGGGCATGGCAGGGGGCTCAAGGGGGCCTGGACCCGCCCACTTCCGCTTTGGGGGCCAGCAGCAGTTGACAGGGCAAGCCTGGGCATGGCAGGGGGCTGAAGGGCGCCAGGCCCCGCCCACTTCCGCTTTGGGGGCCAGCAACAGTTGCCATGGCAACCCTGGGCATGGCAGGGGACTTAAGGGGGCCTGGACCCGCCCACTTCCGCTTTGGGGGCCAGCAACAGTTGCCAGGGCAACCCTGGGCATGGCAGGGGGATGAAGGGGGCCTGGACCCGCCCACTTTCGCTTTGGGGGCCAGCAACAGTTGCCAGTGCAACCCTGGGCATGGCAGGGGGCTTAGGGGGGCCTGAACCCGCCCACTTCCGCTTTGGGGGCCAGCAAAAGTTGCCAGGGCAAGCCTGGGCATGGCAGGGGGCTGGAGGGCGCCAGGACCCGCCCACTTCCGCTTTGGGGGCCAGCAACAGTTGCCAGGGCAACCCTGGGCATGGCAGGGGGCTTAGGGGGGCCTGGACCCGCCCACTTCCACTTTGGGGGCCAGCAACAGTTGCCAGGGCAACCCTGGGCATGGCAGGGGGCTCAAGGGGGCCTGGACCCGCCCACTTCCGCTTTTGGGGCCAGCAACAGTTGCCAGGGCAACCCTGGGCATGGCAGGGGGCTCAAGGGGTCCTGGACCCGCCCAGTTCCGCTTTGGGGGCCAGCAACAGTTGCCAGGGCAACCCTGGGCATGGCAGGGGGCTGGAGGGCGCCAGGACCCGCCCACTTCCGCTTTGGGGGCCAGCAACAGTTGCCAGGGCAACCCTGGGCATGGCAGGGGGATTTAAGGGTGCCTGGACCCGCCCACTTCCGCATTGGGGGCCAGCAACAGTTGCCAGGTCAACCCTGGGCATGGCAGGGGGCTCAAGGGGGCCTGGACCCGCCCACTTCCGCTTTGGGGGCCAGCAGCAGTTGACAGGGCAACTCTGGGCATGGCAGGGGGCTCAAGGGGGCCTGGACCCGCCCACTTCCGCTTTGGGGGCCAGCAACAGTTGCCAGGGCAAGCCTGGGCATGGCAGGGGGCTGAAGGGCGCCAGGCCCCGCCCACTTCCGCTTTGGGGGCCAGCAACAGTTGCCAGGGCAACCCTGGGCATGGCAGGGGGCTTAGGGGGGCCTGGACCCGCCCACTTCCGCTTTGGGGGCCAGCAGCAGTTGACAGGGCAACTCTGGGCATGGCAGAGGGGTTAATGGGGGCCTGGACCCGCCCACTTCCGCTTTGGGGGGCCAGCAACAGTTGCCAGGGCAACCCTGGGCATGGCAGGGGGCTTAGGGGGGCCTGGACCCGCCCACTTCCGCTTTGGGGGCCAGCAGCAGTTGACAGGGCAACTCTGGGCATGGCAGAGGGGTTAATGGGGGCCTGGACCCGCCCACTTCCGCTTTTGGGGGTCAGCAACAGTTGCCAGGGCAACCCTGGGCATGGCAGGGTGATTAAGGGGGCCTGGACCCGCCCACTTCCGCTTTGGGGGCCAGCAACAGTTGCCAGGGCAACCCTGGGCATGGCAGGGGGATTTAAGGGTGCCTGGACCCGCCCACTTCCGCATTGGGGGCCAGCAACAGTTGCCAGGTCAACCCTGGGCATGGCAGGGGGCTCAAGGGGGCCTGGACCCGCCCACTTCCGCTTTGGGGGCCAGCAGCAGTTGACAGGGCAAGCCTGGGCATGGCAGGGGGCTGAAGGGCGCCAGGCCCCGCCCACTTCCGCTTTGGGGGCCAGCAACAGTTGCCATGGCAACCCTGGGCATGGCAGGGGACTTAAGGGGGCCTGGACCCGCCCACTTCCGCTTTGGGGGCCAGCAACAGTTGCCAGGGCAACCCTGGGCATGGCAGGGGGATGAAGGGGGCCTGGACCCGCCCACTTTCGCTTTGGGGGCCAGCAACAGTTGCCAGTGCAACCCTGGGCATGGCAGGGGGCTTAGGGGGGCCTGAACCCGCCCACTTCCGCTTTGGGGGCCAGCAAAAGTTGCCAGGGCAAGCCTGGGCATGGCAGGGGGCTGGAGGGCGCCAGGACCCGCCCACTTCCGCTTTGGGGGCCAGCAACAGTTGCCAGGGCAACCCTGGGCATGGCAGGGGGCTTAGGGGGGCCTGGACCCGCCCACTTCCACTTTGGGGGCCAGCAACAGTTGCCAGGGCAACCCTGGGCATGGCAGGGGGCTCAAGGGGGCCTGGACCCGCCCACTTCCGCTTTTGGGGCCAGCAACAGTTGCCAGGGCAACCCTGGGCATGGCAGGGGGCTCAAGGGGTCCTGGACCCGCCCAGTTCCGCTTTGGGGGCCAGCAACAGTTGCCAGGGCAACCCTGGGCATGGCAGGGGGCTGGAGGGCGCCAGGACCCGCCCACTTCCGCTTTGGGGGCCAGCAACAGTTGCCAGGGCAACCCTGGGCATGGCAGGGGGATTTAAGGGTGCCTGGACCCGCCCACTTCCGCATTGGGGGCCAGCAACAGTTGCCAGGTCAACCCTGGGCATGGCAGGGGGCTCAAGGGGGCCTGGACCCGCCCACTTCCGCTTTGGGGGCCAGCAGCAGTTGACAGGGCAACTCTGGGCATGGCAGGGGGCTCAAGGGGGCCTGGACCCGCCCACTTCCGCTTTGGGGGCCAGCAACAGTTGCCAGGGCAAGCCTGGGCATGGCAGGGGGCTGAAGGGCGCCAGGCCCCGCCCACTTCCGCTTTGGGGGCCAGCAACAGTTGCCAGGGCAACCCTGGGCATGGCAGGGGGCTTAGGGGGGCCTGGACCCGCCCACTTCCGCTTTGGGGGCCAGCAGCAGTTGACAGGGCAACTCTGGGCATGGCAGAGGGGTTAATGGGGGCCTGGACCCGCCCACTTCCGCTTTGGGGGGCCAGCAACAGTTGCCAGGGCAACCCTGGGCATGGCAGGGGGCTTAGGGGGGCCTGGACCCGCCCACTTCCGCTTTGGGGGCCAGCAGCAGTTGACAGGGCAACTCTGGGCATGGCAGAGGGGTTAATGGGGGCCTGGACCCGCCCACTTCCGCTTTTGGGGGTCAGCAACAGTTGCCAGGGCAACCCTGGGCATGGCAGGGGGCTTTAAGGGGGCCTGGACCCGCCCACTTCCGCTTTGGGGGCCAGCAACAGTTGCCATGGCAACCCTGGGCATGGCAGGGGACTTAAGGGGGCCTGGACCCGCCCACTTCCGCTTTGGGGGCCAGCAACAGTTGCCAGGGCAAGCCTGGGCATGGCAGGGGGCTGGAGGGCGCCAGGCCCCGCCCACTTCCGCTTTGGGGGCCAGCAACAGTTGCCAGGGCAACCCTGGGCATGGCAGGGGGCTTAGGGGGGCCTGGACCCGCCCACTTCCGCTTTGGGGGCCAGCAGCAGTTGAAAGGGCAACTTTGGGCATGGCAGGGGGCTCAAGGGGGCCTGGACCCGCTTACTTCCGCTTTGGGGGCCAGCAACAGTTGCCATGGCAACCCTGGGCATGGCAGGGGGCTTAAGGGGGCCTGGACCCGCCCACTTCCGCTTTGGGGGCCAGCAACAGTTGCCAGGGCAACCCTGGGCATGGCAGGGTGATTAAGGGGGCCTGGACCCGCCCACTTCCGCTTTGGGGGCCAGCAACAGTTGCCAGGGCAACCCTGGGCATGGCAGGGGGATTTAAGGGTGCCTGGACCCGCCCACTTCCGCATTGGGGGCCAGCAACAGTTGCCAGGTCAACCCTGGGCATGGCAGGGGGCTCAAGGGGGCCTGGACCCGCCCACTTCCGCTTTGGGGGCCAGCAGCAGTTGACAGGGCAAGCCTGGGCATGGCAGGGGGCTGAAGGGCGCCAGGCCCCGCCCACTTCCGCTTTGGGGGCCAGCAACAGTTGCCATGGCAACCCTGGGCATGGCAGGGGACTTAAGGGGGCCTGGACCCGCCCACTTCCGCTTTGGGGGCCAGCAACAGTTGCCAGTGCAACCCTGGGCATGGCAGGGGGCTTAGGGGGGCCTGAACCCGCCCACTTCCGCTTTGGGGGCCAGCAAAAGTTGCCAGGGCAAGCCTGGGCATGGCAGGGGGCTGGAGGGCGCCAGGACCCGCCCACTTCCGCTTTGGGGGCCAGCAACAGTTGCCAGGGCAACCCTGGGCATGGCAGGGGGCTTAGGGGGGCCTGGACCCGCCCACTTCCACTTTGGGGGCCAGCAACAGTTGCCAGGGCAACCCTGGGCATGGCAGGGGGCTCAAGGGGGCCTGGACCCGCCCACTTCCGCTTTTGGGGCCAGCAACAGTTGCCAGGTCAACCCTGGGCATGGCAGGGGGCTCAAGGGGGCCTGGACCCGCCCACTTCCGCTTTGGGGGCCAGCAGCAGTTGACAGGGCAACTCTGGGCATGGCAGGGGGCTCAAGGGGGCCTGGACCCGCCCACTTCCGCTTTGGGGGCCAGCAACAGTTGCCAGGGCAAGCCTGGGCATGGCAGGGGGCTGAAGGGCGCCAGGCCCCGCCCACTTCCGCTTTGGGGGCCAGCAACAGTTGCCAGGGCAACCCTGGGCATGGCAGGGGGCTTAGGGGGGCCTGGACCCGCCCACTTCCGCTTTGGGGGCCAGCAGCAGTTGACAGGGCAACTCTGGGCATGGCAGAGGGGTTAATGGGGGCCTGGACCCGCCCACTTCCGCTTTGGGGGGCCAGCAACAGTTGCCAGGGCAACCCTGGGCATGGCAGGGGGCTTAGGGGGGCCTGGACCCGCCCACTTCCGCTTTGGGGGCCAGCAGCAGTTGACAGGGCAACTCTGGGCATGGCAGAGGGGTTAATGGGGGCCTGGACCCGCCCACTTCCGCTTTTGGGGGTCAGCAACAGTTGCCAGGGCAACCCTGGGCATGGCAGGGGGCTTTAAGGGGGCCTGGACCCGCCCACTTCCGCTTTGGGGGCCAGCAACAGTTGCCATGGCAACCCTGGGCATGGCAGGGGACTTAAGGGGGCCTGGACCCGCCCACTTCCGCTTTGGGGGCCAGCAACAGTTGCCAGGGCAAGCCTGGGCATGGCAGGGGGCTGGAGGGCGCCAGGCCCCGCCCACTTCCGCTTTGGGGGCCAGCAACAGTTGCCAGGGCAACCCTGGGCATGGCAGGGGGCTTAGGGGGGCCTGGACCCGCCCACTTCCGCTTTGGGGGCCAGCAGCAGTTGAAAGGGCAACTTTGGGCATGGCAGGGGGCTCAAGGGGGCCTGGACCCGCTTACTTCCGCTTTGGGGGCCAGCAACAGTTGCCATGGCAACCCTGGGCATGACAGGGGGCTTAAGGGGGCCTGGACCCGCCCACTTCCGCTTTGGGGGCCAGCAACAGTTGCCAGGGCAACCCTGGGCATGGCAGGGTGATTAAGGGGGCCTGGACCCGCCCACTTCCGCTTTGGGGGCCAGCAACAGTTGCCAGTGCAACCCTGGGCATGGCAGGGGGCTTAGGGGGGCCTGGACCCGCCCAATTCCGCTTTGGGGGCCAGCAACAGTTGCCATGGCAACCATGGGCATGGCAGGGGGCTTAAGGGGGCCTGGACCCGCCCACTTCCGCTTTGGGGGCCAGCAACAGTTGCCAGTGCAACCCTGGGCATGGCAGGGGGCTTAAGGGGGCCTGGACCCGCCCACTTCCGCTTTGGGGGCCAGCAACAGTTGCCAGGGCAACCCTGGGCATGGCAGGGGGATGAAGGGGGCCTGGACCCGCCCTCTTTCGCTTTGGGGGCCAGCAACAGTTGCCAGTGCAACCCTGGGCATGGCAGGGGGCTTAGGGGGGCCTGAACCCGCCCACTTCCGCTTTGGGGGCCAGCAAAAGTTGCCAGGGCAAGCCTGGGCATGGCAGGGGGCTGGAGGGCGCCAGGACCCGCCCACTTCCGCTTTGGGGGCCAGCAACAGTTGCCAGGGCAACCCTGGGCATGGCAGGGGGCTTAGGGGGGCCTGGACCCGCCCACTTCCACTTTGGGGGCCAGCAACAGTTGCCAGGGCAACCCTGGGCATGGCAGGGGGCTCAAGGGGGCCTGGACCCGCCCACTTCCGCTTTTGGGGCCAGCAACAGTTGCCAGGGCAACCCTGGGCATGGCAGGGGGCTTAAGGGGGCCTGGACCCGCCCACTTCCACTTTGGGGGCCAGCAACAGTTGCCAGGGCAACCCTGGGCATGGCAGGGGGCTGGAGGGCGCCAGGACCCGCCCACTTCCGCTTTGGGGGCCAGCAACAGTTGCCAGGGCAACCCTGGGCATGGCAGGGGGATTTAAGGGTGCCTGGACCCGCCCACTTCCGCATTGGGGGCCAGCAACAGTTGCCAGGTCAACCCTGGGCATGGCAGGGGGCTCAAGGGGGCCTGGACCCGCCCACTTCCGCTTTGGGGGCCAGCAGCAGTTGACAGGGCAACTCTGGGCATGGCAGGGGGCTCAAGGGGGCCTGGACCCGCCCACTTCCGCTTTGGGGGCCAGCAACAGTTGCCAGGGCAAGCCTGGGCATGGCAGGGGGCTGAAGGGCGCCAGGCCCCGCCCACTTCCGCTTTGGGGGCCAGCAACAGTTGCCAGGGCAACCCTGGGCATGGCAGGGGGCTTAGGGGGGCCTGGACCCGCCCACTTCCGCTTTGGGGGCCAGCAGCAGTTGACAGGGCAACTCTGGGCATGGCAGAGGGGTTAATGGGGGCCTGGACCCGCCCACTTCCGCTTTGGGGGGCCAGCAACAGTTGCCAGGGCAACCCTGGGCATGGCAGGGGGCTTAGGGGGGCCTGGACCCGCCCACTTCCGCTTTGGGGGCCAGCAGCAGTTGACAGGGCAACTCTGGGCATGGCAGAGGGGTTAATGGGGGCCTGGACCCGCCCACTTCCGCTTTTGGGGGTCAGCAACAGTTGCCAGGGCAACCCTGGGCATGGCAGGGGGCTTTAAGGGGGCCTGGACCCGCCCACTTCCGCTTTGGGGGCCAGCAACAGTTGCCATGGCAACCCTGGGCATGGCAGGGGACTTAAGGGGGCCTGGACCCGCCCACTTCCGCTTTGGGGGCCAGCAACAGTTGCCAGGGCAAGCCTGGGCATGGCAGGGGGCTGGAGGGCGCCAGGCCCCGCCCACTTCCGCTTTGGGGGCCAGCAACAGTTGCCAGGGCAACCCTGGGCATGGCAGGGGGCTTAGGGGGGCCTGGACCCGCCCACTTCCGCTTTGGGGGCCAGCAGCAGTTGAAAGGGCAACTTTGGGCATGGCAGGGGGCTCAAGGGGGCCTGGACCCGCTTACTTCCGCTTTGGGGGCCAGCAACAGTTGCCATGGCAACCCTGGGCATGGCAGGGGGCTTAAGGGGGCCTGGACCCGCCCACTTCCGCTTTGGGGGCCAGCAACAGTTGCCAGGGCAACCCTGGGCATGGCAGGGTGATTAAGGGGGCCTGGACCCGCCCACTTCCGCTTTGGGGGCCAGCAACAGTTGCCAGTGCAACCCTGGGCATGGCAGGGGGCTTAGGGGGGCCTGGACCCGCCCAATTCCGCTTTGGGGGCCAGCAACAGTTGCCATGGCAACCATGGGCATGGCAGGGGGCTTAAGGGGGCCTGGACCCGCCCACTTCCGCTTTGGGGGCCAGCAACAGTTGCCAGTGCAACCCTGGGCATGGCAGGGGGCTTAAGGGGGCCTGGACCCGCCCACTTCCGCTTTGGGGGCCAGCAACAGTTGCCAGTGCAACCCTGGGCATGGCAGGGGGCTTAGGGGGGCCTGGACCCGCCCAATTCCGCTATGGGGGCCAGCAACAGTTGCCATGGCAACCATGGGCATGGCAGGGGGCTTAAGGGGGCCTGGACCCGCCCACTTCCGCTTTGGGGGCCAGCAACAGTTGCCAGTGCAACCCTGGGCATGGCAGGGGGCTTAAGGGGGCCTGGACCCGCCCACTTCCGCTTTGGGGGCCAGCAACAGTTGCCAGGGCAACCCTGGGCATGGCAGAGTGATTAAGGGGGCCTGGACCCGCCCACTTCCGCTTTGGGGGCCAGCAACAGTTGCCAGTGCAACCCTGGGCATGGCAGGGGGCTTAGGGGGGCCTGGACCCGCCCACTTCCGCTTTGGGGGCCAGCAGCAGTTGACAGGGCAACTCTGGGCATGGCAGAGGGGTTAATGGGGGCCTGGACCCGCCCACTTCCGCTTTTGGGGGTCAGCAACAGTTGCCAGGGCAACCCTGGGCATGGCAGGGGGCTTTAAGGGGGCCTGAACCCGCCCACTTCCGCTTTGGAAGCCAGCAACAGTTGCCATGGCAACCATGGGCATGGCAGGGGGCTTAAGGGGGCCTGGACCCGCCCACTTCCGCTTTGGGGGCCAGCAACAGTTGCCAGGGCAACCCTGGGCATGGCAGGGGGCTTTAAGGGGGCCTGGACTCGCCCACTTCCGCTTTGGGGGCCAGCAACAGTTGCCAGGGCAACCCTGGGCATGGCAGGGGGCTGGAGGGCGCCAGGACCCGCCCACTTCCGCTTTGGGGGCCAGCAACAGTTGCCAGGGCAACCCTGGGCATGGCAGGGGGCTTTAAGGGGGCCTGAACCCGCCCACTTCCGCTTTGGGGGCCAGCAAAAGTTGCCAGGGCAAGCCTGGGCATGGCAGGGGGCTGGAGGGCGCCAGGACCCGCCCACTTCCGCTTTGGGGGCCAGCAACAGTTGCCATGGCAACCATGGGCATGGCAGGGGGCTTAAGGGGGCCTGGACCCGCCCACTTCCGCTTTGGGGGCCAGCAACAGTTGCCAGGGCAACCCTGGGCATGGCAGGGGGCTTAAGGGGGCCTGGACCCGCCCACTTCCACTTTGGGGGCCAGCAACAGTTGCCAGGGCAACCCTGGGCATGGCAGGGGGCTCAAGTGGTCCTGGACCCGCCCACTTCCGCTTTGGGGGCCAGCAACAGTTGCCATGGCAACCATGGGCATGGCAGGGGGCTTAAGGGGGCCTGGACCCGCCCACTTCCGCTTTGGGGGCCAGCAACAGTTGCCAGGGCAACCCTGGGCATGGCAGGGGGCTTAAGGGGGCCTGGACCCGCCCACTTCCACTTTGGGGGCCAGCAACAGTTGCCAGGGCAACCCTGGGCATGGCAGGGGGCTCAAGTGGTCCTGGACCCGCCCACTTCCGCTTTGGGGGCCAGCAACAGTTGCCATGGCAACCATGGGCATGGCAGGGGGCTTAAGGGGGCCTGGACCCGCCCACTTCCGCTTTGGGGGCCAGCAACAGTTGCCAGGGCAAGCCTGGGCATGGCAGGGGGCTGAAGGGCGCCAGGCCCCGCCCACTTCCGCTTTGGGGGCCAGCAGCAGTTGACAGGGCAACTCTGGGCATGGCAGGGGGCTCAAGGGGGCCTGGACCCGCCCACTTCCGCTTTGGGGGCCAGCAACAGTTGCCAGGGCAAGCCTGGGCATGGCAGGGGGCTGAAGGGCGCCAGGCCCCGCCCACTTCCGCTTTGGGGGCCAGCAACAGTTGCCAGGGCAACCCTGGGCATGGCAGGGGGCTTAGGGGGGCCTGGACCCGCCCACTTCCGCTTTGGGGGCCAGCAGCAGTTGACAGGGCAACTCTGGGCATGGCAGAGGGGTTAATGGGGGCCTGGACCCGCCCACTTCCGCTTTTGGGGGTCAGCAACAGTTGCCAGGGCAACCCTGGGCATGGCAGGGGGCTTTAAGGGGGCCTGGACCCGCCCACTTCCGCTTTGGGGGCCAGCAACAGTTGCCATGGCAACCCTGGGCATGGCAGGGGACTTAAGGGGGCCTGGACCCGCCCACTTCCGCTTTGGGGGCCAGCAACAGTTGCCAGGGCAAGCCTGGGCATGGCAGGGGGCTGGAGGGCGCCAGGCCCCGCCCACTTCCGCTTTGGGGGCCAGCAACAGTTGCCAGGGCAACCCTGGGCATGGCAGGGGGCTTAGGGGGGCCTGGACCCGCCCACTTCCGCTTTGGGGGCCAGCAGCAGTTGAAAGGGCAACTTTGGGCATGGCAGGGGGCTCAAGGGGGCCTGGACCCGCTTACTTCCGCTTTGGGGGCCAGCAACAGTTGCCATGGCAACCCTGGGCATGGCAGGGGGCTTAAGGGGGCCTGGACCCGCCCACTTCCGCTTTGGGGGCCAGCAACAGTTGCCAGGGCAACCCTGGGCATGGCAGGGTGATTAAGGGGGCCTGGACCCGCCCACTTCCGCTTTGGGGGCCAGCAACAGTTGCCAGTGCAACCCTGGGCATGGCAGGGGGCTTAGGGGGGCCTGGACCCGCCCAATTCCGCTTTGGGGGCCAGCAACAGTTGCCATGGCAACCATGGGCATGGCAGGGGGCTTAAGGGGGCCTGGACCCGCCCACTTCCGCTTTGGGGGCCAGCAACAGTTGCCAGTGCAACCCTGGGCATGGCAGGGGGCTTAAGGGGGCCTGGACCCGCCCACTTCCGCTTTGGGGGCCAGCAACAGTTGCCAGTGCAACCCTGGGCATGGCAGGGGGCTTAGGGGGGCCTGGACCCGCCCAATTCCGCTTTGGGGGCCAGCAACAGTTGCCATGGCAACCATGGGCATGGCAGGGGGCTTAAGGGGGCCTGGACCCGCCCACTTCCGCTTTGGGGGCCAGCAACAGTTGCCAGTGCAACCCTGGGCATGGCAGGGGGCTTAAGGGGGCCTGGACCCGCCCACTTCCGCTTTGGGGGCCAGCAACAGTTGCCAGGGCAACCCTGGGCATGGCAGGGTGATTAAGGGGGCCTGGACCCGCCCACTTCCGCTTTGGGGGCCAGCAACAGTTGCCAGTGCAACCCTGGGCATGGCAGGGGGCTTAGGGGGGCCTGGACCCGCCCACTTCCGCTTTGGGGGCCAGCAGCAGTTGACAGGGCAACTCTGGGCATGGCAGAGGGGTTAATGGGGGCCTGGACCCGCCCACTTCCGCTTTTGGGGGTCAGCAACAGTTGCCAGGGCAACCCTGGGCATGGCAGGGGGCTTTAAGGGGGCCTGAACCCGCCCACTTCCGCTTTGGAAGCCAGCAACAGTTGCCATGGCAACCATGGGCATGGCAGGGGGCTTAAGGGGGCCTGGACCCGCCCACTTCCGCTTTGGGGGCCAGCAACAGTTGCCAGGGCAACCCTGGGCATGGCAGGGGGCTTTAAGGGGGCCTGGACTCGCCCACTTCCGCTTTGGGGGCCAGCAACAGTTGCCAGGGCAACCCTGGGCATGGCAGGGGGCTGGAGGGCGCCAGGACCCGCCCACTTCCGCTTTGGGGGCCAGCAACAGTTGCCAGGGCAACCCTGGGCATGGCAGGGGGCTTTAAGGGGGCCTGAACCCGCCCACTTCCGCTTTGGGGGCCAGCAAAAGTTGCCAGGGCAAGCCTGGGCATGGCAGGGGGCTGGAGGGCGCCAGGACCCGCCCACTTCCGCTTTGGGGGCCAGCAACAGTTGCCATGGCAACCATGGGCATGGCAGGGGGCTTAAGGGGGCCTGGACCCGCCCACTTCCGCTTTGGGGGCCAGCAACAGTTGCCAGGGCAACCCTGGGCATGGCAGGGGGCTTAAGGGGGCCTGGACCCGCCCACTTCCACTTTGGGGGCCAGCAACAGTTGCCAGGGCAACCCTGGGCATGGCAGGGGGCTCAAGTGGTCCTGGACCCGCCCACTTCCGCTTTGGGGGCCAGCAACAGTTGCCATGGCAACCATGGGCATGGCAGGGGGCTTAAGGGGGCCTGGACCCGCCCACTTCCGCTTTGGGGGCCAGCAACAGTTGCCAGGGCAACCCTGGGCATGGCAGGGGGCTTAAGGGGGCCTGGACCCGCCCACTTCCACTTTGGGGGCCAGCAACAGTTGCCAGGGCAACCCTGGGCATGGCAGGGGGCTCAAGTGGTCCTGGACCCGCCCACTTCCGCTTTGGGGGCCAGCAACAGTTGCCATGGCAACCATGGGCATGGCAGGGGGCTTAAGGGGGCCTGGACCCGCCCACTTCCGCTTTGGGGGCCAGCAACAGTTGCCAGGGCAACCCTGGGCATGGCAGGGGGCTCAAGTGGTCCTGGACCCGCCCACTTCCGCTTTGGGGGCCAGCAACAGTTGCCAGGGCAACCCTGGGCATGGCAGGGGGCTCAAGTGGTCCTGGACCCGCCCACTTCCGCTTTGGGGGCCAGCAACAGTTGCCAGGGCAACCCTGGGCATGGCAGGGGGCTCAAGGGGTCCTGGACCTGCCCAGTTCCGCTTTGGGGGCCAGCAACAGTTGCCAGGGCAAGCCTGGGCATGGCAGGGATCTGGAGGGCGCCAGGACCCGCCCACTTCCGCTTTGGGGGCCAGCAACAGTTGCCAGGGCAACCCTGGGCATGGCAGGGGGCTTAGGGGGGCCTGGACCCGCCCACTTCCGCTTTGGGGGCCAGCAACAGTTGCCATGGCAACCCTGGGCATGGCAGGGGGCTTAAGGGGGCCTGGACCCGCCCACTTCCGCTTTGGGGGCCAACAACAATTGCCAGGGCAACCCTGGGCATGGCAGGGGGCTTAGGGGGCCTGAACCCGCCCACTTCCGCTTTGGGGGCCAGCAACAGTTGCCATGGCAACCATGGGCATGGCAGGGGGCTTAAGGGGGCCTGGACCCGCCCACTTCCGCTTTGGGGGCCAGCAACAGTTGCCAGGGCAACCCTGGGCATGGCAGGGGGCTTTAAGGGGGCCTGGACCCGCCCACTTCCGCTTTGGGGGCCAGCAACAGTTGCCAGTGCAACCCTGGGCATGGCAGGGGGCTTAAGGGGGCCTGGACCCGCCCACTTCCGCTTTGGGGGCCAGCAACAGTTGCCAGTGCAACCCTGGGCATGGCAGGGGGCTTAGGGGGGCCTGGACCCGCCCAATTCCGCTTTGGGGGCCAGCAACAGTTGCCATGGCAACCCTGGGCATGGCAGGGGGCTTAGGGGGGCCTGGACCCGCCCACTTCCGCTTTGGGGGCCAGCAGCAGTTGACAGGGCAACTCTGGGCATGGCAGAGGGGTTAATGGGGGCCTGGACCCGCCCACTTCCGCTTTTGGGGGTCAGCAACAGTTGCCAGGGCAACCCTGGGCATGGCAGGGGGCTTTAAGGGGGCCTGAACCCGCCCACTTCCGCTTTGGAAGCCAGCAACAGTTGCCATGGCAACCATGGGCATGGCAGGGGGCTTAAGGGGGCCTGGACCCGCCCACTTCCGCTTTGGGGGCCAGCAACAGTTGCCAGGGCAACCCTGGGCATGGCAGGGGGCTTTAAGGGGGCCTGGACTCGCCCACTTCCGCTTTGGGGGCCAGCAACAGTTGCCAGGGCAACCCTGGGCATGGCAGGGGGCTGGAGGGCGCCAGGACCCGCCCACTTCCGCTTTGGGGGCCAGCAACAGTTGCCAGGGCAACCCTGGGCATGGCAGGGGGCTTTAAGGGGGCCTGAACCCGCCCACTTCCGCTTTGGGGGCCAGCAAAAGTTGCCAGGGCAAGCCTGGGCATGGCAGGGGGCTGGAGGGCGCCAGGACCCGCCCACTTCCGCTTTGGGGGCCAGCAACAGTTGCCATGGCAACCATGGGCATGGCAGGGGGCTTAAGGGGGCCTGGACCCGCCCACTTCCGCTTTGGGGGCCAGCAACAGTTGCCAGGGCAACCCTGGGCATGGCAGGGGGCTTAAGGGGGCCTGGACCCGCCCACTTCCACTTTGGGGGCCAGCAACAGTTGCCAGGGCAACCCTGGGCATGGCAGGGGGCTCAAGTGGTCCTGGACCCGCCCACTTCCGCTTTGGGGGCCAGCAACAGTTGCCATGGCAACCATGGGCATGGCAGGGGGCTTAAGGGGGCCTGGACCCGCCCACTTCCGCTTTGGGGGCCAGCAACAGTTGCCAGGGCAACCCTGGGCATGGCAGGGGGCTTAAGGGGGCCTGGACCCGCCCACTTCCACTTTGGGGGCCAGCAACAGTTGCCAGGGCAACCCTGGGCATGGCAGGGGGCTCAAGTGGTCCTGGACCCGCCCACTTCCGCTTTGGGGGCCAGCAACAGTTGCCATGGCAACCATGGGCATGGCAGGGGGCTTAAGGGGGCCTGGACCCGCCCACTTCCGCTTTGGGGGCCAGCAACAGTTGCCAGGGCAACCCTGGGCATGGCAGGGGGCTCAAGTGGTCCTGGACCCGCCCACTTCCGCTTTGGGGGCCAGCAACAGTTGCCAGGGCAACCCTGGGCATGGCAGGGGGCTCAAGTGGTCCTGGACCCGCCCACTTCCGCTTTGGGGGCCAGCAACAGTTGCCAGGGCAACCCTGGGCATGGCAGGGGGCTCAAGGGGTCCTGGACCTGCCCAGTTCCGCTTTGGGGGCCAGCAACAGTTGCCAGGGCAAGCCTGGGCATGGCAGGGATCTGGAGGGCGCCAGGACCCGCCCACTTCCGCTTTGGGGGCCAGCAACAGTTGCCAGGGCAACCCTGGGCATGGCAGGGGGCTTAGGGGGGCCTGGACCCGCCCACTTCCGCTTTGGGGGCCAGCAACAGTTGCCATGGCAACCCTGGGCATGGCAGGGGGCTTAAGGGGGCCTGGACCCGCCCACTTCCGCTTTGGGGGCCAACAACAATTGCCAGGGCAACCCTGGGCATGGCAGGGGGCTTAGGGGGCCTGAACCCGCCCACTTCCGCTTTGGGGGCCAGCAACAGTTGCCATGGCAACCATGGGCATGGCAGGGGGCTTAAGGGGGCCTGGACCCGCCCACTTCCGCTTTGGGGGCCAGCAACAGTTGCCAGGGCAACCCTGGGCATGGCAGGGGGCTTTAAGGGGGCCTGGACCCGCCCACTTCCGCTTTGGGGGCCAGCAACAGTTGCCAGGGCAAGCCTGGGCATGGCAGGGGGCTGAAGGGCGCCAGGCCCCGCCCACTTCCGCTTTGGGGGCCAGCAACAGTTGCCAGGGCAACCCTGGGCATGGCAGGGGGCTTAGGGGGGCCTGGACCCGCCCACTTCCGCTTTGGGGGCCAGCAGCAGTTGACAGGGCAACTCTGGGCATGGCAGAGGGGTTAATGGGGGCCTGGACCCGCCCACTTCCGCTTTGGGGGGCCAGCAACAGTTGCCAGGGCAACCCTGGGCATGGCAGGGGGCTTAGGGGGGCCTGGACCCGCCCACTTCCGCTTTGGGGGCCAGCAGCAGTTGACAGGGCAACTCTGGGCATGGCAGAGGGGTTAATGGGGGCCTGGACCCGCCCACTTCCGCTTTTGGGGGTCAGCAACAGTTGCCAGGGCAACCCTGGGCATGGCAGGGGGCTTTAAGGGGGCCTGGACCCGCCCACTTCCGCTTTGGGGGCCAGCAACAGTTGCCATGGCAACCCTGGGCATGGCAGGGGACTTAAGGGGGCCTGGACCCGCCCACTTCCGCTTTGGGGGCCAGCAACAGTTGCCAGGGCAAGCCTGGGCATGGCAGGGGGCTGGAGGGCGCCAGGCCCCGCCCACTTCCGCTTTGGGGGCCAGCAACAGTTGCCAGTGTAACCCTGGGCATGGCAGGGGGCTTAGGGGGGCCCGGACCCGCCCACTTCCGCTTTGGGGGCCAGCAGCAGTTGAAAGGGCAACTCTGGGCATGGCAGGGGGCTCAAGGGGGCCTGGACCCGCCCACTTCCGCTTTGGGGGCCAGCAACAGTTGCCAGGGCAACCCTGGGCATGGCAGGGGGCTGGAGGGCGCCAGGACCCGCCCACTTCCGCTTTGGGGGCCAGCAACAGTTGCCAGGGCAACCCTGGGCATAGCAGGGGGCTTAGGGGGCCCTGGACCCGCCCACTTCCGCTTTGGGGGCCAGCAACAGTTGCCATGGCAACCCTGGGCATGACAGGGGGCTCAAGGGGGCCTGGACCCGCCCACTTCCGCTTTGGGGGCCAGCAACAGTTGCCATGGCAACCCTGGGCATGGCAGGGGGCTTAAGGGGGCCTGGACCCGCCCACTTCCGCTTTGGGGGCCAGCAACAGTTGCCAGGGCAACCCTGGGCATGGCAGGGTGATTAAGGGGGCCTGGACCCGCCCACTTCCGCTTTGGGGGCCAGCAACAGTTGCCAGTGCAACCCTGGGCATGGCAGGGGGCTTAGGGGGGCCTGGACCCGCCCACTTCCGCTTTGGGGGCCAGCAACAGTTGCCAGGGCAACCCTGGGCATGGCAGGGGGCTTAAGGGGTCCTGGACCCACCCACTTCCGCTTTGGGGGCCAGCAACAGTTGCCAGGGCAACCCTGGGCATGGCAGGGGGATGAAGGGGGCCTGGACCCGCCCACTTCCGCTTTGGGGGCCAGCAACAGTTGCCAGTGCAACCCTGGGCATGGCAGGGGGCTTAGGGGGCCCTGAACCCGCCCACTTCCGCTTTGGGGGCCACCAAAAGTTGCCAGGGCAAGCCTGGGCATGGCAGGGGGCTGGAGGGCGCCAGGACCCGCCCACTTCCGCTTTGGGGGCCAGCAACAGTTGCCAGGGCAACCCTGGGCATGGCAGGGGGCTTAGGGGGGCCTGGACCCGCCCACTTCCGCTTTGGGGGCCAGCAACAGTTGCCAGGGCAACCCTGGGCATGGCAGGGGGCTTAAGGGGGCCTGGACCCGCCCACTTCCGCTTTGGGGGCCAGCAACAGTTGCCAGGGCAACCCTGGGCATGGCAGGGGGCTCAAGGGGTCCTGGACCCGCCCACTTCCTCTTTGGGAGCCAGCAACAGTTGCCAGGGCAACCCTGGGCATGGCAGGGGGCTTTAATGGGGCCTGGACCCACCCACTTCCGCTTTGGGGGCCAGCAGCAGTTGCCAGGGCAACCCTGGGCATGGCAGGGGTCTTAGGGGGGCCTGGACCCGCCCACTTCCGCTTTGGGGGCCAGCAGCAGTTGAAAGGGCAACTCTGGGCATGGCAGGGGGCTCAAGGGGTCCTGGACCCGCCCAGTTCCGCTTTGGGGGCCAGCAACAGTTGCCAGGGCAAGCCTGGGCATGGCAGGGGTCTGGAGGGCGCCTGGCCCCGCCCACTTCCGCTTTGGGGGCCAGCAACAGTTGCCAGGGCAACCCTGGGCATGGCAGGGGGCTTTAAGGGGGCCTGAACCCGCCCACTTCCGCTTTGGGGGCCAGCAAAAGTTGCCAGGGCAAGCCTGGGCATGGCAGGGGGCTGGAGGGCGCCAGGACCCGCCCACTTCCGCTTTGGGGGCCAGCAACAGTTGCCAGGGCAACCCTGGGCATGGCAGGGGGCTTAGGGGGGCCTGGGCCCGCCCACTTCCGCTTTGGGGGCCAGCAACAGTTGCCAGTGCAACCCTGGGCATGGCAGGGGGCTTAGGGGGGCCTGAACCCGCCCACTTCCGCTTTGGGGGCCAGCAAAATTTGCCAGGGCAAGCCTGGGCATGGCAGGGGGCTGGAGGGCGCCAGGACCCGCCCACTTCCGCTTTGGGGGCCAGCAACAGTTGCCAGGGCAACCCTGGGCATGGCAGGGGGCTTAGGGGGGCCTGGACCCGCCCACTTCCGCTTTGGGGGCCAGCAACAGTTGCCATGGCAACCATGGGCATGGCAGGGGGCTTAAGGGGGCCTGGACCCGCCCACTTCCGCTTTGGGGGCCAGCAACAGTTGCCAGGGCAACCCTGGGCATGGCAGGGGGCTTAAGGGGGCCTGGACCCGCCCACTTCCACTTTGGGGGCCAGCAACAGTTGCCAGGGCAACCCTGGGCATGGCAGGGGGCTCAAGTGGTCCTGGACCCGCCCACTTCCGCTTTGGGGGCCAGCAACAGTTGCCATGGCAACCATGGGCATGGCAGGGGGCTTAAGGGGGCCTGGACCCGCCCACTTCCGCTTTGGGGGCCAGCAACAGTTGCCAGGGCAACCCTGGGCATGGCAGGGGGCTTAAGGGGGCCTGGACCCGCCCACTTCCACTTTGGGGGCCAGCAACAGTTGCCAGGGCAACCCTGGGCATGGCAGGGGGCTCAAGTGGTCCTGGACCCGCCCACTTCCGCTTTGGGGGCCAGCAACAGTTGCCAGGGCAACCCTGGGCATGGCAGGGGGCTCAAGGGGTCCTGGACCTGCCCAGTTCCGCTTTGGGGGCCAGCAACAGTTGCCAGGGCAAGCCTGGGCATGGCAGGGATCTGGAGGGCGCCAGGACCCGCCCACTTCCGCTTTGGGGGCCAGCAACAGTTGCCAGGGCAACCCTGGGCATGGCAGGGGGCTTAGGGGGGCCTGGACCCGCCCACTTCCGCTTTGGGGGCCAGCAACAGTTGCCATGGCAACCCTGGGCATGGCAGGGGGCTTAAGGGGGCCTGGACCCGCCCACTTCCGCTTTGGGGGCCAGCAACAATTGCCAGGGCAACCCTGGGCATGGCAGGGGGCTTAGGGGGCCTGGACCCGCCCACTTCCGCTTTGGTGGCCAGCAACAGTTGCCATGGCAACCATGGGCATGGCAGGGGGCTTAAGGGGGCCTGGACCCGCCCACTTCCGCTTTGGGGGCCAGCAACAGTTGCCAGGGCAACCCTGGGCATGGCAGGGGGCTTTAAGGGGGACTGGACTCGCCCACTTCCGCTTTGGGGGCCAGCAACAGTTGCCAGGGCAACCCTGGGCATGACAGGGGGCTGGAGGGCGCCAGGACCCGCCCACTTCCGCTTTGGGGGCCAGCAACAGTTGCCAGGGCAACCCTGGGCATGGCAGGGGGATTTAAGGGTGCCTGGACCCGCCCACTTCCGCATTGGGGGCCAGCAACAGTTGCCAGGTCAACCCTGGGCATGGCAGGGGGCTCAAGGGGGCCTGGACCCGCCCACTTCCGCTTTGGGGGCCAGCAGCAGTTGACAGGGCAACTCTGGGCATGGCAGGGGGCTCAAGGGGGCCTGGACCCGCCCACTTCCGCTTTGGGGGCCAGCAACAGTTGCCAGGGCAAGCCTGGGCATGGCAGGGGGCTTTAATGGGGCCTGGACCCGCCCACTTCCGCTTTGGGGGCCAGCAACAGTTGCCAGGGCAACCCTGGGCATGGCAGGGGGCTTAAGGGGGCCTGGACCCGCCCACTTCCGCTTTGGGGGCCAGCAACAGTTGCCAGGGCAACCCTGGGCATGGCAGGGGGCTCAAGGGGTCCTGGACCCGCCCACTTCCTCTTTGGGAGCCAGCAACAGTTGCCAGGGCAACCCTGGGCATGGCAGGGGGCTTTAATGGGGCCTGGACCCACCCACTTCCGCTTTGGGGGCCAGCAACAGTTGCCAGGGCAACCCTGGGCATGGCAGGGGGCTCAAGGGGTCCTGGACCCGCCCACTTCCTCTTTGGGAGCCAGCAACAGTTGCAAGGGCAACCCTGGGCATGGCAGGGGGCTTTAATGGGGCCTGGACCCACCCACTTCCGCTTTGGGGGCCAGCAACAGTTGCCAGGGCAACCCTGGGCATGGCAGGGGGCTTAAGGGCGCCAGGCCCCGCCCACTTCCGCTTTTGGGGCCAGAAACAGTTGCCAGGGCAACCCTGGGCATGGCAGGGGATTTAAATGGGCCTGGACCCGCCCACTTCCGCTTTGGGGGCCAGCAACTGTTGCCAGGGCAAGCCTGGGCATGGCAGGGGGCTGGAGGGCGCCAGGCCCCGCCCACTTCCGCTTTGGGGGCCAGCAACAGTTGCCAGGGCAACCCTGGGCATGGCAGGGGTCTTAGGGGGGCCTGGACCCGCCCACTTCCGCTTTGGGGGCCAGCAGCAGTTGAAAGGGCAACTCTGGGCATGGCAGGGGGCTCAAGGGGTCCTGGACCCGCCCAGTTCCGCTTTGGGGGCCAGCAACAGTTGCCAGGGCAAGCCTGGGCATGGCAGGGGTCTGGAGGGCGCCTGGCCCCGCCCACTTCCGCTTTGGGGGCCAGCAACAGTTGCCAGGGCAACCCTGGGCATGGCAGGGGGCTTTAAGGGGGCCTGAACCCGCCCACTTCCGCTTTGGGGGCCAGCAAAAGTTGCCAGGGCAAGCCTGGGCATGGCAGGGGGCTGGAGGGCGCCAGGACCCGCCCACTTCCGCTTTGGGGGCCAGCAACAGTTGCCAGGGCAACCCTGGGCATGGCAGGGGGCTTAGGGGGGCCTGGACCCGCCCACTTCCGCTTTGGGGGCCAGCAACAGTTGCCAGTGCAACCCTGGGCATGGCAGGGGGCTTAGGGGGGCCTGAACCCGCCCACTTCCGCTTTGGGGGCCAGCAAAATTTGCCAGGGCAAGCCTGGGCATGGCAGGGGGCTGGAGGGCGCCAGGACCCGCCCACTTCCGCTTTGGGGGCCAGCAACAGTTGCCAGGGCAACCCTGGGCATGGCAGGGGGCTTAGGGGGGCCTGGACCCGCCCACTTCCGCTTTGGGGGCCAGCAACAGTTGCCATGGCAACCATGGGCATGGCAGGGGGCTTAAGGGGGCCTGGACCCGCCCACTTCCGCTTTGGGGGCCAGCAACAGTTGCCAGGGCAACCCTGGGCATGGCAGGGGGCTTAAGGGGGCCTGGACCCGCCCACTTCCACTTTGGGGGCCAGCAACAGTTGCCAGGGCAACCCTGGGCATGGCAGGGGGCTCAAGGGGGCCTGGACCCGCCCACTTCCGCTTTGGGGGCCAGCAGCAGTTGACAGGGCAACTCTGGGCATGGCAGGGGGCTCAAGGGGGCCTGGACCCGCCCACTTCCGCTTTGGGGGCCAGCAACAGTTGCCAGGGCAAGCCTGGGCATGGCAGGGGGCTTTAATGGGGCCTGGACCCGCCCACTTCCGCTTTGGGGGCCAGCAACAGTTGCCAGGGCAACCCTGGGCATGGCAGGGGGCTCAAGGGGTCCTGGACCCGCCCACTTCCTCTTTGGGAGCCAGCAACGGTTGCCAGGGCAACCCTGGGCATGGCAGGGGGCTTTAATGGGGCCTGGACCCACCCACTTCCGCTTTGGGGGCCAGCAACAGTTGCCAGGGCAACCCTGGGCATGGCAGGGGGCTTAAGGGCGCCAGGCCCCGCCCACTTCCGCTTTTGGGGCCAGAAACAGTTGCCAGGGCAACCCTGGGCATGGCAGGGGATTTAAATGGGCCTGGACCCGCCCACTTCCGCTTTGGGGGCCAGCAACTGTTGCCAGGGCAAGCCTGGGCATGGCAGGGGGCTGGAGGGCGCCAGGCCCCGCCCACTTCCGCTTTGGGGGCCAGCAACAGTTGCCAGGGCAACCCTGGGCATGGCAGGGGTCTTAGGGGGGCCTGGACCCGCCCACTTCCGCTTTGGGGGCCAGCAGCAGTTGAAAGGGCAACTCTGGGCATGGCAGGGGGCTCAAGGGGTCCTGGACCCGCCCAGTTCCGCTTTGGGGGCCAGCAACAGTTGCCAGGGCAAGCCTGGGCATGGCAGGGGTCTGGAGGGCGCCTGGCCCCGCCCACTTCCGCTTTGGGGGCCAGCAACAGTTGCCATGGCAACCATGGGCATGGCAGGGGGCTTAAGGGGGCCTGGACCCGCCCACTTCCGCTTTGGGGGCCAGCAACAGTTGCCAGGGCAACCCTGGGCATGGCAGGGGGCTTAAGGGGGCCTGGACCCGCCCACTTCCACTTTGGGGGCCAGCAACAGTTGCCAGGGCAACCCTGGGCATGGCAGGGGGCTCAAGTGGTCCTGGACCCGCCCACTTCCGCTTTGGGGGCCAGCAACAGTTGCCATGGCAACCATGGGCATGGCAGGGGGCTTAAGGAAGCCTGGACCCGCCCACTTCCGCTTTGGGGGCCAGCAACAGTTGCCAGGGCAACCCTGGGCATGGCAGGGGGCTTAAGGGGGCCTGGACCCGCCCACTTCCACTTTGGGGGCCAGCAACAGTTGCCAGGGCAACCCTGGGCATGGCAGGGGGCTCAAGTGGTCCTGGACCCGCCCACTTCCGCTTTGGGGGCCAGCAACAGTTGCCAGGGCAACCCTGGGCATGGCAGGGGGCTCAAGGGGTCCTGGACCTGCCCAGTTCCGCTTTGGGGGCCAGCAACAGTTGCCAGGGCAAGCCTGGGCATGGCAGGGATCTGGAGGGCGCCAGGACCCGCCCACTTCCGCTTTGGGGGCCAGCAACAGTTGCCAGGACAACCCTGGGCATGGCAGGGGGCTTAGGGGGGCCTGGACCCGCCCACTTCCGCTTTGGGGGCCAGCAACAGTTGCCATGGCAACCCTGGGCATGGCAGGGGGCTTAAGGGGGCCTGGACCCGCCCACTTCCGCTTTGGGGGCCAGCAACAATTGCCAGGGCAACCCTGGGCATGGCAGGGGGCTTAGGGGGCCTGGACCCGCCCACTTCCGCTTTGGGGGCCAGCAACAGTTGCCATGGCAACCATGGGCATGGCAGGGGGCTTAAGGGGGCCTGGACCCGGCCACTTCCGCTTTGGGGGCCAGCAACAGTTGCCAGGGCAACCCTGGGCATGGCAGGGGGCTTTAAGGGGGCCTGGACTCGCCCACTTCCGCTTTGGGGGCCAGCAACAGTTGCCAGGGCAACCCTGGGCATGGCAGGGGGCTGGAGGGCGCCAGGACCCGCCCACTTCCGCTTTGGGGGCCAGCAACAGTTGCCAGGGCAACCCTGGGCATGGCAGGGGGCTCAAGGGGTCCTGGACCCGCCCACTTCCGCTTTGGGGGCCAGCAACAGTTGCCAGGTCAACCCTGGGCATGGCAGGGGGCTCAAGGGGGCCTGGACCCGCCCACTTCCGCTTTGGGGGCCAGCAACAGTTGCAAGGGCAAGCCTGGGCATGGCAGGGGGCTTTAATGGGGCCTGGACCCGCCCACTTCCGCTTTGGGGGCCAGCAACAGTTGCCAGGGCAACCCTGGGCATGGCAGGGGGCTTAAGGGGGCCTGGACCCGCCCACTTCCGCTTTGGGGGCCAGCAACAGTTGCCAGGGCAACCCTGGGCATGGCAGGGGGCTCAAGGGGTCCTGGACCCGCCCACTTCCTCTTTGGGAGCCAGCAACAGTTGCCAGGGCAACCCTAGGCATGGCAGGGGGCTTTAATGGGGCCTGGACCCACCCACTTCCGCTTTGGGGGCCAGCAACAGTTGCCAGGGCAACCCTGGGCATGGCAGGGGGCTCAAGGGGTCCTGGACCCGCCCACTTCCTCTTTGGGAGCCAGCAACAGTTGCAAGGGCAACCCTGGGCATGGCAGGGGGCTTTAATGGGGCCTGGACCCACCCACTTCCGCTTTGGGGGCCAGCAACAGTTGCCAGGGCAACCCTGGGCATGGCAGGGGGCTTAAGGGCGCCAGGCCCCGCCCACTTCCGCTTTTGGGGCCAGAAACAGTTGCCAGGGCAACCCTGGGCATGGCAGGGGATTTAAATGGGCCTGGACCCGCCCACTTCCGCTTTGGGGGCCAGCAACTGTTGCCAGGGCAAGCCTGGGCATGGCAGGGGGCTGGAGGGCGCCAGGCCCCGCCCACTTCCGCTTTGGGGGCCAGCAACAGTTGCCAGGGCAACCCTGGGCATGGCAGGGGTCTTAGGGGGGCCTGGACCCGCCCACTTCCGCTTTGGGGGCCAGCAGCAGTTGAAAGGGCAACTCTGGGCATGGCTTGGGGCTCAAGGGGTCCTGGACCCGCCCAGTTCCGCTTTGGGGGCCAGCAACAGTTGCCAGGGCAAGCATGGGCATGGCAGGGGTCTGGAGGGCGCCTGGCCCCGCCCACTTCCGCTTTGGGGGCCAGCAACAGTTGCCAGGGCAACCCTGGGCATGGCAGGGGGCTTAGGGGGGCCTGGACCCGCCCACTTCCGCTTTGGGGGCCAGCAACAGTTGCCAGTGCAACCCTGGGCATGGCAGGGGGCTTAGGGGGGCCTGAACCCGCCCACTTCCGCTTTGGGGGCCAGCAAAATTTGCCAGGGCAAGCCTGGGCATGGCAGGGGGCTGGAGGGCGCCAGGACCCGCCCACTTCCGCTTTGGGGGCCAGCAACAGTTGCCAGGGCAACCCTGGGCATGGCAGGGGGCTTAGGGGGGCCTGGACCCGCCCACTTCCGCTTTGGGGGCCAGCAACAGTTGCCTTGGCAACCATGGGCATGGCAGGGGGCTTAAGGGGGCCTGGACCCGCCCACTTCCGCTTTGGGGGCCAGCAACAGTTGCCAGGGCAACCCTGGGCATGGCAGGGGGCTTAAGGGGGCCTGGACCCGCCCACTTCCGCTTTGGGGGCCAGCAACAGTTGCCAGGGCAACCCTGGGCATGGCAGGGTGATTAAGGGGGCCTGGACCCGCCCACTTCCGCTTTGGGGGCCAGCAACAGTTGCCAGTGCAACCCTGGGCATGGCAGGGGGCTTAGGGGGGCCTGGACCCGCCCACTTCCGCTTTGGGGGCCAGCAACAGTTGCCAGTGCAACCCTGGGCATGGCAGGGGGCTTAGGGGGGCCTGGACCCGCCCACTTCCGCTTTGGGGGCCAGCAACAGTTGCCAGTGCAACCCTGGGCATGGCAGGGGGCTTAGGGGGGCCTGGACCCGCCCACTTCCGCTTTGGGGGCCAGCAGCAGTTGAAAGGGCAACTCTGGGCATGGCAGGGGGCTTAGGGGGGCCTGGACCCGCCCACTTCCGCTTTGGGGGCCAGCAACAGTTGCCAGTGCAACCCTGGGCATGGCAGGGGGCTTAGGGGGGCCTGGACCCGCCCACTTCCGCTTTGGGGGCCAGCAGCAGTTGAAAGGGCAACTCTGGGCATGGCAGGGGGCTCAAGGGGGCCTGGACCCGCCCACTTCCGCTTTGGGGGCCAGCAACAGTTGCCAGGGCAACCCTGGGCATGGCAGGGGGCTCAAGGGGGCCTGGACCCGCCCACTTCCGCTTTGGGGGCCAGCAACAATTGCCAGGGCAACCCTGGGCATGGCAGGGGGCTTAGGGGGGCCTGAACCCGCCCACTTCCGCTTTGGGAGCCAGCAACAGTTGCCAGGGCAACCCTGGGCATGGCAGGGGGCTTAGGGGGGCCTGGACCCGCCCACTTCCGCTTTGGGGGCCAGCAACAGTTGCCATGGCAACCATGGGCATGGCAGTGGGCTCAAGGGGGCCTGGACCCGCCCACTTCCGCTTTGGGGGCCAGCAACAGTTGCCAGGGCAACCCTGGGCATGGCAGGGGGCTCAAGGGGTCCTGGACCCGCCCACTTTCTCTTTGGGAGCCAGCAACAGTTGCCAGGGCAACCCTGGGCATGGCAGGGGGCTTAAGGGGGCCTGGACCCGCCCACTTCCGCTTTAGGGGCCAGCAACAGTTGCCAGGGCAACCCTGGGCATGGCAGGGGGATGAAGGGGGCCTGGACCCGCCCACTTCCGCTTTGGGGGCCAGCAACAGTTGCCAGTGCAACCCTGGGCATGGCAGGGGGCTTAGGGGGGCCTGAACCCGCCCACTTCCGCTTTGGGGGCCAGCAAAAGTTGCCAGGGCAAGCCTGGGCATGGCAGGGGGCTGGAGGGCGCCAGGACCCGCCCACTTCCGCTTTGGGGGCCAGCAACAGTTGCCAGGGCAACCCTGGGCATGGCAGGGGGCTTAGGGGGGCCTGGACCCGCCCACTTCCGCTTTGGGGGCCAGCAACAGTTGCCATGGCAACCATGGGCATGGCAGTGGGCTTAAGGGGGCCTGGACCCGCCCACTTCCGCTTTGGGGGCCAGCAACAGTTGCCAGGGCAACCCTGGGCATGACAGGGGGCTCAAGGGGGGCTGGACCCGCCCACTTCCGCTTTGGGGGCCAGCAACAGTTGCCATGGCAACCCTGGGCATGGCAGGGGGCTTAAGGGGGCCTGGACCCGCCCACTTCCGCTTTGGGGGCCAGCAACAGTTGCCAGGGAAAGCCTGGGCATGGCAAGGGGTTAGGGGGTCCTGGACCCGCCCACTTCCGCTTTGGGGGCCAGCAACAGTTGCCAGGGCAACCCTGGGCTATGCAGGGGGCTTTAAGGGGGCCTGAACCCGCCCACTTCCGCTTTGGGGGCCAGCAAAAGTTGCCAGGGCAAGCCTGGGCATGGCAGGGGGCTGGAGGGCGCCAGGACCCGCCCACTTCCGCTTTGGGGGCCAGCAACAGTTGCCAGGGCAACCCTGGGCATGGCAGGGGGCTTAGGGGGGCCTGGACCCGCCCACTTCCTCTTTGGGAGCCAGCAACAGTTGCCAGGGCAACCCTGGGCATGGCAGGGGGCTTTAATGGGGCCTGGACCCGCCCACTTCCGCTTTGGGGGCCAGCAACAGTTGCCAGGGCAACCCTGGGCATGGCAGGGGGCTTAAGGGCGCCAGGCCCCGCCCACTTCCGCTTTTGGGGCCAGAAACAGTTGCCAGGGCAACCCTGGGCATGGCAGGGGATTTAAATGGGCCTGGACCCGCCCACTTCCGCTTTGGGGGCCAGCAACTGTTGCCAGGGCAAGCCTGGGCATGGCAGGGGGCTTAAGGGCGCCAGGCCCCGCCCACTTCCGCTTTTGGGGCCAGAAACAGTTGCCAGGGCAACCCTGGGCATGGCAGGGGATTTAAATGGGCCTGGACCCGCCCACTTCCGCTTTGGGGGCCAGCAACAGTTGCCAGGGCAACCCTGGGCATGGCAGGGGGCTTAAGGGCGCCAGGCCCCGCCCACTTCCGCTTTTGGGGCCAGAAACAGTTGCCAGGGCAACCCTGGGCATGGCAGGGGATTTAAATGGGCCTGGACCCGCCCACTTCCGCTTTGGGGGCCAGCAACAGTTGCCAGGGCAACCCTGGGCATGGCAGGGGGCTCAAGGGGTCCTGGACCCGCCCACTTCCTCTTTGGGAGCCAGCAACAGTTGCCAGGGCAACCCTGGGCATGGCAGGGGGCTTAAGGGGGCCTGGACCCACCCACTTCCGCTTTGGGGGCCAGCAACAGTTGCAAGGAAAAGCTTGGGCATGGCAGGGGGTTAGGGGGTCCTGGACCCGCCCACTTCCGCTTTGGGGGCCAGCAACAGTTGCCAGGGCAACCCTGGGCATGGCAGGGGGCTTAGGGGGGCCTGGACCCGCCCACTTCCGCTTTGGGGGCCAGCAACAGTTGCCTTGGCAACCATGGGCATGGCAGGGGGCTTAAGGGGGCCTGGACCCGCCCACTTCCGCTTTGGGGGCCAGCAACAGTTGCCAGGGCAACCCTGGGCATGGCAGGGGGCTTAAGGGGGCCTGGACCCGCCCACTTCCGCTTTGGGGGCCAGCAACAGTTGCCAGTGCAACCCTGGGCATGGCAGGGGGCTCAAGGGGTCCTGGACCCGCCCACTTCCTCTTTGGGAGCCAGCAACAGTTGCCAGGGCAACCCTGGGCATGTCAGGGGGCTTAAGGGGGCCTGGACCCGCCCACTTCCGCTTTGGGGGCCAGCAACAGTTGCCAGGGCAACCCTGGGCATGGCAGGGGGCTTTAAGGGGGCCTGAACCCGCCCACTTCCGCTTTGGGGGCCACCAAAAGTTGCCAGGGCAAGCCTGGGCATGGCAGGGGGCTGGAGGGCGCCAGGACCCGCCCACTTCCGCTTTGGGGGCCAGCAACAGTTGCCAGGGCAACCATGGGCATGGCAGGGGGCTTAGGGGGGCCTGGACCCGCCCACTTCCGCTTTTGGGGCCAGCAACAGTTGCCAGGGCAACCCTGGGCATGGCAGGGGGCTTAAAGGGGCCTGGACCCGCCCACTTCCGCTTTGGGGGCCAGCAACAGTTGCCACGGCAACCCTGGGCATGGCAGGGGGCTCAAGGTGCCTGGACCCGCCCACTTCCGATTTGGGGGCCAGCAACAGTTGCAAGGAAAAGCTTGGGCATGGCAGGGGGTTAGGGGGTCCTGGACCCGCCCACTTCCGCTTTGGGGGCCAGCAACAGTTGCCAGGGCAACCCTGGGCATGGCAAGGGGTTTAAGGGGGCCTGGACCCGCCCACTTCCGCTTTTGGGGCCAGCAACAGTTGCCAGGGCAACCCTGGGCATGGCAGGGGGCTTAAAGGGGCCTGGACCCGCCCACTTCCGCTTTGGGGGCCAGCAACAGTTGCCACGGCAACCCTGGGCATGGCAGGGGGCTCAAGGTGCCTGGACCCGCCCACTTCCGCTTTGGGGGCCAGCAACAGTTGCCAGGGCAACCCTGGGCATGGCAGGGGGCTCAAGGGGGCCTGGACCCGCCCACTTCCGCTTTGGGGGCCAGCAACAGTTGCCAGGGCAACCCTGGGCATGGCAGGGGGCTTAGGGGGGCCTGGACCCGCCCACTTCCGCTTTGGGGGCCAGCAACAGTTGCCATGGCAACCATGGGCATGGCAGTGGGCTTAAGGGGGCCTGGACCCGCCCACTTCCGCTTTGGGGGCCAGCAACAGTTGCCAGGGCAACCCTGGGCATGACAGGGGGCTCAAGGGGGGCTGGACCCGCCCACTTCCGCTTTGGGGGCCAGCAACAGTTGCCATGGCAACCCTGGGCATGGCAGGGGGCTTAAGGGGGCCTGGACCCGCCCACTTCCGCTTTGGGGGCCAGCAACAGTTGCCAGGGAAAGCCTGGGCATGGCAAGGGGTTAGGGGGTCCTGGACCCGCCCACTTCCGCTTTGGGGGCCAGCAACAGTTGCCAGGGCAACCCTGGGCTATGCAGGGGGCTTTAAGGGGGCCTGAACCCGCCCACTTCCGCTTTGGGGGCCAGCAAAAGTTGCCAGGGCAAGCCTGGGCATGGCAGGGGGCTGGAGGGCGCCAGGACCCGCCCACTTCCGCTTTGGGGGCCAGCAACAGTTGCCAGGGCAACCCTGGGCATGGCAGGGGGCTTAGGGGGGCCTGGACCCGCCCACTTCCTCTTTGGGAGCCAGCAACAGTTGCCAGGGCAACCCTGGGCATGGCAGGGGGCTTTAATGGGGCCTGGACCCGCCCACTTCCGCTTTGGGGGCCAGCAACAGTTGCCAGGGCAACCCTGGGCATGGCAGGGGGCTTAAGGGCGCCAGGCCCCGCCCACTTCCGCTTTTGGGGCCAGAAACAGTTGCCAGGGCAACCCTGGGCATGGCAGGGGATTTAAATGGGCCTGGACCCGCCCACTTCCGCTTTGGGGGCCAGCAACTGTTGCCAGGGCAAGCCTGGGCATGGCAGGGGGCTTAAGGGCGCCAGGCCCCGCCCACTTCCGCTTTTGGGGCCAGAAACAGTTGCCAGGGCAACCCTGGGCATGGCAGGGGATTTAAATGGGCCTGGACCCGCCCACTTCCGCTTTGGGGGCCAGCAACAGTTGCCAGGGCAACCCTGGGCATGGCAGGGGGCTTAAGGGCGCCAGGCCCCGCCCACTTCCGCTTTTGGGGCCAGAAACAGTTGCCAGGGCAACCCTGGGCATGGCAGGGGATTTAAATGGGCCTGGACCCGCCCACTTCCGCTTTGGGGGCCAGCAACAGTTGCCAGGGCAACCCTGGGCATGGCAGGGGGCTCAAGGGGTCCTGGACCCGCCCACTTCCTCTTTGGGAGCCAGCAACAGTTGCCAGGGCAACCCTGGGCATGGCAGGGGGCTTAAGGGGGCCTGGACCCACCCACTTCCGCTTTGGGGGCCAGCAACAGTTGCCAGGGCAACCCTGGGCATGGCAGGGGGCTTAAGGGCGCCAGGCCCCGCCCACTTCCGCTTTTGGGGCCAGAAACAGTTGCCAGGGCAACCCTGGGCATGGCAGGGGATTTAAATGGGCCTGGACCCGCCCACTTCCGCTTTGGGGGCCAGCAACTGTTGCCAGGGCAAGCCTGGGCATGGCAGGGGGCTGGAGGGCGCCAGGCCCCGCCCACTTCCGCTTTGGGGGCCAGCAACAGTTGCCAGGGCAACCCTGGGCATGGCAGGGGTCTTAGGGGGGCCTGGACCCGCCCACTTCCGCTTTGGGGGCCAGCAGCAGTTGAAAGGGCAACTCTGGGCATGGCAGGTGGCTCAAGGGGGCCTGGACCCGCCCACTTCCGCTTTGGGGGCCAGCAACAGTTGCCATGGCAACCCTGGGCATGACAGGGGGCTCAAGGGGGCCTGGACCCGCCCACTTCCGCTTTGGGGGCCAGCAACAGTTGCCAGTGCAACCCTGGGCATGGCAGGGGGCTCAAGGGGTCCTGGACCCGCCCACTTCCTCTTTGGGAGCCAGCAACAGTTGCCAGGGCAACCCTGGGCATGGCAGGGGGCTTTAATGGGGCCTGGACCCGCCCACTTCTGCTTTGGGGGCCAGCAACAGTTGCCAGGGCAACCCTGGGCATGGCAGGGGGCTTAAGGGGGCCTGGACCCGCCCACTTCCGCTTTGGGGGCCAGCAACAGTTGCCAGGGCAACCCTGGGCATGGCAGGGGGCTCAAGGGGTCCTGGACCCGCCCACTTCCTCTTTGGGAGCCAGCAACAGTTGCCAGGGCAACCCTGGGCATGTCAGGGGGCTTAAGGGGGCCTGGACCCGCCCACTTCCGCTTTGGGGGCCAGCAACAGTTGCCAGGGCAACCCTGGGCATGGCAGGGGGCTCAAGGGGTCCTGGACCCGCCCACTTCCTCTTTGGGAGCCAGCAACAGTTGCCAGGGCAACCCTGGGCATGGCAGGGGGCTGGAGGGCGCCAGGCCCCGCCCACTTCCGCTTTGGGGGCCAGCAACAGTTGCCAGGGCAACCCTGGGCATGGCAGGGGGCTTAGGGGGGCCTGGACCCGCCCACTTCCGCTTTGGGGGCCAGCAGCAGTTGAAAGGGCAACTCTGGGCATGGCAGGTGGCTCAAGGGGGCCTGGACCCGCCCACTTCCGCTTTGGGGGCCAGCAACAGTTGCCATGGCAACCATGGGCATGGCAGGGGGCTTAAGGGGGCCTGGACCCGCCCACTTCCGCTTTGGGGGCCAGCAACAGTTGCCAGGGCAACCCTGGGCATGGCAGGGGGCTTAAGGGGGCCTGGACCCGCCCACTTCCGCTTTGGGGGCCAGCAACAGTTGCCAGGGCAACCCTGGGCATGGCAGGGGGATGAAGGGGGCCTGGACCCGCCCACTTCCGCTTTGGGGGCCAGCAACAGTTGCCAGTGCAATCCTGGACATGGCAGGGGGCTTAAGGGGGCCTGGACCCGCCCACTTCCGCTTTGGGGGCCAGCAACAGTTGCCAGGGCAACCCTGGGCATGGCAGGGGGCTTAAGGGCGCCAGGCCCCGCCCACTTCCGCTTTTGGGGCCAGAAACAGTTGCCAGGGCAACCCTGGGCATGGCAGGGGATTTAAATGGGCCTGGACCCGCCCACTTCCGCTTTGGGGGCCAGCAACTGTTGCCAGGGCAAGCCTGGGCATGGCACGGGGCTGGAGGGCGCCAGGCCCCGCCCACTTCCGCTTTGGGGGCCAGCAACAGTTGCCAGGGCAACCCTGGGCATGGCAGGGGTCTTAGGGGGGCCTGGACCCGCCCACTTCCGCTTTGGGGGCCAGCAACAGTTGCCATGGCAACCCTGGGCATGACAGGGGGATGAAGGGGGCCTGCACCCGCCCACTTCCGCTTTGGGGGCCAGCAACAGTTGCCAGTGCAACCCTGGGCATGGCAGGGGGCTTAGGGGGGCCTGAACCCGCCCACTTCCGCTTTGGGGGCCAGCAAAAGTTGCCAGGGCAAGCCTGGGCATGGCAGGGGGCTGGAGGGCGCCAGGACCCGCCCACTTCCGCTTTGGGGGCCAGCAACAGTTGCCAGGGCAACCCTGGGCATGGCAGGGGGCTTTAAGGGGGCCTGAACCCGCCCACTTCCGCTTTGGGGGCCAGCAAAAGTTGCCATGGCAACCCTGGGCATGGCAGGGGGCTGGAGGGCGCCAGGCCCCGCCCACTTCCGCTTTGGGGGCCAGCAACAGTTGCCAGGGCAACCCTGGGCATGGCAGGGGGCTTAGGGGGGCCTGGACCCGCCCATTTCCGCTTTGGGGGCCAGCAACAGTTGCCAGGGCAACCCTGGGCTTGGCAGGGGGATGAAGGGGGCCTGGACCCGCCCACTTCCGCTTTGGGGGCCAGCAACAGTTGCCAGGGCAAGCCTGGGCATGGCAGGGGGCTGGAGGGCGCCTGGACCCGCCCACTTCCGCTTTGGGGGCCAGCAACAGTTGCCAGGGCAACCCTGGGCATGGCAGGGGGCTTAGGGGGGCCTGGACCCGCCCACTTCCGCTTTGGGGGCCAGCAACAGTTGCCATGGCAACCCTGGGCATGACAGGGGGCTCAAGGGGGCCTGGACCCGCCCACTTCCGCTTTGGGGGCCAGCAACACTTGCCATGGCAACCCTGGGCATGGAAGGGGGCTTAAGGGGGCCTGGACCCGCCCATTTCCGCTTTGGGGGCCAGCAACAGTTGCCAGGGCAACCCTGGGCATGACAGGGGGCTCAAGGGGGCCTGGACCCGCCCACTTCCGCTTTGGGGGCCAGCAGCAGTTGACAGGGCAACTCTGGGCATGGCAGGGGGCTCAAGGGGGCCTGGACTCGCCCACTTCCGCTTTGGGGGCCAGCAACAGTTGCCAGGGCAACCCTGGGCATGGAAGGGGGCTCAAGGGGTCCTGGACCCGCCCACTTACTCTTTGGGAGCCAGCAACAGTTGCCAGGGCAACCCTGGGCATGGCAGGGGGCTTTAAGGGGGCCTGGACCCGCCCACTTCCGCTTTGGGGGCCAGCAACAGTTGCCAGGGAAAGCCTCGGCATTTGCAAGGGGTTAGGGGGTCCTGGACCCGCCCACTTCCGCTTTGGGGGCCAGCAACAGTTGCCAGGGCAACCCTGGGCATGGCAGGGGGCTCAAGGGGTCCTGGACCCGCCCACTTCCTCTTTGGGAGCCAGCAACAGTTGACAGGGCAACCCTGGGCATGGCAGGGGGCTTAGGGGGGCCTGGACCCGCCCACTTCCGCTTTGGGAGCCAGCAACAGTTGCCAGGGCAACCCTGGGCATGGAAGGGGGCTCAAGGGGTCCTGGACCCGCCCACTTACTCTTTGGGAGCCAGCAACAGTTGCCAGGGCAACCCTGGGCATGGCAGGGGGCTTTAAGGGGGCCTGGACCCGCCCACTTCCTCTTTGGGGGCCAGCAACAGTTGCCATGGCAACCCTGGGCATGGCAGGGGACTTAAGGGGGCCTGGACCCGCCCACTTCCGCTTTGGGGGCCAGCAACAGTTGCCAGGGCAAGCCTGGGCATGGCAGGGGACTTAAGGGGGCCAGGCCCCGCCCACTTCCGCTTTGGGGGCCAGCAACAGTTGCCAGTGCAACCCTGGGCATGGCAGGGGGCTTGGGGGGGCCTGGACCCGCCCACTTCCGCTTTGGGGGCCAGCAGCAGTTGAAAGGGCAACTCTGGGCATGGCAGGGGGCTCAAGGGGGCCTGGACCCGCCCACTTCCGCTTTGGGGGCCAGCAACAGTTGCCAGGGCAACCCTGGGCATGGCAGGGGGCTCAAGGGGTCCTGGACCCGCCCACTTCCTCTTTGGGAGCCAGCAACAGTTGCCAGGGCAACCCTGGGCATGGCAGGGGGCTTAGGGGGGCCTGGACCCGCCCACTTCCGATTTGGGGGCCAGCAACAGTTGCCATGGCAACCATGGGCATGGCAGGGGGCTTAAGGGGGCCTGGACCCGCCCACTTCCGCTTTGGGGGCCAGCAACAGTTGCCAGGGCAACCCTGGGCATGGCAGGGGGCTTAAGGGGGCCTGGACCCGCCCACTTCCGCTTTGGGGGCCAGCAACAGTTGCCAGGGCAACCCTGGGCATGGCAGGGGGATGAAGGGGGCCTGGACCCGCCCACTTCCGCTTTGGGGGCCAGCAACAGTTGCCAGTGCAACCCTGGGCATGGCAGGGGGCTTAGGGGGGCCTGAACCCGCCCACTTCCGCTTTGGGGGCCAGCAAAAGTTGCCAGGGCAAGCCTGGGCATGGCAGGGGGCTGGAAGGCGCCAGGACCCGCCCACTTCCGCTTTGGGGGCCAGCAACAGTTGCCAGGGCAACCCTGGGCATGGCAAGGGGTTAGGGGGTCCTGGACCCGCCCACTTCCGCTTTGGGGGCCAGCAACAGTTGCCAGGGCAACCCTGGGCATGGCAGGGAACTTAAGGGGGCCTTGACCCGCCCACTTCCGCTTTGGGGGCCAGCAACAGTTGCCAGGGCAACCCTGGGCATGGCAGGGGGCTCAAGGGGTCCTGGACCCGCCCACTTCCTCTTTGGGAGCCAGCAACAGTTGCCAGGGCAACCCTGGGCATGGCAGGGGGCTTAAGGGGGCCTGGACCCGCCCACTTCCGCTTTGGGGGCCAGCAACAGTTGCCAGGGCAACCCTGGGCATGGCAGGGGGCTCAAGGGGTCCTGGACCCGCCAACTTCCTCTTTGGGAGCCAGCAACAGTTGCCAGGGCAACCCTGGGCATGGCAGGGGGCTGGAGGGCGCCAGGCCCCGCCCACTTCCGCTTTGGGGGCCAGCAACAGTTGCCAGGGCAACCCTGGGCATGGCAGGGGGCTTAGGGGGGCCTGGACCCGCCCACTTCCGCTTTGGGGGCCAGCAGCAGTTGAAAGGGCAACTCTGGGCATGGCAGGTGGCTCAAGGGGGCCTGGACCCGCCCACTTCCGCTTTGGGGGCCAGCAACAGTTGCCATGGCATCCATGGGCATGGCAGGGGGCTTAAGGGGGCCTGGACCCGCCCACTTCCGCTTTGGGGGCCAGCAACAGTTGCCAGGGCAACCCTGGGCATGGCAGGGGGCTTAAGGGGGCCTGGACCCGCCCACTTCCGCTTTGGGGGCCAGCAACAGTTGCCAGGGCAACCCTGGGCATGGCAGGGGGATGAAGGGGGCCTGGACCCGCCCACTTCCGCTTTGGGGGCCAGCAACAGTTGCCAGTGCAATCCTGGACATGGCAGGGGGCTTAAGGGGGCCTGGACCCGCCCACTTCCGCTTTGGGGGCCAGCAAAAGTTGCCAGGGCAAGCCTGGGCATGGCAGGGGGCTGGAGGGCGCCAGGACCCGCCCACTTCCGCTTTGGGGGCCAGCAACAGTTGCCAGGGCAACCCTGGGCATGGCAGGGGGCTTAAGGGCGCCAGGCCCCGCCCACTTCCGCTTTTGGGGCCAGAAACAGTTGCCAGGGCAACCCTGGGCATGGCAGGGGATTTAAATGGGCCTGGACCCGCCCACTTCCGCTTTGGGGGCCAGCAACTGTTGCCAGGGCAAGCCTGGGCATGGCACGGGGCTGGAGGGCGCCAGGCCCCGCCCACTTCCGCTTTGGGGGCCAGCAACAGTTGCCAGGGCAACCCTGGGCATGGCAGGGGTCTTAGGGGGGCCTGGACCCGCCCACTTCCGCTTTGGGGGCCAGCAGCAGTTGAAAGGGCAACTCTGGGCATGGCAGGTGGCTCAAGGGGGCCTGGACCCGCCCACTTCCGCTTTGGGGGCCAGCAACAGTTGCCATGGCAAGCCTGGGCATGGCAGGGGTCTGGAGGGCGCCAGGCCCCGCCCACTTCCGCTTTGGGGGCCAGCAACAGTTGCCAGGGCAACCCTGGGCATGGCAGGGGGCTTTAAGGGGGCCTGAACCCGCCCACTTCCGCTTTGGGGGCCAGCAAAAGTTGCCAGGGCAAGCCTGGGCATGGCAGGGGGCTGGAGGGCGCCAGGACCCGCCCACTTCCGCTTTGGGGGCCAGCAACAGTTGCCAGGGCAACCCTGGGCATGGCAGGGGCTTAGGGGGGCCTGGACCCGCCCACTTCCGCTTTGGGGGCCAGCAACAGTTGCCATGGCAACCCTGGGCATGACAGGGGGATGAAGGGGGCCTGCACCCGCCCACTTCCGCTTTGGGGGCCAGCAACAGTTGCCAGTGCAACCCTGGGCATGGCAGGGGGCTTAGGGGGGCCTGAACCCGCCCACTTCCGCTTTGGGGGCCAGCAAAAGTTGCCAGGGCAAGCCTGGGCATGGCAGGGGGCTGGAGGGCGCCAGGACCCGCCCACTTCCGCTTTGGGGGCCAGCAACAGTTGCCAGGGCAACCCTGGGCATGGCAGGGGGCTTTAAGGGGGCCTGAACCCGCCCACTTCCGCTTTGGGGGCCAGCAAAAGTTGCCAGGGCAACCCTGGGCATGGCAGGGGGCTGGAGGGCGCCAGGCCCCGCCCACTTCTGCTTTGGGGGCCAGCAACAGTTGCCAGGGCAACCCTGGGCATGGCAGGGGGCTCAAGGGGTCCTGGACCCCCCCACTTCCTCTTTGGGAGCCAGCAACAGTTGCCAGGGCAACCCTGGGCATGGCAGGGGGCTTTAATGGGGCCTGGACCCGCCCACTTCTGCTTTGGGGGCCAGCAACAGTTGCCAGGGCAACCCTGGGCATGGCAGGGGGCTTAAGGGGGCCTTGACCCGCCCACTTCCGCTTTGGGGGCCAGCAACAGTTGCCAGGGCAACCCTGGGCATGGCAGGGGGCTCAAGGGGTCCTGGACCCGCCCACTTCCTCTTTGGGAGCCAGCAACAGTTGCCAGGGCAACCCTGGGCATGGCAGGGGGCTTAAGGGGGCCTGGACCCGCCCACTTCCGCTTTGGGGGCCAGCAACAGTTGCCAGGGCAACCCTGGGCATGGCAGGGGGCTCAAGGGGTCCTGGACCCGCCAACTTCCTCTTTGGGAGCCAGCAACAGTTGCCAGGGCAACCCTGGGCATGGCAGGGGGCTGGAGGGCGCCAGGCCCCGCCCACTTCCGCTTTGGGGGCCAGCAACAGTTGCCAGGGCAACCCTGGGCATGGCAGGGGGCTTAGGGGGGCCTGGACCCGCCCACTTCCGCTTTGGGGGCCAGCAGCAGTTGAAAGGGCAACTCTGGGCATGGCAGGTGGCTCAAGGGGGCCTGGACCCGCCCACTTCCGCTTTGGGGGCCAGCAACAGTTGCCATGGCATCCATGGGCATGGCAGGGGGCTTAAGGGGGCCTGGACCCGCCCACTTCCGCTTTGGGGGCCAGCAACAGTTGCCAGGGCAACCCTGGGCATGGCAGGGGGCTTAAGGGGGCCTGGACCCGCCCACTTCCGCTTTGGGGGCCAGCAACAGTTGCCAGGGCAACCCTGGGCATGGCAGGGGGATGAAGGGGGCCTGGACCCGCCCACTTCCGCTTTGGGGGCCAGCAACAGTTGCCAGTGCAATCCTGGACATGGCAGGGGGCTTAAGGGGGCCTGGACCCGCCCACTTCCGCTTTGGGGGCCAGCAACAGTTGCCAGGGCAACCCTGGGCATGGCAGGGGGATGAAGGGGGCCTGGACCCGCCCACTTCCGCTTTGGGGGCAAGCAACAGTTGCCAGTGCAACCCTGGGCATGGCAGGGGGCTTAGGGGGGCCTGAACCCGCCCACTTCCGCTTTGGGGGCCAGCAAAAGTTGCCAGGGCAAGCCTGGGCATGGCAGGGGGCTGGAGGGCGCCAGGACCCGCCCACTTCCGCTTTGGGGGCCAGCAACAGTTGCCAGGGCAACCCTGGGCATGGCAGGGGGCTGGAGGGCGCCAGGCCCCGCCCACTTCTGCTTTGGGGGCCAGCAACAGTTGCCAGGGCAACCCTGGGCATGGCAGGGGGCTTAGGGGGGCCTGGACCCGCCCATTTCCGCTTTGGGGGCCAGCAACAGTTGCCAGGGCAACCCTGGGCTTGGCAGGGGGATGAAGGGGGCCTGGACCCGCCCACTTCCGCTTTGGGGGCCAGCAACAGTTGCCAGGGCAAGCCTGGGCATGGCAGGGGGCTGGAGGGCGCCTGGACCCGCCCACTTCCGCTTTGGGGGCCAGCAACAGTTGCCAGGGCAACCCTGGGCATGGCAGGGGGCTTAGGGGGGCCTGGACCCGCCCACTTCCGCTTTGGGGGCCAGCAACAGTTGCCATGGCAACCCTGGGCATGACAGGGGGCTCAAGGGGGCCTGGACCCGCCCACTTCCGCTTTGGGGGCCAGCAACACTTGCCATGGCAACCCTGGGCATGGAAGGGGGCTTAAGGGGGCCTGGACCCGCCCATTTCCGCTTTGGGGGCCAGCAACAGTTGCCAGGGCAACCCTGGGCATGACAGGGGGCTCAAGGGGGCCTGGACCCGCCCACTTCCGCTTTGGGGGCCAGCAGCAGTTGACAGGGCAACTCTGGGCATGGCAGGGGGCTCAAGGGGGCCTGGACTCGCCCACTTCCGCTTTGGGGGCCAGCAACAGTTGCCAGGGCAACCCTGGGCATGGAAGGGGGCTCAAGGGGTCCTGGACCCGCCCACTTACTCTTTGGGAGCCAGCAACAGTTGCCAGGGCAACCCTGGGCATGGCAGGGGGCTCAAGGGGTCCTGGACCCGCCCACTTCCTCTTTGGGAGCCAGCAACAGTTGCCAGGGCAACCCTGGGCATGGCAGGGGGCTTTAAGGGGGCCTGGACCCGCCCACTTCCGCTTTGGGGGCCAGCAACAGTTGCCAGGGAAAGCCTGGGCATGGCAAGGGGTTAGGGGGTCCTGGACCCGCCCACTTCCGCTTTGGGGGCCAGCAACAGTTGCCAGGGCAACCCTGGGCATGGCAGGGGGCTCAAGGGGTCCTGGACCCCCCCACTTCCTCTTTGGGAGCCAGCAACAGTTGCCAGGGCAACCCTGGGCATGGCAGGGGGCTTTAATGGGGCCTGGACCCGCCCACTTCTGCTTTGGGGGCCAGCAACAGTTGCCAGGGCAACCCTGGGCATGGCAGGGGGCTTAAGGGGGCCTTGACCCGCCCACTTCCGCTTTGGGGGCCAGCAACAGTTGCCAGGGCAACCCTGGGCATGGCAGGGGGCTCAAGGGGTCCTGGACCCGCCCACTTCCTCTTTGGGAGCCAGCAACAGTTGCCAGGGCAACCCTGGGCATGGCAGGGGGCTTAAGGGGGCCTGGACCCGCCCACTTCCGCTTTGGGGGCCAGCAACAGTTGCCAGGGCAACCCTGGGCATGGCAGGGGGCTCAAGGGGTCCTGGACCCGCCAACTTCCTCTTTGGGAGCCAGCAACAGTTGCCAGGGCAACCCTGGGCATGGCAGGGGGCTGGAGGGCGCCAGGCCCCGCCCACTTCCGCTTTGGGGGCCAGCAACAGTTGCCAGGGCAACCCTGGGCATGGCAGGGGGCTTAGGGGGGCCTGGACCCGCCCACTTCCGCTTTGGGGGCCAGCAGCAGTTGAAAGGGCAACTCTGGGCATGGCAGGTGGCTCAAGGGGGCCTGGACCCGCCCACTTCCGCTTTGGGGGCCAGCAACAGTTGCCATGGCATCCATGGGCATGGCAGGGGGCTTAAGGGGGCCTGGACCCGCCCACTTCCGCTTTGGGGGCCAGCAACAGTTGCCAGGGCAACCCTGGGCATGGCAGGGGGCTTAAGGGGGCCTGGACCCGCCCACTTCCGCTTTGGGGGCCAGCAACAGTTGCCAGGGCAACCCTGGGCATGGCAGGGGGATGAAGGGGGCCTGGACCCGCCCACTTCCGCTTTGGGGGCCAGCAACAGTTGCCAGTGCAATCCTGGACATGGCAGGGGGCTTAAGGGGGCCTGGACCCGCCCACTTCCGCTTTGGGGGCCAGCAACAGTTGCCAGGGCAACCCTGGGCATGGCAGGGGGATGAAGGGGGCCTGGACCCGCCCACTTCCGCTTTGGGGGCAAGCAACAGTTGCCAGTGCAACCCTGGGCATGGCAGGGGGCTTAGGGGGGCCTGAACCCGCCCACTTCCGCTTTGGGGGCCAGCAAAAGTTGCCAGGGCAAGCCTGGGCATGGCAGGGGGCTGGAGGGCGCCAGGACCCGCCCACTTCCGCTTTGGGGGCCAGCAACAGTTGCCAGGGCAACCCTGGGCATGGCAGGGGGCTTAAGGGCGCCAGGCCCCGCCCACTTCCGCTTTTGGGGCCAGAAACAGTTGCCAGGGCAACCCTGGGCATGGCAGGGGATTTAAATGGGCCTGGACCCGCCCACTTCCGCTTTGGGGGCCAGCAACTGTTGCCAGGGCAAGCCTGGGCATGGCACGGGGCTGGAGGGCGCCAGGCCCCGCCCACTTCCGCTTTGGGGGCCAGCAACAGTTGCCAGGGCAACCCTGGGCATGGCAGGGGTCTTAGGGGGGCCTGGACCCGCCCACTTCCGCTTTGGGGGCCAGCAGCAGTTGAAAGGGCAACTCTGGGCATGGCAGGTGGCTCAAGGGGGCCTGGACCCGCCCACTTCCGCTTTGGGGGCCAGCAACAGTTGCCATGGCAAGCCTGGGCATGGCAGGGGTCTGGAGGGCGCCAGGCCCCGCCCACTTCCGCTTTGGGGGCCAGCAACAGTTGCCAGGGCAACCCTGGGCATGGCAGGGGGCTTTAAGGGGGCCTGAACCCGCCCACTTCCGCTTTGGGGGCCAGCAAAAGTTGCCAGGGCAAGCCTGGGCATGGCAGGGGGCTGGAGGGCGCCAGGACCCGCCCACTTCCGCTTTGGGGGCCAGCAGCAGTTGAAAGGGCAACTCTGGGCATGGCAGGTGGCTCAAGGGGGCCTGGACCCGCCCACTTCCGCTTTGGGGGCCAGCAACAGTTGCCATGGCAACCCTGGGCATGACAGGGGGATGAAGGGGGCCTGCACCCGCCCACTTCCGCTTTGGGGGCCAGCAACAGTTGCCAGTGCAACCCTGGGCATGGCAGGGGGCTTAGGGGGGCCTGAACCCGCCCACTTCCGCTTTGGGGGCCAGCAAAAGTTGCCAGGGCAAGCCTGGGCATGGCAGGGGGCTGGAGGGCGCCAGGACCGGCCCACTTCCGCTTTGGGGGCCAGCAACAGTTGCCAGGGCAACCCTGGGCATGGCAGGGGGCTTAAGGGGGCCAGGACCCGCCCACTTCCGCTTTGGGGGCCAGCAACAGTTGCCAGGCAACTTTGTGCATGGCAGGGGGCTTAAGGGGGCCAGGACCCGCCCACTTCCGCTTTGGGGGCCAGAAACAGTTGCTAGGGCAACCCTGGGCATGGCAAGGGGCTTAAGGGGGCCTGGACCCGCCCATTTCCGCTTTGGGGGCCAGCAACAGTTGCCAGGGCATTTTTGGGCATGGCAGGGGGCTTAAGGGGGCCAGGACCCGCCCGCTTCCGCTTTGGGGGCCAGCAACAGTTGCTAGGGCAACACTGGGCATGGCAGGGGGCTCAAGGGGGCCTGGACCCGCCCACTTCCTCTTTGGGAGCCAGCAACAGTTGCCAGGGCAACCCTGGGCATGGCAGGGGGCTTTAAGGGGGCCTGGACCCGCCCACTTCCGCTTTGGGGGCCAGCAACAGTTGCCAGGGAAAGCCTGGGCATGGCAAGGGGTTAGGGGGTCCTGGACCCGCCCACTTCCGCTTTGGGGGCCAGCAACAGTTGCCAGGGCAACCCTGGGCATGGCAGGGGGCTCAAGGGGTCCTGGACCCCCCCACTTCCTCTTTGGGAGCCAGCAACAGTTGCCAGGGCAACCCTGGGCATGGCAGAGGGCTTTAATGGGGCCTGGACCCGCCCACTTCTGCTTTGGGGGCCAGCAACAGTTGCCAGGGCAACCCTGGGCATGGCAGGGGGCTTAAGGGGGCCTTGACCCGCCCACTTCCGCTTTGGGGGCCAGCAACAGTTGCCAGGGCAACCCTGGGCATGGCAGGGGGCTCAAGGGGTCCTGGACCCGCCCACTTCCTCTTTGGGAGCCAGCAACAGTTGCCAGGGCAACCCTGGGCATGGCAGGGGGCTTAAGGGGGCCTGGACCCGCCCACTTCCGCTTTGGGGGCCAGCAACAGTTGCCAGGGCAACCCTGGGCATGGCAGGGGGCTCAAGGGGTCCTGGACCCGCCAACTTCCTCTTTGGGAGCCAGCAACAGTTGCCAGGGCAACCCTGGGCATGGCAGGGGGCTGGAGGGCGCCAGGCCCCGCCCACTTCCGCTTTGGGGGCCAGCAACAGTTGCCAGGGCAACCCTGGGCATGGCAGGGGGCTTAGGGGGGCCTGGACCCGCCCACTTCCGCTTTGGGGGCCAGCAGCAGTTGAAAGGGCAACTCTGGGCATGGCAGGTGGCTCAAGGGGGCCTGGACCCGCCCACTTCCGCTTTGGGGGCCAGCAACAGTTGCCATGGCATCCATGGGCATGGCAGGGGGCTTAAGGGGGCCTGGACCCGCCCACTTCCGCTTTGGGGGCCAGCAACAGTTGCCAGGGCAACCCTGGGCATGGCAGGGGGCTTAAGGGGGCCTGGACCCGCCCACTTCCGCTTTGGGGGCCAGCAACAGTTGCCAGGGCAACCCTGGGCATGGCAGGGGGATGAAGGGGGCCTGGACCCGCCCACTTCCGCTTTGGGGGCCAGCAACAGTTGCCAGTGCAATCCTGGACATGGCAGGGGGCTTAAGGGGGCCTGGACCCGCCCACTTCCGCTTTGGGGGCCAGCAAAAGTTGCCAGGGCAAGCCTGGGCATGGCAGGGGGCTGGAGGGCGCCAGGACCCGCCCACTTCCGCTTTGGGGGCCAGCAACAGTTGCCAGGGCAACCCTGGGCATGGCAGGGGCTTAGGGGGGCCTGGACCCGCCCACTTCCGCTTTGGGGGCCAGCAACAGTTGCCATGGCAACCCTGGGCATGACAGGGGGATGAAGGGGGCCTGCACCCGCCCACTTCCGCTTTGGGGGCCAGCAACAGTTGCCAGTGCAACCCTGGGCATGGCAGGGGGCTTAGGGGGGCCTGAACCCGCCCACTTCCGCTTTGGGGGCCAGCAAAAGTTGCCAGGGCAAGCCTGGGCATGGCAGGGGGCTGGAGGGCGCCAGGACCCGCCCACTTCCGCTTTGGGGGCCAGCAACAGTTGCCAGGGCAACCCTGGGCATGGCAGGGGGCTTTAAGGGGGCCTGAACCCGCCCATTTCCGCTTTGGGGGCCAGCAACAGTTGCCAGGGCAACCCTGGGCATGACAGGGGGCTTAGGGGGGCCTGGACCCGCCCACTTCCGCTTTGGGGGCCAGCAACAGTTGCCAGGGCAAGCCTGGGCATGGCAGGGGGCTGGAGGGCGCCTGCACCCGCCCACTTCCGCTTTGGGGGCCAGCAACAGTTGCCAGGGCAACCCTGGGCATGGCAGGGGGCTTAGGGGGGCCTGGACCCGCCCACTTCCGCTTTGGGGGCCAGCAACAGTTGCCATGGCAACCCTGGGCATGACAGGGGGCTCAAGGGGGCCTGGACCCGCCCACTTCCACTTTGGGGGCCAGCAACACTTGCCATGGCAACCCTGGGCATGGAAGGGGGCTTAAGGGGGCCTGGACCCGCCCATTTCCGCTTTGGGGGCCAGCAACAGTTGCCAGGGCAACCCTGGGCATGACAGGGGGCTCAAGGGGGCCTGGACCCGCCCACTTCCGCTTTGGGGGCCAGCAGCAGTTGACAGGGCAACTCTGGGCATGGCAGGGGGCTCAAGGGGGCCTGGACTCGCCCACTTCCGCTTTGGGGGCCAGCAACAGTTGCCAGGGCAACCCTGGGCATGGAAGGGGGCTCAAGGGGTCCTGGACCCGCCCACTTACTCTTTGGGAGCCAGCAACAGTTGCCAGGGCAACCCTGGGCATGGCAGGGGGCTTTAAGGGGGTCTGGACCCGCCCACTTCCGCTTTGGGGGCCAGCAACAGTTGCCAGGGCAACCCTGGGCATGGCAGGGGGCTCAAGGGGTCCTGGACCCGCCCACTTCCTCTTTGGGAGCCAGCAACAGTTGCCAGGGCAACCCTGGGCATGGCAGGGGGCTTTAATGGGGCCTGGACCCGCCCACTTCCGCTTTGGGGGCCAGCAACAGTTGCCAGGGCAACCCTGGGCATGGCAGGGGGCTTAAGGGGGCCTGGACCCGCCCACTTCCGCTTTGGGGGCCAGCAACAGTTGCCAGGGCAACCCTGGGCATGGCAGGGGGCTCAAGGGGTCCTGGACCCGCCCACTTCCTCTTTGGGAGCCAGCAACAGTTGCCAGGGCAACCCTGGGCATGGCAGGGGGCTTTAAGGGGGCCTGGACCCGCCCACTTCCGCTTTGGGGGCCAGCAACAGTTGCCAGGGAAAGCCTGGGCATGGCAAGGGGTTAGGGGGTCCTGGACCCGCCCACTTCCGCTTTGGGGGCCAGCAACAGTTGCCAGGGCAACCCTGGGCATGGCAGGGGGCTCAAGGGGTCCTGGACCCGCCCACTTCCTCTTTGGGAGCCAGCAACAGTTGCCAGGGCAACCCTGGGCATGGCAGGGGGCTTTAATGGGGCCTGGACCCGCCCACTTCTGCTTTGGGGGCCAGCAACAGTTGCCAGGGCAACCCTGGGCATGGCAGGGGGCTTAAGGGGGCCTGGACCCGCCCACTTCCGCTTTGTGGGCCAGCAACAGTTGCCAGGGCAACCCTGGGCATGGCAGGGGGCTCAAGGGGTCCTGGACCCGCCCACTTCCTCTTTGGGAGCCAGCAACAGTTGCCAGGGCAACCCTGGGCATGGCAGGGGGCTTAAGGGGGCCTGGACCCGCCCACTTCCGCTTTGGGGGCCAGCAACAGTTGCCAGGGCAACCCTGGGCATGGCAGGGGGCTCAAGGGGTCCTGGACCCGCCCACTTCCTCTTTGGGAGCCAGCAACAGTTGCCAGGGCAACCCTGGGCATGGCAGGGGGCTGGAGGGCGCCAGGCCCCGCCCACTTCCGCTTTGGGGGCCAGCAACAGTTGCCAGGGCAACCCTGGGCATGGCAGGGGGCTTAGGGGGGCCTGGACCCGCCCACTTCCGCTTTGGGGGCCAGCAGCAGTTGAAAGGGCAACTCTGGGCATGGCAGGTGGCTCAAGGGGGCCTGGACCCGCCCACTTCCGCTTTGGGGGCCAGCAACAGTTGCCATGGCAACCATGGGCATGGCAGGGGGCTTAAGGGGGCCTGGACCCGCCCACTTCCGCTTTGGGGGCCAGCAACAGTTGCCAGGGCAACCCTGGGCATGGCAGGGGGCTTAAGGGGGCCTGGACCCGCCCACTTCCGCTTTGGGGGCCAGCAACAGTTGCCAGGGCAACCCTGGGCATGGCAGGGGGATGAAGGGGGCCTGGACCCGCCCACTTCCGCTTTGGGGGCCAGCAACAGTTGCCAGTGCAATCCTGGACATGGCAGGGGGCTTAAGGGGGCCTGGACCCGCCCACTTCTGCTTTGGGGGCCAGCAACAGTTGCCAGGGCAACCCTGGGCATGGCAGGGGGATGAAGGGGGCCTGGACCCGCCCACTTCCGCTTTGGGGGCCAGCAACAGTTGCCAGTGCAACCCTGGGCATGGCAGGGGGCTTAGGGGGGCCTGAACCCGCCCACTTCCGCTTTGGGGGCCAGCAAAAGTTGCCAGGGCAAGCCTGGGCATGGCAGGGGGCTGGAGGGCGCCAGGACCCGCCCACTTCCGCTTTGGGGGCCAGCAACAGTTGCCAGGGCAACCCTGGGCATGGCAGGGGCTTAAGGGCGCCAGGCCCCGCCCACTTCCGCTTTTGGGGCCAGAAACAGTTGCCAGGGCAACCCTGGGCATGGCAGGGGATTTAAATGGGCCTGGACCCGCCCACTTCCGCTTTGGGGGCCAGCAACTGTTGCCAGGGCAAGCCTGGGCATGGCACGGGGCTGGAGGGCGCCAGGCCCCGCCCACTTCCGCTTTGGGGGCCAGCAACAGTTGCCAGGGCAACCCTGGGCATGGCAGGGGTCTTAGGGGGGCCTGGACCCGCCCACTTCCGCTTTGGGGGCCAGCAGCAGTTGAAAGGGCAACTCTGGGCATGGCAGGTGGCTCAAGGGGGCCTGGACCCGCCCACTTCCGCTTTGGGGGCCAGCAACAGTTGCCATGGCAAGCCTGGGCATGGCAGGGGTCTGGAGGGCGCCAGGCCCCGCCCACTTCCGCTTTGGGGCCAGCAACAGTTGCCAGGGCAACCCTGGGCATGGCAGGGGGCTTTAAGGGGGCCTGAACCCGCCCACTTCCGCTTTGGGGGCCAGCAAAAGTTGCCAGGGCAAGCCTGGGCATGGCAGGGGGCTGGAGGGCGCCAGGACCCGCCCACTTCCGCTTTGGGGGCCAGCAACAGTTGCCAGGGCAACCCTGGGCATGGCAGGGGCTTAGGGGGGCCTGGACCCGCCCACTTCCGCTTTGGGGCCAGCAACAGTTGCCATGGCAACCCTGGGCATGACAGGGGGATGAAGGGGGCCTGCACCCGCCCACTTCCGCTTTGGGGGCCAGCAACAGTTGCCAGGGCAACCCTGGGCATGGCAGGGGGCTTTAAGGGGGCCTGAACCCGCCCACTTCCGCTTTGGGGGCCAGCAAAAGTTGCCAGGGCAAGCCTGGGCATGGCAGGGGGCTGGAGGGCGCCAGGACCCGCCCACTTCCGCTTTGGGGGCCAGCAACAGTTGCCATGGCAACCCTGGGCATGGCAGGGGGCTGGAGGGCGCCAGGCCCCGCCCACTTCCGCTTTGGGGGCCAGCAACAGTTGCCAGGGCAACCCTGGGCATGGCAGGGGGCTTAGGGGGTCCTGGACCCGCCCACTTCCTCTTTGGGAGCCAGCAACAGTTGCCAGGGCAACCCTGGGCATGGCAGGGGGCTGGAGGGCGCCAGGCCCCGCCCACTTCCGCTTTGGGGGCCAGCAACAGTTGCCAGGGCAACCCTGGGCATGGCAGGGGGCTTAGGGGGGCCTGGACCCGCCCACTTCCGCTTTGGGGGCCAGCAACAGTTGCCAGGGCAACCCTGGGCATGGCAGGGGGATGAAGGGGGCCTGGACCCGCCCACTTCCGCTTTGGGGGCCAGCAACAGTTGCCAGTGCAACCCTGGGCATGGCAGGGGGCTTAGGGGGGCCTGAACCCGCCCACTTCCGCTTTGGGGGCCAGCAAAAGTTGCCAGGGCAAGCCTGGGCATGGCAGGGGGCTGGAGGGCGCCAGGACCCGCCCACTTCCGCTTTGGGGGCCAGCAACAGTTGCCAGGGCAACCCTGGGCATGGCAGGGGGCTTAAGGGCGCCAGGCCCCGCCCACTTCCGCTTTTGGGGCCAGAAACAGTTGCCAGGGCAACCCTGGGCATGGCAGGGGATTTAAATGGGCCTGGACCCGCCCACTTCCGCTTTGGGGGCCAGCAACTGTTGCCAGGGCAAGCCTGGGCATGGCACGGGGCTGGAGGGCGCCAGGCCCCGCCCACTTCCGCTTTGGGGGCCAGCAACAGTTGCCAGGGCAACCCTGGGCATGGCAGGGGTCTTAGGGGGGCCTGGACCCTCCCACTTCCGCTTTGGGGGCCAGCAGCAGTTGAAAGGGCAACTCTGGGCATGGCAGGTGGCTCAAGGGGGCCTGGACCCGCCCACTTCCGCTTTGGGGGCCAGCAACAGTTGCCAGGGCAACCCTGGGCATGGCAGGGGGATGAAGGGGGCCTGGACCCGCCCACTTCCGCTTTGGGGGCCAGCAACAGTTGCCAGTGCAATCCTGGACATGGCAGGGGGCTTAAGGGGGCCTGGACCCGCCCACTTCCGCTTTGGGGGCCAGCAACAGTTGCCAGGGCAACCCTGGGCATGGCAGGGGGATGAAGGGGGCCTGGACCCGCCCACTTCCGCTTTGGGGGCCAGCAACAGTTGCCAGTGCAACCCTGGGCATGGCAGGGGGCTTAGGGGGGCCTGAACCCGCCCACTTCCGCTTTGGGGGCCAGCAAAAGTTGCCAGGGCAAGCCTGGGCATGGCAGGGGGCTGGAGGGCGCCAGGACCCGCCCACTTCCGCTTTGGGGGCCAGCAACAGTTGCCAGGGCAACCCTGGGCATGGCAGGGGGCTTAAGGGCGCCAGGCCCCGCCCACTTCCGCTTTTGGGGCCAGAAACAGTTGCCAGGGCAACCCTGGGCATGGCAGGGGATTTAAATGGGCCTGGACCCGCCCACTTCCGCTTTGGGGGCTAGCAACTGTTGCCAGGGCAAGCCTGGGCATGGCACGGGGCTGGAGGGCGCCAGGCCCCGCCCACTTCCGCTTTGGGGGCCAGCAACAGTTGCCAGGGCAACCCTGGGCATGGCAGGGGTCTTAGGGGGGCCTGGACCCGCCCACTTCCGCTTTGGGGGCCAGCAGCAGTTGAAAGGGCAACTCTGGGCATGGCAGGTGGCTCAAGGGGGCCTGGACCCGCCCACTTCCGCTTTGGGGGCCAGCAACAGTTGCCATGGCAAGCCTGGGCATGGCAGGGGTCTGGAGGGCGCCAGGCCCCGCCCACTTCCGCTTTGGGGCCAGCAACAGTTGCCAGGGCAACCCTGGGCATGGCAGGGGGCTTTAAGGGGGCCTGAACCCGCCCACTTCCGCTTTGGGGGCCAGCAAAAGTTGCCAGGGCAAGCCTGGGCATGGCAGGGGGCTGGAGGGCGCCAGGACCCGCCCACTTCCGCTTTGGGGGCCAGCAACAGTTGCCAGGGCAACCCTGGGCATGGCAGGGGCTTAGGGGGGCCTGGACCCGCCCACTTCCGCTTTGGGGGCCAGCAACAGTTGCCATGGCAACCCTGGGCATGACAGGGGGATGAAGGGGGCCTGCACCCGCCCACTTCCGCTTTGGGGGCCAGCAACAGTTGCCAGTGCAACCCTGGGCATGGCAGGGGGCTTAGGGGGGCCTGAACCCGCCCACTTCCGCTTTGGGGGCCAGCAAAAGTTGCCAGGGCAAGCCTGGGCATGGCAGGGGGCTGGAGGGCGCCAGGACCCGCCCACTTCCGCTTTGGGGGCCAGCAACAGTTGCCATGGCAACCCTGGGCATGGCAGGGGGCTGGAGGGCGCCAGGCCCCGCCCACTTCCGCTTTGGGGGCCAGCAACAGTTGCCAGGGCAACCCTGGGCATGGCAGGGGGCTTAGGGGGGCCTGGACCCGCCCACTTCCGCTTTGGGGGCCAGCAACAGTTGCCATGGCAACCCTGGGCATGACAGGGGGCTCAAGGGGGCCTGGACCCGCCCACTTCCGCTTTGGGGGCCAGCAACAGTTGCCATGGCAACCCTGGGCATGGAAGGGGGCTTAAGGGGGCCTGGACCCGCCCACTTCCGCTTTGGGGGCCAGCAACACTTGCCATGGCAACCCTGGGCATGGAAGGGGGCTTAAGGGGGCCTGGACCCGCCCATTTCCGCTTTGGGGGCCAGCAACAGTTGCCAGGGCAACCCTGGGCATGACAGGGGGCTCAAGGGGGCCTGGACCCGCCCACTTCCGCTTTGGGGGCCAGCAACAGTTGCCATGGCAACCCTGGGCATGGCAGGGGGCTTAAGGGGGCCTGGACCCGCCCACTTCCGCTTTGGGGGCCAGCAACAGTTGCCAGGGCAACCCTGGGCATGGCAGGGGGCTTAAGGGGGCCTGGACCCGCCCACTTCCGCTTTGGGGGCCAGCAACAGTTGCCAGTGCAACCCTGGGCATGGCAGGGGGCTTAGGGGGGCCTGAACCCGCCCACTTCCGCTTTGGGGGCCAGCAAAAGTTGCCAGGGCAAGCCTGGGCATGGCAGGGGGCTGGAGGGCGCCAGGACCCGCCCACTTCCGCTTTGGGGGCCAGCAACAGTTGCCAGGGCAACCCTGGGCATGGCAGGGGGCTTAAGGGCGCCAGGCCCCGCCCACTTCCGCTTTTGGGGCCAGAAACAGTTGCCAGGGCAACCCTGGGCATGGCAGGGGATTTAAATGGGCCTGGACCCGCCCACTTCCGCTTTGGGGGCCAGCAACTGTTGCCAGGGCAAGCCTGGGCATGGCACGGGGCTGGAGGGCGCCAGGCCCCGCCCACTTCCGCTTTGGGGGCCAGCAACAGTTGCCAGGGCAACCCTGGGCATGGCAGGGGTCTTAGGGGGGCCTGGACCCGCCCACTTCCGCTTTGGGGGCCAGCAGCAGTTGAAAGGGCAACTCTGGGCATGGCAGGTGGCTCAAGGGGGCCTGGACCCGCCCACTTCCGCTTTGGGGGCCAGCAACAGTTGCCAGGGCAACCCTGGGCATGGCAGGGGGATGAAGGGGGCCTGGACCCGCCCACTTCCGCTTTGGGGGCCAGCAACAGTTGCCAGTGCAATCCTGGACATGGCAGGGGGCTTAAGGGGGCCTGGACCCGCCCACTTCCGCTTTGGGGGCCAGCAACAGTTGCCAGGGCAACCCTGGGCATGGCAGGGGGATGAAGGGGGCCTGGACCCGCCCACTTCCGCTTTGGGGGCCAGCAACAGTTGCCAGTGCAACCCTGGGCATGGCAGGGGGCTTAGGGGGGCCTGGACCCGCCCACTTCCGCTTTGGGGGCCAGCAACAGTTGCCAGGGCAAGCCTGGGCATGGCAGGGGGATGAAGGGGGCCTGCACCCGCCCACTTCCTCTTTGGGGGCCAGCAACAGTTGCCATGGCAACCATGGGCATGGCAGGGGGCTTAAGGGGGCCTGGACCCGCCCACTTCCGCTTTGGGGGCCAGCAACAGTTGCCAGGGCAACCCTGGGCATGGCAGGGGGATGAAGGGGGCCTGGACCCGCCCACTTCCGCTTTGGGGGCCAGCAACAGTTGCCAGTGCAATCCTGGGCATGGCAGGGGGCTTAAGGGGGCCTGGACCCGCCCACTTCCGCTTTGGGGGCCAGCAACAGTTGCCAGTGCAACCCTGGGCATGGCAGGGGGCTTAGGGGGGCCTGGACCCGCCCACTTCCGCTTTGGGGGCCAGCAACAGTTGCCAGGGCAGCCCTGGGCATGGCAGGGGGATGAAGGGGGCCTGGACCCGCCCACTTCCGCTTTGGGGGCCAGCAACAGTTGCCAGTGCAATCCTGGGCATGGCAGGGGGCTTAAGGGGGCCTGGACCCGCCCACTTCCGCTTTGGGGGCCAGCAACAGTTGCCAGGGCAACCCTGGGCATGGCAGGGGGCTTAAGGGGGCCTGGACCCGCCCACTTCCGCTTTGGGGGCCAGCAACAGTTGCCAGTGCAACCCTGGGCATGGCAGGGGGCTTAGGGGGGCCTGAACCCGCCCACTTCCGCTTTGGGGGCCAGCAAAAGTTGCCAGGGCAAGCCTGGGCATGGCAGGGGGCTGGAGGGCGCCAGGACCCGCCCACTTCCGCTTTGGGGGCCAGCAACAGTTGCCATGGCAACCCTGGGCATGGCAGGGGGCTGGAGGGCGCCAGGCCCCGCCCACTTCCGCTTTGGGGGCCAGCAGCAGTTGACAGGGCAACTCTGGGCATGGCAGGGGGCTCAAGGGGGCCTGGACCCGCCCACTTCCGCTTTGGGGGCCAGCAACAGTTGCCAGGGCAACCCTGGGCATGGAAGGGGGCTCAAGGGGTCCTGGACCCGCCCACTTACTCTTTGGGAGCCAGCAACAGTTGCCAGGGCAACCCTGGGCATGGCAGGGGGCTTTAAGGGGGCCTGGACCCGCCCACTTCCGCTTTGGGGGCCAGCAACAGTTGCCAGGGAAAGCCTGGGCATGGCAAGGGGTTAGGGGGTCCTGGACCCGCCCACTTCCGCTTTGGGGGCCAGCAACAGTTGCCAGGGCAACCCTGGGCATGGCAGGGGGCTCAAGGGGTCCTGGACCCGCCCACTTCCTCTTTGGGAGCCAGCAACAGTTGCCAGGGCAACCCTGGGCATGGCAGGGGGCTTAAGGGCGCCAGGCCCCGCCCACTTCCGCTTTTGGGGCCAGAAACAGTTGCCAGGGCAACCCTGGGCATGGCAGGGGATTTAAATGGGCCTGGACCCGCCCACTTCCGCTTTGGGGGCCAGCAACTGTTGCCAGGGCAAGCCTGGGCATGGCACGGGGCTGGAGGGCGCCAGGCCCCGCCCACTTCCGCTTTGGGGGCCAGCAACAGTTGCCAGGGCAACCCTGGGCATGGCAGGGGTCTTAGGGGGGCCTGGACCCGCCCACTTCCGCTTTGGGGGCCAGCAGCAGTTGAAAGGGCAACTCTGGGCATGGCAGGTGGCTCAAGGGGGCCTGGACCCGCCCACTTCCGCTTTGGGGGCCAGCAACAGTTGCCATGGCAAGCCTGGGCATGGCAGGGGTCTGGAGGGCGCCAGGCCCCGCCCACTTCCGCTTTGGGGCCAGCAACAGTTGCCAGGGCAACCCTGGGCATGGCAGGGGGCTTTAAGGGGGCCTGAACCCGCCCACTTCCGCTTTGGGGGCCAGCAAAAGTTGCCAGGGCAAGCCTGGGCATGGCAGGGGGCTGGAGGGCGCCAGGACCCGCCCACTTCCGCTTTGGGGGCCAGCAACAGTTGCCAGGGCAACCCTGGGCATGGCAGGGGCTTAGGGGGGCCTGGACCCGCCCACTTCCGCTTTGGGGGCCAGCAACAGTTGCCATGGCAACCCTGGGCATGACAGGGGGATGAAGGGGGCCTGCACCCGCCCACTTCCGCTTTGGGGGCCAGCAACAGTTGCCAGGGCAACCCTGGGCATGGCAGGGGGCTTTAAGGGGGCCTGAACCCGCCCACTTCCGCTTTGGGGGCCAGCAAAAGTTGCCAGGGCAAGCCTGGGCATGGCAGGGGGCTGGAGGGCGCCAGGCCCCGCCCACTTCCGCTTTGGGGGCCAGCAACAGTTGCCAGGGCAACCCTGGGCATGGCAGGGGGCTTAGGGGGTCCTGGACCCGCCCACTTCCTCTTTGGGAGCCAGCAACAGTTGCCAGGGCAACCCTGGGCATGGCAGGGGGCTGGAGGGCGCCAGGCCCCGCCCACTTCCGCTTTCGGGGCCAGCAACAGTTGCCAGGGCAACCCTGGGCATGGCAGGGGGCTTAGGGGGGCCTGGACCCGCCCACTTCCGCTTTGGGGGCCAGCAACAGTTGCCAGGGCAACCCTGGGCATGGCATGGGGCTCAAGGGGTCCTGGACCCGCCCACTTCCTCTTTGGGAGCCAGCAACAGTTGCCAGGGCAACCCTGGGCATGGCAGGGGGCTGGAGGGCGCCAGGCCCCGCACACTTCCGCTTTGGGGGCCAGCAACAGTTGCCAGGGCAACCCTGGGCATGGCAGGGGGCTTAGGGGGGCCTGGACCCGCCCACTTCCGCTTTGGGGGCCAGCAGCAGTTGAAAGGGCAACTCTGGGCATGGCAGGTGGCTCAAGGGGGCCTGGACCCGCCCACTTCCGCTTTGGGGGCCAGCAACAGTTGCCATGGCAACCATGGGCATGGCAGGGGGCTTAAGGGGGCCTGGACCCGCCCACTTCCGCTTTGGGGGCCAGCAACAGTTGCCAGGGCAACCCTGGGCATGGCAGGGGGCTTAAGGGGGCCTGGACCCGCCCACTTCCGCTTTGGGGGCCAGCAACAGTTGCCAGGGCAACCCTGGGCATGGCAGGGGGCTTAAGGGCGCCAGGCCCCGCCCACTTCCGCTTTTGGGGCCAGAAACAGTTGCCAGGGCAACCCTGGGCATGGCAGGGGATTTAAATGGGCCTGGACCCGCCCACTTCCGCTTTGGGGGCCAGCAACTGTTGCCAGGGCAAGCCTGGGCATGGCACGGGGCTGGAGGGCGCCAGGCCCCGCCCACTTCCGCTTTGGGGGCCGGCAACAGTTGCCAGGGCAACCCTGGGCATGGCAGGGGTCTTAGGGGGGCCTGGACCCGCCCACTTCCGCTTTGGGGGCCAGCAGCAGTTGAAAGGGCAACTCTGGGCATGGCAGGTGGCTCAAGGGGGCCTGGACCCGCCCACTTCCGCTTTGGGGGCCAGCAACAGTTGCCAGGGCAACCCTGGGCATGGCAGGGGGATGAAGGGGGCCTGGACCCGCCCACTTCCGCTTTGGGGGCCAGCAACAGTTGCCAGTGCAATCCTGGACATGGCAGGGGGCTTAAGGGGGCCTGGACCCGCCCACTTCCGCTTTGGGGGCCAGCAACAGTTGCCAGGGCAACCCTGGGCATGGCAGGGGGATGAAGGGGGCCTGGACCCGCCCACTTCCGCTTTGGGGGCCAGCAACAGTTGCCAGTGCAACCCTGGGCATGGCAGGGGGCTTAGGGGGGCCTGAACCCGCCCACTTCCGCTTTGGAGGCCAGCAAAAGTTGCCAGGGCAAGCCTGGGCATGGCAGGGGGCTGGAGGGCGCCAGGACCCGCCCACTTCCGCTTTGGGGCCAGCAACAGTTGCCAGGGCAACCCTGGGCATGGCAGGGGGCTTAAGGGCGCCAGGCCCCGCCCACTTCCGCTTTTGGGGCCAGAAACAGTTGCCAGGGCAACCCTGGGCATGGCAGGGGATTTAAATGGGCCTGGACCCGCCCACTTCCGCTTTGGGGGCTAGCAACTGTTGCCAGGGCAAGCCTGGGCATGGCACGGGGCTGGAGGGCGCCAGGCCCCGCCCACTTCCGCTTTGGGGGCCAGCAACAGTTGCCAGGGCAACCCTGGGCATGGCAGGGGTCTTAGGGGGGCCTGGACCCGCCCACTTCCGCTTTGGGGGCCAGCAGCAGTTGAAAGGGCAACTCTGGGCATGGCAGGTGGCTCAAGGGGGCCTGGACCCGCCCACTTCCGCTTTGGGGGCCAGCAACAGTTGCCATGGCAAGCCTGGGCATGGCAGGGGTCTGGAGGGCGCCAGGCCCCGCCCACTTCCGCTTTGGGGCCAGCAACAGTTGCCAGGGCAACCCTGGGCATGGCAGGGGGCTTTAAGGGGGCCTGAACCCGCCCACTTCCGCTTTGGGGGCCAGCAAAAGTTGCCAGGGCAAGCCTGGGCATGGCAGGGGGCTGGAGGGCGCCAGGACCCGCCCACTTCCGCTTTGGGGGCCAGCAACAGTTGCCAGGGCAACCCTGGGCATGGCAGGGGCTTAGGGGGGCCTGGACCCGCCCACTTCCGCTTTGGGGGCCAGCAACAGTTGCCATGGCAACCCTGGGCATGACAGGGGGATGAAGGGGGCCTGCACCCGCCCACTTCCGCTTTGGGGGCCAGCAACAGTTGCCAGTGCAACCCTGGGCATGGCAGGGGGCTTAGGGGGGCCTGAACCCGCCCACTTCCGCTTTGGGGGCCAGCAAAAGTTGCCAGGGCAAGCCTGGGCATGGCAGGGGGCTGGAGGGCGCCAGGACCCGCCCACTTCCGCTTTGGGGGCCAGCAACAGTTGCCATGGCAACCCTGGGCATGGCAGGGGGCTGGAGGGCGCCAGGCCCCGCCCACTTCCGCTTTGGGGGCCAGCAACAGTTGCCAGGGCAACCCTGGGCATGGCAGGGGGCTCAAGGGGGCCTGGACCCGCCCACTTCCGCTTTGGGGGCCAGCAACAGTTGCCATGGCAACCCTGGGCATGACAGGGGGCTCAAGGGGGCCTGGACCCGCCCACTTCCGCTTTGGGGGCCAGCAACAGTTGCCATGGCAACCCTGGGCATGGAAGGGGGCTTAAGGGGGAATGGACCCGCCCACTTCCGCTTTGGGGGCCAGCAACACTTGCCATGGCAACCCTGGGCATGGAAGGGGGCTTAAGGGGGCCTGGACCCGCCCATTTCCGCTTTGGGGGCCAGCAACAGTTGCCAGGGCAACCCTGGGCATGACAGGGGGCTCAAGGGGGCCTGGACCCGCCCACTTCCGCTTTGGGGGCCAGCAACAGTTGCCATGGCAACCCTGGGCATGGCAGGGGGCTTAAGGGGGCCTGGACCCGCCCACTTCCGCTTTGGGGGCCAGCAACAGTTGCCAGGGCAACCCTGGGCATGGCAGGGGGATGAAGGGGGCCTGGACCCGCCCACTTCCGCTTTGGGGGCCAGCAACAGTTGCCAGTGCAACCCTGGGCATGGCAGGGGGCTTAGGGGGGCCTGAACCCGCCCACTTCCGCTTTGGGGGCCAGCAAAAGTTGCCAGGGCAAGCCTGGGCATGGCAGGGGGCTGGAGGGCGCCAGTCCCCGCCCACTTCTGCTTTGGGGGCCAGCAACAGTTGCCAGGGCAAGCCTGGGCATGGCAGGGGGCTGGAGGGCGCCAGGCCCCGCCCACTTCCGCTTTGGGGGCCAGCAGCAGTTGACAGGGCAACTCTGGGCATGGCAGGGGGCTCAAGGGGGCCTGGACTCGCCCACTTCCGCTTTGGGGGCCAGCAACAGTTGCCAGGGCAACCCTGGGCATGGAAGGGGGCTCAAGGGGTCCTGGACCCGCCCACTTACTCTTTGGGAGCCAGCAACAGTTGCCAGGGCAACCCTGGGCATGGCAGGGGGCTTTAAGGGGGCCTGGACCCGCCCACTTCCGCTTTGGGGGCCAGCAACAGTTGCCAGGGAAAGCCTGGGCATGGCAAGGGGTTAGGGGGTCCTGGACCCGCCCACTTCCGCTTTGGGGGCCAGCAACAGTTGCCAGGGCAACCCTGGGCATGGCAGGGGGCTCAAGGGGTCCTGGACCCGCCCACTTCCTCTTTGGGAGCCAGCAACAGTTGCCAGGGCAACCCTGGGCATGGCAGGGGGCTGGAGGGCGCCTGGACCCGCCCACTTCCGCTTTGGGGGCCAGCAGCAGTTGAAAGGGCAACTCTGGGCATGGCAGGTGGCTCAAGGCGGCCTGGACCCGCCCACTTCCTCTTTGGGGGCCAGCAACAGTTGCCATGGCAACCATGGGCATGGCAGGGGGCTTAAGGGGGCCTGGACCCGCCCACTTCCGCTTTGGGGGCCAGCAACAGTTGCCAGGGCAACCCTGGGCATGGCAGGGGGATGAAGGGGGCCTGGACCCGCCCACTTCCGCTTTGGGGGCCAGCAACAGTTGCCAGTGCAACCCTGGGCATGGCAGGGGGCTTAGGGGGGCCTGGACCCGCCCACTTCCGCTTTGGGGGCCAGCAGCAGTTGAAAGGGCAACTCTGGGCATGGCAGGTGGCTCAAGGCGGCCTGGACCCGCCCACTTCCTCTTTGGGGGCCAGCAACAGTTGCCATGGCAACCATGGGCATGGCAGGGGGCTTAAGGGGGCCTGGACCCGCCCACTTCCGCTTTGGGGGCCAGCAACAGTTGCCAGGGCAACCCTGGGCATGGCAGGGGGATGAAGGGGGCCTGGACCCGCCCACTTCCGCTTTGGGGGCCAGCAACAGTTGCCAGTGCAACCCTGGGCATGGCAGGGGGCTTAGGGGGGCCTGGACCCGCCCACTTCCGCTTTGGGGGCCAGCAACAGTTGCCAGGGCAACCCTGGGCATGGCAGGGGGATGAAGGGGGCCTGGACCCGCCCACTTCCGCTTTGGGGGCCAGCAACAGTTGCCATGGCAACCATGGGCATGGCAGGGGGCTTAAGGGGGCCTGGACCCGCCCACTTCCGCTTTGGGGGCCAGCAACAGTTGCCAGGGCAACCCTGGGCATGGCAGGGGGATGAAGGGGGCCTGGACCCGCCCACTTCCGCTTTGGGGGCCAGCAACAGTTGCCAGTGCAATCCTGGGCATGGCAGGGGGCTTAAGGGGGCCTGGACCCGCCCACTTCCGCTTTGGGGGCCAGCAACAGTTGCCAGTGCAACCCTGGGCATGGCAGGGGGCTTAGGGGGGCCTGGACCCGCCCACTTCCGCTTTGGGGGCCAGCAACAGTTGCCAGGGCAGCCCTGGGCATGGCAGGGGGATGAAGGGGGCCTGGACCCGCCCACTTCCGCTTTGGGGGCCAGCAACAGTTGCCAGTGCAATCCTGGGCATGGCAGGGGGCTTAAGGGGGCCTGGACCCGCCCACTTCCGCTTTGGGGGCCAGCAACAGTTGCCAGGGCAACCCTGGGCATGGCAGGGGGCTTAAGGGGGCCTGGACCCGCCCACTTCCGCTTTGGGGGCCAGCAACAGTTGCCAGTGCAACCCTGGGCATGGCAGGGGGCTTAGGGGGGCCTGAACCCGCCCACTTCCGCTTTGGGGGCCAGCAAAAGTTGCCAGGGCAAGCCTGGGCATGGCAGGGGGCTGGAGGGCGCCAGGACCCGCCCACTTCCGCTTTGGGGGCCAGCAACAGTTGCCATGGCAACCCTGGGCATGGCAGGGGGCTGGAGGGCGCCAGGCCCCGCCCACTTCCGCTTTGGGGGCCAGCAACAGTTGCCAGGGCAACCCTGGGCATGGCAGGGGGCTTAGGGGGGCCTGGACCCGCCCACTTCCGCTTTGGGGGCCAGCAACAGTTGCCAGGGCAACCCTGGGCTTGGCAGGGGGATGAAGGGGGCCTGGACCCGCCCACTTCCGCTTTGGGGGCCAGCAAAAGTTGCCAGGGCAAGCCTGGGCATGGCAGGGGGCTGGATGGCGCCAGTCCCCGCCCACTTCTGCTTTGGGGGCCAGCAACAGTTGCCAGGGCAAGCCTGGGCATGGCAGGGGGCTGGAGGGCGCCAGGCCCCGCCCACTTCCGCTTTGGGGGCCAGCAGCAGTTGACAGGGCAACTCTGGGCATGGCAGGGGGCTCAAGGGGGCCTGGACCCGCCCACTTCCGCTTTGGGGGCCAGCAACAGTTGCCAGGGCAACCCTGGGCATGGGAAGGGGGCTCAAGGGGTCCTGGACCCGCCCACTTACTCTTTGGGAGCCAGCAACAGTTGCCAGGGCAACCCTGGGCATGGCAGGGGGCTTTAAGGGGGCCTGGACCCGCCCACTTCCGCTTTGGGGGCCAGCAACAGTTGCCAGGGAAAGCCTGGGCATGGCAAGGGGTTAGGGGGTCCTGGACCCGCCCACTTCCGCTTTGGGGGCCAGCAACAGTTGCCAGGGCAACCCTGGGCATGGCAGGGGGCTCAAGGGGTCCTGGACCCGCCCACTTCCTCTTTGGGAGCCAGCAACAGTTGCCAGGGCAAGCCTGGGCATGGCAGGGGGCTTAGGGGGGCCTGGACCCGCCCACTTCCGCTTTGGGGGCCAGCAACAGTTGCCATGGCAACCCTGGGCATGACAGGGGGCTCAAGGGGGCCTGGACCCGCCCACTTCCGCTTTGGGGGCCAGCAACAGTTGCCATGGCAACCCTGGGCATGGAAGGGGGCTTAAGGGGGAATGGACCCGCCCACTTCCGCTTTGGGGGCCAGCAACACTTGCCATGGCAACCCTGGGCATGGAAGGGGGCTTAAGGGGGCCTGGACCCGCCCATTTCCGCTTTGGGGGCCAGCAACAGTTGCCAGGGCAACCCTGGGCATGGCAGGGGGCTTAAGGGGGCCTGGACCCGCCCACTTCCGCTTTGGGGGCCAGCAACAGTTGCCAGGGCAACCCTGGGCATGGCAGGGGGATGAAGGGGGCCTGGACCCGCCCACTTCCGCTTTGGGGGCCAGCAACAGTAGCCAGTGCAACCCTGGGCATGGCAGGGGGCTTAGGGGGGCCTGAACCCGCCCACTTCCGCTTTGGGGGCCAGCAAAAGTTGCCAGGGCAAGCCTGGGCATGGCAGGGGGCTGGAGGGCGCCAGTCCCCGCCCACTTCTGCTTTGGGGGCCAGCAACAGTTGCCAGGGCAAGCCTGGGCATGGCAGGGGGCTGGAGGGCGCCAGGCCCCGCCCACTTCCGCTTTGGGGGCCAGCAGCAGTTGACAGGGCAACTCTGGGCATGGCAGGGGGCTCAAGGGGGCCTGGACTCGCCCACTTCCGCTTTGGGGGCCAGCAACAGTTGCCAGGGCAACCCTGGGCATGGAAGGGGGCTCAAGGGGTCCTGGACCCGCCCACTTACTCTTTGGGAGCCAGCAACAGTTGCCAGGGCAACCCTGGGCATGGCAGGGGGCTTTAAGGGGGCCTGGACCCGCCCACTTCCGCTTTGGGGGCCAGCAACAGTTGCCAGGGAAAGCCTGGGCATGGCAAGGGGTTAGGGGGTCCTGGACCCGCCCACTTCCGCTTTGGGGGCCAGCAACAGTTGCCAGGGCAACCCTGGGCATGGCAGGGGGCTCAAGGGGTCCTGGACCCGCCCACTTCCTCTTTGGGAGCCAGCAACAGTTGCCAGGGCAACCCTGGGCATGGCAGGGGGCTTAATGGGGCCTGGACCCGCCCACTTCCGCTTTGGGGGCCAGCAACAGTTGCCAGGGCAACCCTGGGCATGGCAGGGGGCTCAAGGGGTCCTGGACCCGCCCACTTCCTCTTTGGGAGCCAGCAACAGTTGCCAGGGCAACCCTGGGCATGGCAGGGGGCTGGAGGGCGCCTGGACCCGCCCACTTCCGCTTTGGGGGCCAGCAGCAGTTGAAAGGGCAACTCTGGGCATGGCAGGTGGCTCAAGGCGGCCTGGACCCGCCCACTTCCTCTTTGGGGGCCAGCAACAGTTGCCATGGCAACCATGGGCATGGCAGGGGGCTTAAGGGGGCCTGGACCCGCCCACTTCCGCTTTGGGGGCCAGCAACAGTTGCCAGGGCAACCCTGGGCATGGCAGGGGGATGAAGGGGGCCTGGACCCGCCCACTTCCGCTTTGGGGGCCAGCAACAGTTGCCAGTGCAATCCTGGGCATGGCAGGGGGCTTAAGGGGGCCTGGACCCGCCCACTTCCGCTTTGGGGGCCAGCAACAGTTGCCAGTGCAACCCTGGGCATGGCAGGGGGCTTAGGGGGGCCTGGACCCGCCCACTTCCGCTTTGGGGGCCAGCAACAGTTGCCAGGGCAACCCTGGGCATGGCAGGGGGATGAAGGGGGCCTGGACCCGCCCACTTCCGCTTTGGGGCCAGCAACAGTTGCCATGGCAACCATGGGCATGGCAGGGGGCTTAAGGGGGCCTGGACCCGCCCACTTCCGCTTTGGGGGCCAGCAACAGTTGCCAGGGCAACCCTGGGCATGGCAGGGGGATGAAGGGGGCCTGGACCCGCCCACTTCCGCTTTGGGGGCCAGCAACAGTTGCCAGTGCAATCCTGGGCATGGCAGGGGGCTTAAGGGGGCCTGGACCCGCCCACTTCCGCTTTGGGGGCCAGCAACAGTTGCCAGTGCAACCCTGGGCATGGCAGGGGGCTTAGGGGGGCCTGGACCCGCCCACTTCCGCTTTGGGGGCCAGCAACAGTTGCCAGGGCAGCCCTGGGCATGGCAGGGGGATGAAGGGGGCCTGGACCCGCCCACTTCCGCTTTGGGGGCCAGCAACAGTTGCCAGTGCAATCCTGGGCATGGCAGGGGGCTTAAGGGGGCCTGGACCCGCCCACTTCCGCTTTGGGGGCCAGCAACAGTTGCCAGGGCAACCCTGGGCATGGCAGGGGGCTTAAGGGGGCCTGGACCCGCCCACTTCCGCTTTGGGGGCCAGCAACAGTTGCCAGTGCAACCCTGGGCATGGCAGGGGGCTTAGGGGGGCCTGAACCCGCCCACTTCCGCTTTGGGGGCCAGCAAAAGTTGCCAGGGCAAGCCTGGGCATGGCAGGGGGCTGGAGGGCGCCAGGACCCGCCCACTTCCGCTTTGGGGGCCAGCAACAGTTGCCATGGCAACCCTGGGCATGGCAGGGGGCTGGAGGGCGCCAGGCCCCGCCCACTTCCGCTTTGGGGGCCAGCAACAGTTGCCAGGGCAACCCTGGGCATGGCAGGGGGCTTAGGGGGGCCTGGACCCGCCCACTTCCGCTTTGGGGGCCAGCAACAGTTGCCAGGGCAACCCTGGGCTTGGCAGGGGGATGAAGGGGGCCTGGACCCGCCCACTTCCGCTTTGGGGGCCAGCAAAAGTTGCCAGGGCAAGCCTGGGCATGGCAGGGGGCTGGATGGCGCCAGTCCCCGCCCACTTCTGCTTTGGGGGCCAGCAACAGTTGCCAGGGCAAGCCTGGGCATGGCAGGGGGCTGGAGGGCGCCAGGCCCCGCCCACTTCCGCTTTGGGGGCCAGCAGCAGTTGACAGGGCAACTCTGGGCATGGCAGGGGGCTCAAGGGGGCCTGGACCCGCCCACTTCCGCTTTGGGGGCCAGCAACAGTTGCCAGGGCAACCCTGGGCATGGAAGGGGGCTCAAGGGGTCCTGGACCCGCCCACTTACTCTTTGGGAGCCAGCAACAGTTGCCAGGGCAACCCTGGGCATGGCAGGGGGCTTTAAGGGGGCCTGGACCCGCCCACTTCCGCTTTGGGGGCCAGCAACAGTTGCCAGGGAAAGCCTGGGCATGGCAAGGGGTTAGGGGGTCCTGGACCCGCCCACTTCCGCTTTGGGGGCCAGCAACAGTTGCCAGGGCAACCCTGGGCATGGCAGGGGGCTCAAGGGGTCCTGGACCCGCCCACTTCCTCTTTGGGAGCCAGCAACAGTTGCCAGGGCAAGCCTGGGCATTGCAGGGGGCTTAGGGGGGCCTGGACCCGCCCACTTCCGCTTTGGGGGCCAGCAACAGTTGCCAGGGCAAGCCTGGGCATGGCAGGGGGCTGGAGGGCGCCTGGACCCGCCCACTTCCGCTTTGGGGGCCAGCAACAGTTGCCAGGGCAACCCTGGGCATGGCAGGGGGCTCAAGGGGTCCTGGACCCGCCCACTTCCTCTTTGGGAGCCAGCAACAGTTGCCAGGGCAACCCTGGGCATGGCAGGGGGCTGGAGGGCGCCAGGCCCCGCCCACTTCCGCTTTGGGGGCCAGCAACAGTTGCCAGGGCAACCCTGGGCATGGCAGGGGGCTTAGGGGGGCCTGGACCCGCCCACTTCCGCTTTGGGGGCCAGCAGCAGTTGAAAGGGCAACTCTGGGCATGACAGGTGGCTCAAGGCGGCCTGGACCCGCCCACTTCCTCTTTGGGGGCCAGCAACAGTTGCCATGGCAACCATGGGCATGGCAGGGGGCTTAAGGGGGCCTGGACCCGCCCACTTCCGCTTTGGGGGCCAGCAACAGTTGCCAGGGCAACCCTGGGCATGGCAGGGGGATGAAGGGGGCCTGGACCCGCCCACTTCCGCTTTGGGGGCCAGCAACAGTTGCCAGTGCAATCCTGGGCATGGCAGGGGGCTTAAGGGGGCCTGGACCCGCCCACTTCCGCTTTGGGGGCCAGCAACAGTTGCCAGTGCAACCCTGGGCATGGCAGGGGGCTTAGGGGGGCCTGGACCCGCCCACTTCCGCTTTGGGGGCCAGCAACAGTTGCCAGGGCAACCCTGGGCATGGCAGGGGGATGAAGGGGGCCTGGACCCGCCCACTTCCGCTTTGGGGGCCAGCAACAGTTGCCAGTGCAATCCTGGGCATGGCAGGGGGCTTAAGGGGGCCTGGACCCGCCCACTTCCGCTTTGGGGGCCAGCAACAGTTGCCAGTGCAACCCTGGGCATGGCAGGGGGCTTAGGGGGGCCTGGACCCGCCCACTTCCGCTTTGGGGGCCAGCAACAGTTGCCATGGCAACCATGGGCATGGCAGGGGGCTTAAGGGGGCCTGGACCCGCCCACTTCCGCTTTGGGGGCCAGCAACAGTTGCCAGGGCAACCCTGGGCATGGCAGGGGGCTTAAGGGGGCCTGGACCCGCCCACTTCCGCTTTGGGGGCCAGCAACAGTTGCCAGGGCAAGCCTGGGCATGGCAGGGGGATGAAGGGGGCCTGCACCCGCCCACTTCCGCTTTGGGGGCCAGCAACAGTTGCCAGTGCAACCCTGGGCATGGCAGGGGGCTTAGGGGGGCCTGAACCCGCCCACTTCCGCTTTGGGGGCCAGCAAAAGTTGCCAGGGCAAGCCTGGGCATGGCAGGGGGCTGGAGGGCGCCAGGACCCGCCCACTTCCGCTTTGGGGGCCAGCAACAGTTGCCATGGCAACCCTGGGCATGGCAGGGGGCTGGAGGGCGCCAGGCCCCGCCCACTTCCGCTTTGGGGGCCAGCAACAGTTGCCAGGGCAACCCTGGGCATGGCAGGGGGCTTAGGGGGGCCTGGACCCGCCCACTTCCGCTTTGGGGGCCAGCAACAGTTGCCAGGGCAACCCTGGGCTTGGCAGGGGGATGAAGGGGGCCTGGACCCGCCCACTTCCGCTTTGGGGGCCAGCAACAGTTGCCAGGGCAACCCTGGGCTTGGCAGGGGGATGAAGGGGGCCTGGACCCGCCCACTTCCGCTTTGGGGGCCAGCAAAAGTTGCCAGGGCAAGCCTGGGCATGGCAGGGGGCTGGAGGGCGCCAGTCCCCGCCCACTTCTGCTTTGGGGGCCAGCAACAGTTGCCAGGGCAAGCCTGGGCATGGCAGGGGGCTGGAGGGCGCCAGGCCCCGCCCACTTCCGCTTTGGGGGCCAGCAGCAGTTGACAGGGCAACTCTGGGCATGGCAGGGGGCTCAAGGGGGCCTGGACCCGCCCACTTCCGCTTTGGGGGCCAGCAACAGTTGCCAGGGCAACCCTGGGCATGGAAGGGGGCTCAAGGGGTCCTGGACCCGGCCACTTACTCTTTGGGAGCCAGCAACAGTTGCCAGGGCAACCCTGGGCATGGCAGGGGGCTTTAAGGGGGCCTGGACCCGCCCACTTCCGCTTTGGGGGCCAGCAACAGTTGCCAGGGAAAGCCTGGGCATGGCAAGGGGTTAGGGGGTCCTGGACCCGCCCACTTCCGCTTTGGGGGCCAGCAACAGTTGCCAGGGCAACCCTGGGCATGGCAGGGGGCTCAAGGGGTCCTGGACCCGCCCACTTCCTCTTTGGGAGCCAGCAACAGTTGCCAGGGCAAGCCTGGGCATGGCAGGGGGCTTAGGGGGGCCTGGACCCGCCCACTTCCGCTTTGGGGGCCAGCAACAGTTGCCAGGGCAAGCCTGGGCATGGCAGGGGGCTGGAGGGCGCCTGGACCCGCCCACTTCCGCTTTGGGGGCCAGCAACAGTTGCCAGGGCAACCCTGGGCATGGCAGGGGGCTCAAGGGGTCCTGGACCCGCCCACTTCCTCTTTGGGAGCCAGCAACAGTTGCCAGGGCAACCCTGGGCATGGCAGGGGGCTGGAGGGCGCCAGGCCCCGCCCACTTCCGCTTTGGGGGCCAGCAACAGTTGCCAGGGCAACCCTGGGCATGGCAGGGGGCTTAGGGGGGCCTGGACCCGCCCACTTCCGCTTTGGGGGCCAGCAGCAGTTGAAAGGGCAACTCTGGGCATGGCAGGTGGCTCAAGGCGGCCTGGACCCGCCCACTTCCTCTTTGGGGGCCAGCAACAGTTGCCATGGCAACCATGGGCATGGCAGGGGGCTTAAGGGGGCCTGGACCCGCCCACTTCCGCTTTGGGGGCCAGCAACAGTTGCCAGGGCAACCCTGGGCATGGCAGGGGGATGAAGGGGGCCTGGACCCGCCCACTTCCGCTTTGGGGGCCAGCAACAGTTGCCAGTGCAATCCTGGGCATGGCAGGGGGCTTAAGGGGGCCTGGACCCGCCCACTTCCGCTTTGGGGGCCAGCAACAGTTGCCAGTGCAACCCTGGGCATGGCAGGGGGCTTAGGGGGGCCTGGACCCGCCCACTTCCGCTTTGGGGGCCAGCAACAGTTGCCAGGGCAACCCTGGGCATGGCAGGGGGATGAAGGGGGCCTGGACCCGCCCACTTCCGCTTTGGGGGCCAGCAACAGTTGCCAGTGCAATCCTGGGCATGGCAGGGGGCTTAAGGGGGCCTGGACCCGCCCACTTCCGCTTTGGGGGCCAGCAACAGTTGCCAGTGCAACCCTGGGCATGGCAGGGGGCTTAGGGGGGCCTGGACCCGCCCACTTCCGCTTTGGGGGCCAGCAACAGTTGCCATGGCAACCATGGGCATGGCACGGGGCTTAAGGGGGCCTGGACCCGCCCACTTCCGCTTTGGGGGCCAGCAACAGTTGCCAGGGCAAGCCTGGGCATGGCAGGGGGATGAAGGGGGCCTGCACCCGCCCACTTCCGCTTTGGGGGCCAGCAACAGTTGCCAGTGCAACCCTGGGCATGGCAGGGGGCTTAGGGGGGCCTGGACCCGCCCACTTCCGCTTTGGGGGCCAGCAACAGTTGCCATGGCAACCATGGGCATGGCACGGGGCTTAAGGGGGCCTGGACCCGCCCACTTCCGCTTTGGGGGCCAGCAACAGTTGCCAGGGCAAGCCTGGGCATGGCAGGGGGATGAAGGGGGCCTGCACCCGCCCACTTCCGCTTTGGGGGCCAGCAACAGTTGCCAGTGCAACCCTGGGCATGGCAGGGGGCTTAGGGGGGCCTGAACCCGCCCACTTCCGCTTTGGGGGCCAGCAAAAGTTGCCAGGGCAAGCCTGGGCATGGCAGGGGGCTGGAGGGCGCCAGGACCCGCCCACTTCCGCTTTGGGGGCCAGCAACAGTTGCCATGGCAACCCTGGGCATGGCAGGGGGCTGGAGGGCGCCAGGCCCCGCCCACTTCCGCTTTGGGGGCCAGCAACAGTTGCCAGGGCAACCCTGGGCATGGCAGGGGGCTTAGGGGGGCCTGGACCCGCCCACTTCCGCTTTGGGGGCCAGCAACAGTTGCCAGGGCAACCCTGGGCTTGGCAGGGGGATGAAGGGGGCCTGGACCCGCCCACTTCCGCTTTGGGGGCCAGCAAAAGTTGCCAGGGCAAGCCTGGGCATGGCAGGGGGCTGGAGGGCGCCAGTCCCCGCCCACTTCTGCTTTGGGGGCCAGCAACAGTTGCCAGGGCAAGCCTGGGCATGGCAGGGGGCTGGAGGGCGCCAGGCCCCGCCCACTTCCGCTTTGGGGGCCAGCAGCAGTTGACAGGGCAACTCTGGGCATGGCAGGGGGCTCAAGGGGGCCTGGACCCGCCCACTTCCGCTTTGGGGGCCAGCAACAGTTGCCAGGGCAACCCTGGGCATGGAAGGGGGCTCAAGGGGTCCTGGACCCGCCCACTTACTCTTTGGGAGCCAGCAACAGTTGCCAGGGCAACCCTGGGCATGGCAGGGGGCTTTAAGGGGGCCTGGACCCGCCCACTTCCGCTTTGGGGGCCAGCAACAGTTGCCAGGGAAAGCCTGGGCATGGCAAGGGGTTAGGGGGTCCTGGACCCGCCCACTTCCGCTTTGGGGGCCAGCAACAGTTGCCAGGGCAACCCTGGGCATGGCAGGGGGCTCAAGGGGTCCTGGACCCGCCCACTTCCTCTTTGGGAGCCAGCAACAGTTGCCAGGGCAAGCCTGGGCATGGCAGGGGGCTTAGGGGGGCCTGGACCCGCCCACTTCCGCTTTGGGGGCCAGCAACAGTTGCCAGGGCAAGCCTGGGCATGGCAGGGGGCTGGAGGGCGCCTGGACCCGCCCACTTCCGCTTTGGGGGCCAGCAACAGTTGCCAGGGCAACCCTGGGCATGGCAGGGGGCTTAGGGGGGCCTGGACCCGCCCACTTCCGCTTTGGGGGCCAGCAACAGTTGCCATGGCAACCCTGGGCATGGAAGGGGGCTTAAGGGGGCCTGGACCCGCCCATTTCCGCTTTGGGGGCCAGCAACAGTTGCCAGGGCAACCCTGGGCTTGGCAGGGGGATGAAGGGGGCCTGGACCCGCCCACTTCCGCTTTGGGGGCCAGCAACAGTTGCCAGGGCAAGCCTGGGCATGGCAGGGGGCTGGAGGGCGCCTGGACCCGCCCACTTCCGCTTTGGGGGCCAGCAACAGTTGCCAGGGCAACCCTGGGCATGGCAGGGGGCTCAAGGGGGCCTGGACCCGCCCACTTCCGCTTTGGGGGCCAGCAACAGTTGCCATGGCAACCCTGGGCATGGCAGGGGGCTTAAGGGGGCCTGGACCCGCCCACTTCCGCTTTGGGGGCCAGCAACAGTTGCCAGGGCAACCCTGGGCATGGCAGGGGGATGAAGGGGGCCTGGACCCGCCCACTTCCGCTTTGGGGGCCAGCAACAGTTGCCAGTGCAACCCTGGGCATGGCAGGGGGCTTAGGGGGGCCTGAACCCGCCCACTTCCGCTTTGGGGGCCAGCAAAAGTTGCCAGGGCAAGCCTGGGCATGGCAGGGGGCTGGAGGGCGCCAGGCCCCGCCCACTTCCGCTTTGGGGGCCAGCAGCAGTTGACAGGGCAACTCTGGGCATCGCAGGGGGCTCAAGGGGGCCTGGACTCGCCCACTTCCACTTTGGGGGCCAGCAACAGTTGCCAGGGCAACCCTGGGCATGGAAGGGGGCTCAAGGGGTCCTGGACCCGCCCACTTACTCTTTGGGAGCCAGCAACAGTTGCCAGGGCAACCCTGGGCATGGCAGGGGGCTTTAAGGGGGCCTGGACCCGCCCACTTCCGCTTTGGGGGCCAGCAACAGTTGCCAGGGAAAGCCTGGGCATGGCAAGGGGTTAGGGGGTCCTGGACCCGCCCACTTCCGCTTTGGGGGCCAGCAACAGTTGCCAGGGCAACCCTGGGCATGGCAGGGGGCTCAAGGGGTCCTGGACCCGCCCACTTCCTCTTTGGGAGCCAGCAACAGTTGCCAGGGCAACCCTGGGCATGGCAGGGGGCTTTAATGGGGCCTGGACCCGCCCACTTCCGCTTTGGGGGCCAGCAACAGTTGCCAGGGCAACCCTGGGCATGGCAGGGGGCTCAAGGGGTCCTGGACCCGCCCACTTCCTCTTTGGGAGCCAGCAACAGTTGCCAGGGCAACCCTGGGCATGGCAGGGGGCTTTAATGGGGCCTGGACCCGCCCACTTCCGCTTTGGGGGCCAGCAACAGTTGCCAGGGCAACCCTGGGCATGGCAGGGGGCTCAAGGGGTCCTGGACCCGCCCACTTCCTCTTTGGGAGCCAGCAACAGTTGCCAGGGCAACCCTGGGCATGGCAGGGGGATGAAGGGGGCCTGGACCCGCCCACTTCCGCTTTGGGGGCCAGCAACAGTTGCCAGTGCAACCCTGGGCATGGCAGGGGGCTTAGGGGGGCCTGAACCCGCCCACTTCCGCTTTGGGGGCCAGCAAAAGTTGCCAGGGCAAGCCTGGGCATGGCAGGGGGCTGGAGGGCGCCAGGACCCGCCCACTTCCGCTTTGGGGGCCAGCAACAGTTGCCAGGGCAACCCTGGGCATGGCAGGGGGCTTAAGGGCGCCAGGCCCCGCCCACTTCCGCTTTTGGGGCCAGAAACAGTTGCCAGGGCAACCCTGGGCATGGCAGGGGATTTAAATGGGCCTGGACCCGCCCACTTCCGCTTTGGGGGCCAGCAACTGTTGCCAGGGCAAGCCTGGGCATGGCACGGGGCTGGAGGGCGCCAGGCCCCGCCCACTTCCGCTTTGGGGGCCAGCAACAGTTGCCAGGGCAACCCTGGGCATGGCAGGGGTCTTAGGGGGGCCTGGACCCGCCCACTTCCGCTTTGGGGGCCAGCAGCAGTTGAAAGGGCAACTCTGGGCATGGCAGGTGGCTCAAGGGGGCCTGGACCCGCCCACTTCCGCTTTGGGGGCCAGCAACAGTTGCCAGGGCAACCCTGGGCATGGCAGGGGGATGAAGGGGGCCTGGACCCGCCCACTTCCGCTTTGGGGGCCAGCAACAGTTGCCAGTGCAATCCTGGACATGGCAGGGGGCTTAAGGGGGCCTGGACCCGCCCACTTCCGCTTTGGGGGCCAGCAACAGTTGCCAGGGCAACCCTGGGCATGGCAGGGGAATGAAGGGGGCCTGGACCCGCCCACTTCCGCTTTGGGGGCCAGCAACAGTTGCCAGTGCAACCCTGGGCATGGCAGGGGGCTTAGGGGGGCCTGAACCCGCCCACTTCCGCTTTGGGGGCCAGCAAAAGTTGCCAGGGCAAGCCTGGGCATGGCAGGGGGCTGGATGGCGCCAGGACCCGCCCACTTCCGCTTTGGGGGCCAGCAACAGTTGCCAGGGCAACCCTGGGCATGGCAGGGGGCTTAAGGGCGCCAGGCCCCGCCCACTTCCGCTTTTGGGGCCAGAAACAGTTGCCAGGGCAACCCTGGGCATGGCAGGGGATTTAAATGGGCCTGGACCCGCCCACTTCCGCTTTGGGGGCTAGCAACTGTTGCCAGGGCAAGCCTGGGCATGGCACGGGGCTGGAGGGCGCCAGGCCCCGCCCACTTCCGCTTTGGGGGCCAGCAACAGTTGCCAGGGCAACCCTGGGCATGGCAGGGGTCTTAGGGGGGCCTGGACCCGCCCACTTCCGCTTTGGGGGCCAGCAGCAGTTGAAAGGGCAACTCTGGGCATGGCAGGTGGCTCAAGGGGGCCTGGACCCGCCCACTTCCGCTTTGGGGGCCAGCAACAGTTGCCATGGCAAGCCTGGGCATGGCAGGGGTCTGGAGGGCGCCAGGCCCCGCCCACTTCCGCTTTGGGGCCAGCAACAGTTGCCAGGGCAACCCTGGGCATGGCAGGGGCTTAGGGGGGCCTGGACCCGCCCACTTCCGCTTTGGGGGCCAGCAACAGTTGCCATGGCAACCCTGGGCATGACAGGGGGATGAAGGGGGCCTGCACCCGCCCACTTCCGCTTTGGGGGCCAGCAACAGTTGCCAGTGCAACCCTGGGCATGGCAGGGGGCTTAGGGGGGCCTGAACCCGCCCACTTCCGCTTTGGGGGCCAGCAAAAGTTGCCAGGGCAAGCCTGGGCATGGCAGGGGGCTGGAGGGCGCCAGGACCCGCCCACTTCCGCTTTGGGGGCCAGCAACAGTTGCCATGGCAACCCTGGGCATGGCAGGGGGCTGGAGGGCGCCAGGCCCCGCCCACTTCCGCTTTGGGGGCCAGCAACAGTTGCCAGGGCAACCCTGGGCATGGCAGGGGGCTTAGGGGGGCCTGGACCCGCCCACTTCCGCTTTGGGGGCCAGCAACAGTTGCCATGGCAACCCTGGGCATGACAGGGGGTTCAAGGGGGCCTGGACCCGCCCACTTCCGCTTTGGGGGCCAGCAACAGTTGCCATGGCAACCCTGGGCATGGAAGGGGGCTTAAGGGGGCCTGGACCCGCCCACTTCCGCTTTGGGGGCCAGCAACACTTGCCATGGCAACCCTGGGCATGGAAGGGGGCTTAAGGGGGCCTGGACCCGCCCATTTCCGCTTTGGGGGCCAGCAACAGTTGCCAGGGCAACCCTGGGCATGACAGGGGGCTCAAGGGGGCCTGGACCCGCCCACTTCCGCTTTGGGGGCCAGCAACAGTTGCCATGGCAACCCTGGGCATGGCAGGGGGCTTAAGGGGGCCTGGACCCGCCCACTTCCGCTTTGGGGGCCAGCAACAGTTGCCAGGGCAACCCTGGGCATGGCAGGGGGATGAAGGGGGCCTGGACCCGCCCACTTCCGCTTTGGGGGCCAGCAACAGTTGCCAGTGCAACCCTGGGCATGGCAGGGGGCTTAGGGGGGCCTGAACCCGCCCACTTCCGCTTTGGGGGCCAGCAAAAGTTGCCAGGGCAAGCCTGGGCATGGCAGGGGGCTGGAGGGCGCCAGTCCCCGCCCACTTCTGCTTTGGGGGCCAGCAACAGTTGCCAGGGCAAGCCTGGGCATGGCAGGGGGCTGGAGGGCGCCAGGCCCCGCCCACTTCCGCTTTGGGGGCCAGCAGCAGTTGACAGGGCAACTCTGGGCATGGCAGGGGGCTCAAGGGGGCCTGGACTCGCCCACTTCCGCTTTGGGGGCCAGCAACAGTTGCCAGGGCAACCCTGGGCATGGAAGGGGGCTCAAGGGGTCCTGGACCCGCCCACTTACTCTTTGGGAGCCAGCAACAGTTGCCAGGGCAACCCTGGGCATGGCAGGGGGATGAAGGGGGCCTGGACCCGCCCACTTCCGCTTTGGGGGCCAGCAACAGTTGCCAGGGCAACCCTGGGCATGGCAGGGGGCTCAAGGGGTCCTGGACCCGCCCACTTCCTCTTTGGGAGCCAGCAACAGTTGCCAGGGCAACCCTGGGCATGGCAGGGGGCTGGAGGGCGCCAGGCCCCGCCCACTTCCGCTTTGGGGGCCAGCAACAGTTGCCAGGGCAACCCTGGGCATGGCAGGGGGCTTAATGGGGCCTGGACCCGCCCACTTCCGCTTTGGGGGCCAGCAACAGTTGCCAGGGAAAGCCTGGGCATGGCAAGGGGTTAGGGGGTCCTGGACCCGCCCACTTCCGCTTTGGGGGCCAGCAACAGTTGCCAGGGCAACCCTGGGCATGGCAGGGGGCTCAAGGGGTCCTGGACCCGCCCACTTCCTCTTTGGGAGCCAGCAACAGTTGCCAGGGCAACCCTGGGCATGGCAGGGGGCTTAATGGGGCCTGGACCCGCCCACTTCCGCTTTGGGGGCCAGCAACAGTTGCCAGGGCAACCCTGGGCATGGCAGGGGGCTCAAGGGGTCCTGGACCCGCCCACTTCCTCTTTGGGAGCCAGCAACAGTTGCCAGGGCAACCCTGGGCATGGCAGGGGGCTGGAGGGCGCCAGGCCCCGCCCACTTCCGCTTTGGGGGCCAGCAACAGTTGCCAGGGCAACCCTGGGCATGGCAGGGGGCTTAGGGGGGCCTGGACCCGCCCACTTCCGCTTTGGGGGCCAGCAGCAGTTGAAAGGGCAACTCTGGGCATGGCAGGTGGCTCAAGGCGGCCTGGACCCGCCCACTTCCTCTTTGGGGGCCAGCAACAGTTGCCATGGCAACCATGGGCATGGCAGGGGGCTTAAGAGGGCCTGGACCCGCCCACTTCCGCTTTGAGGGCCAGCAACAGTTGCCAGGGCAACCCTGGGCATGGCAGGGGGATGAAGGGGGCCTGGACCCGCCCACTTCCGCTTTGGGGGCCAGCAACAGTTGCCAGTGCAATCCTGGGCATGGCAGGGGGCTTAAGGGGGCCTGGACCCGCCCACTTCCGCTTTGGGGGCCAGCAACAGTTGCCAGTGCAACCCTGGGCATGGCAGGGGGCTTAGGGGGGCCTGGACCCGCCCACTTCCGCTTTGGGGGCCAGCAACAGTTGCCAGGGCAACCCTGGGCATGGCAGGGGGATGAAGGGGGCCTGGACCCGCCCACTTCCGCTTTGGGGGCCAGCAACAGTTGCCAGTGCAATCCTGGGCATGGCAGGGGGCTTAGGGGGGCCTGGACCCGCCCACTTCCGCTTTGGGGGCCAGCAACAGTTGCCAGTGCAACCCTGGGCATGGCAGGGGGCTTAGGGGGGCCTGAACCCGCCCACTTCCGCTTTGGGGGCCAGCAAAAGTTGCCAGGGCAAGCCTGGTCATGGCAGGGGGCTGGAGGGCGCCAGGACCCGCCCACTTCCGCTTTGGGGGCCAGCAACAGTTGCCAGGGCAACCCTGGGCATGGCAGGGGGATGAAGGGGGCCTGGACCCTCCCACTTCCGCTTTGGGGGCCAGCAACAGTTGCCAGTGCAATCCTGGGCATGGCAGGGGGCTTAAGGGGGCCTGGACCCGCCCACTTCCGCTTTGGGGGCCAGCAACAGTTGCCAGTGCAACCCTGGGCATGGCAGGGGGCTTAGGGGGGCCTGGACCCGCCCACTTCCGCTTTGGGGGCCAGCAACAGTTGCCAGGGCAGCCCTGGGCATGGCAGGGGGATGAAGGGGGCCTGGACCCGCCCACTTCCGCTTTGGGGGCCAGCAACAGTTGCCAGTGCAATCCTGGGCATGGCAGGGGGCTTAAGGGGGCCTGGACCCGCCCACTTCCGCTTTGGGGGCCAGCAACAGTTGCCAGGGCAACCCTGGGCATGGCAGGGGGCTTAGGGGGGCCTGGACCCGCCCACTTCCGCTTTGGGGGCCAGCAACAGTTGCCAGGGCAACCCTGGGCTTGGCAGGGGGATGAAGGGGGCCTGGACCCGCCCACTTCCGCTTTGGGGGCCAGCAAAAGTTGCCAGGGCAAGCCTGGGCATGGCAGGGGGCTGGAGGGCGCCAGTCCCCGCCCACTTCTGCTTTGGGGGCCAGCAACAGTTGCCAGGGCAAGCCTGGGCATGGCAGGGGGCTGGAGGGCGCCAGGCCCCGCCCACTTCCGCTTTGGGGGCCAGCAGCAGTTGACAGGGCAACTCTGGGCATGGCAGGGGGCTCAAGGGGGCCTGGACCCGCCCACTTCCGCTTTGGGGGCCAGCAACAGTTGCCAGGGCAACCCTGGGCATGGCAGGGGGCTCAAGGGGTCCTGGACCCGCCCACTTCCTCTTTGGGAGCCAGCAACAGTTGCCAGGGCAAGCCTGGGCATGGCAGGGGGCTTAGGGGGGCCTGGACCCGCCCACTTCCGCTTTGGGGGCCAGCAACAGTTGCCAGGGCAAGCCTGGGCATGGCAGGGGGCTGGAGGGCGCCTGGACCCGCCCACTTCCGCTTTGGGGGCCAGCAACAGTTGCCAGGGCAACCCTGGGCATGGCAGGGGGCTCAAGGGGTCCTGGACCCGCCCACTTCCTCTTTGGGAGCCAGCAACAGTTGCCAGGGCAACCCTGGGCATGGCAGGGGGCTGGAGGGCGCCAGGCCCCGCCCACTTCCGCTTTGGGGGCCAGCAACAGTTGCCAGGGCAACCCTGGGCATGGCAGGGGGCTTAGGGGGGCCTGGACCCGCCCACTTCCGCTTTGGGGGCCAGCAGCAGTTGAAAGGGCAACTCTGGGCATGGCAGGTGGCTCAAGGCGGCCTGGACCCGCCCACTTCCTCTTTGGGGGCCAGCAACAGTTGCCATGGCAACCATGGGCATGGCAGGGGGCTTAAGGGGGCCTGGACCCGCCCACTTCCGCTTTGGGGGCCAGCAACAGTTGCCAGGGCAACCCTGGGCATGGCAGGGGGATGAAGGGGGCCTGGACCCGCCCACTTCCGCTTTGGGGGCCAGCAACAGTTGCCAGTGCAATCCTGGGCATGGCAGGGGGCTTAAGGGGGCCTGGACCCGCCCACTTCCGCTTTGGGGGCCAGCAACAGTTGCCAGTGCAACCCTGGGCATGGCAGGGGGCTTAGGGGGGCCTGGACCCGCCCACTTCCGCTTTGGGGGCCAGCAACAGTTGCCAGGGCAACCCTGGGCATGGCAGGGGGATGAAGGGGGCCTGGACCCGCCCACTTCCGCTTTGGGGGCCAGCAACAGTTGCCAGTGCAATCCTGGGCATGGCAGGGGGCTTAAGGGGGCCTGGACCCGCCCACTTCCGCTTTGGGGGCCAGCAACAGTTGCCAGTGCAACCCTGGGCATGGCAGGGGGCTTAGGGGGGCCTGGACCCGCCCACTTCCGCTTTGGGGGCCAGCAACAGTTGCCATGGCAACCATGGGCATGGCAGGGGGCTTAAGGGGGCCTGGACCCGCCCACTTCCGCTTTGGGGGCCAGCAACAGTTGCCAGGGCAACCCTGGGCATGGCAGGGGGCTTAAGGGGGCCTGGACCCGCCCACTTCCGCTTTGGGGGCCAGCAACAGTTGCCAGGGCAAGCCTGGGCATGGCAGGGGGATGAAGGGGGCCTGCACCCGCCCACTTCCGCTTTGGGGGCCAGCAACAGTTGCCAGTGCAACCCTGGGCATGGCAGGGGGCTTAGGGGGGCCTGAACCCGCCCACTTCCGCTTTGGGGGCCAGCAAAAGTTGCCAGGGCAAGCCTGGGCATGGCAGGGGGCTGGAGGGCGCCAGGACCCGCCCACTTCCGCTTTGGGGGCCAGCAACAGTTGCCATGGCAACCCTGGGCATGGCAGGGGGCTGGAGGGCTGCCAGGCCCCGCCCACTTCCGCTTTGGGGGCCAGCAACAGTTGCCAGGGCAACCCTGGGCATGGCAGGGGGCTTAGGGGGCCTGGACCCGCCCACTTCCGCTTTGGGGGCCAGCAACAGTTGCCAGGGCAACCCTGGGCTTGGCAGGGGGATGAAGGGGGCCTGGACCCGCCCACTTCCGCTTTGGGGGCCAGCAAAAGTTGCCAGGGCAAGCCTGGGCATGGCAGGGGGCTGGAGGGCGCCAGTCCCCGCCCACTTCTGCTTTGGGGGCCAGCAACAGTTGCCAGGGCAAGCCTGGGCATGGCAGGGGGCTGGAGGGCGCCAGGCCCCGCCCACTTCCGCTTTGGGGGCCAGCAGCAGTTGACAGGGCAACTCTGGGCATGGCAGGGGGCTCAAGGGGGCCTGGACCCGCCCACTTCCGCTTTGGGGGCCAGCAACAGTTGCCAGGGCAACCCTGGGCATGGAAGGGGGCTCAAGGGGTCCTGGACCCGCCCACTTACTCTTTGGGAGCCAGCAACAGTTGCCAGGGCAACCCTGGGCATGGCAGGGGGCTTTAAGGGGGCCTGGACCCGCCCACTTCCGCTTTGGGGGCCAGCAACAGTTGCCAGGGAAAGCCTGGGCATGGCAAGGGGTTAGGGGGTCCTGGACCCGCCCACTTCCGCTTTGGGGGCCAGCAACAGTTGCCAGGGCAACCCTGGGCATGGCAGGGGGCTCAAGGGGTCCTGGACCCGCCCACTTCCTCTTTGGGAGCCAGCAACAGTTGCCAGGGCAAGCCTGGGCATGGCAGGGGGCTTAGGGGGGCCTGGACCCGCCCACTTCCGCTTTGGGGGCCAGCAACAGTTGCCAGGGCAAGCCTGGGCATGGCAGGGGGCTGGAGGGCGCCTGGACCCGCCCACTTCCGCTTTGGGGGCCAGCAACAGTTGCCAGGGCAACCCTGGGCATGGCAGGGGGCTTAGGGGGGCCTGGACCCGCCCACTTCTGCTTTGGGGGCCAGCAACAGTTGCCATGGCAACCCTGGGCATGGAAGGGGGCTTATGGGGGCCTGGACCCGCCCATTTCCGCTTTGGGGGCCAGCAACAGTTGCCAGGGCAACCCTGGGCTTGGCAGGGGGATGAAGGGGGCCTGGACCCGCCCACTTCCGCTTTGGGGGCCAGCAACAGTTGCCAGGGCAAGCCTGGGCATGGCAGGGGGCTGGAGGGCGCCTGGACCCGCCCACTTCCGCTTTGGGGGCCAGCAACAGTTGCCAGGGCAACCCTGGGCATGGCAGGGGGCTCAAGGGGGCCTGGACCCGCCCACTTCCGCTTTGGGGGCCAGCAACAGTTGCCATGGCAACCCTGGGCATGGCAGGGGGCTTAAGGGGGCCTGGACCCGCCCACTTCCGCTTTGGGGGCCAGCAACAGTTGCCAGGGCAACCCTGGGCATGGCAGGGGGATGAAGGGGGCCTGGACCCGCCCACTTCCGCTTTGGGGGCCAGCAACAGTTGCCAGTGCAACCCTGGGCATGGCAGGGGGCTTAGGGGGGCCTGAACCCGCCCACTTCCGCTTTGGGGGCCAGCAAAAGTTGCCAGGGCAAGCCTGGGCATGGCAGGGGGCTGGAGGGCGCCAGTCCCCGCCCACTTCTGCTTTGGGGGCCAGCAACAGTTGCCAGGGCAAGCCTGGGCATGGCAGGGGGCTGGAGGGCGCCAGGCCCCGCCCACTTCCGCTTTGGGGGCCAGCAGCAGTTGACAGGGCAACTCTGGGCATGGCAGGGGGCTCAAGGGGGCCTGGACTCGCCCACTTCCACTTTGGGGGCCAGCAACAGTTGCCAGGGCAACCCTGGGCATGGAAGGGGGCTCAAGGGGTCCTGGACCCGCCCACTTACTCTTTGGGAGCCAGCAACAGTTGCCAGGGCAACCCTGGGCATGGCAGGGGGCTTTAAGGGGGCCTGGACCCGCCCACTTCCGCTTTGGGGGCCAGCAACAGTTGCCAGGGAAAGCCTGGGCATGGCAAGGGGTTAGGGGGTCCTGGACCCGCCCACTTCCGCTTTGGGGGCCAGCAACAGTTGCCAGGGCAACCCTGGGCATGGCAGGGGGCTCAAGGGGTCCTGGACCCGCCCACTTCCTCTTTGGGAGCCAGCAACAGTTGCCAGGGCAACCCTGGGCATGGCAGGGGGCTTTAATGGGGCCTGGACCCGCCCACTTCCGCTTTGGGGGCCAGCAACAGTTGCCAGGGCAACCCTGGGCATGGCAGGGGGCTCAAGGGGTCCTGGACCCGCCCACTTCCTCTTTGGGAGCCAGCAACAGTTGCCAGGGCAACCCTGGGCATGGCAGGGGGCTTAAGGGGGCCTGGACCCGCCCACTTCCGCTTTGGGGGCCAGCAACAGTTGAAAGGGCAACTCTGGGCATGGCAGGTGGCTCAAGGGGGCCTGGACCCGCCCACTTCCGCTTTGGGGGCCAGCAACAGTTGCCATGGCAACCATGGGCATGGCAGGGGGCTTAAGGGGGCCTGGACCCGCCCACTTCCGCTTTGGGGGCCAGCAACAGTTGCCAGGGCAACCCTGGGCATGGCAGGGGGCTCAAGGGGTCCTGGACCCGCCCACTTCCTCTTTGGGAGCCAGCAACAGTTGCCAGGGCAACCCTGGGCATGGCAGGGGGCTGGAGGGCGCCAGGCCCCGCCCACTTCCGCTTTGGGGGCCAGCAACAGTTGCCAGGGCAACCCTGGGCATGGCAGGGGGCTTAGGGGGGCCTGGACCCGCCCACTTCCGCTTTGGGGGCCAGCAGCAGTTGAAAGGGCAACTCTGGGCATGGCAGGTGGCTCAAGGCGGCCTGGACACGCCCACTTTCTCTTTGGGGGGCCAGCAACAGTTGCCATGGCAACCATGGGCATGGCAGGGGGCTTAAGGGGGCCTGGACCCGCCCACTTCCGCTTTGGGGGCCAGCAACAGTTGCCAGGGCAACCCTGGGCATGGCAGGGGGATGAAGGGGGCCTGGACCCGCCCACTTCCGCTTTGGGGGCCAGCAACAGTTGCCAGTGCAATCCTGGGCATGGCAGGGGGCTTAAGGGGGCCTGGACCCGCCCACTTCCGCTTTGGGGGCCAGCAACAGTTGCCAGTGCAACCCTGGGCATGGCAGGGGGCTTAGGGGGGCCTGGACCCGCCCACTTCCGCTTTGGGGGCCAGCAACAGTTGTCAGGGCAACCCTGGGCATGGCAGGGGGATGAAGGGGGCCTGGACCCGCCCACTTCCGCTTTGGGGGCCAGCAACAGTTGCCAGTGCAATCCTGGGCATGGCAGGGGGCTTAAGGGGGCCTGGACCCGCCCACTTCCGCTTTGGGGGCCAGCAACAGTTGCCAGGGCAACCCTGGGCATGGCAGGGGGATGAAGGGGGCCTGGACCCGCCCACTTCCGCTTTGGGGGCCAGCAACAGTTGCCAGTGCAACCCTGGGCATGGCAGGGGGCTTAGGGGGGCCTGAACCCGCCCACTTCCGCTTTGGGGGCCAGCAAAAGTTGCCAGGGCAAGCCTGGGCATGGCAGGGGGCTGGAGGGCGCCAGGACCCGCCCACTTCCGCTTTGGGGGCCAGCAACAGTTGCCAGGGCAACCCTGGGCATGGCAGGGGGATTAGGGGGGCCTGGACCCGCCCACTTCCTCTTTGGGAGCCAGCAACAGTTGCCAGGGCAACCCTGGGCATGGCAGGGGGCTTTAATGGTGCCTGGACCCGCCCACTTCCGCTTTGGGGGCCAGCAACAGTTGCCAGGGCAACCCTGGGCATGGCAGGGGGCTTAAGGGCGCCAGGCCCCGCCCACTTCCGCTTTTGGGGCCAGAAACAGTTGCCAGGGCAACCCTGGGCATGGCAGGGGATTTAAATGGGCCTGGACCCGCCCACTTCCGCTTTGGGGGCTAGCAACTGTTGCCAGGGCAAGCCTGGGCATGGCACGGGGCTGGAGGGCGCCAGGCCCCGCCCACTTCCGCTTTGGGGGCCAGCAACAGTTGCCAGGGCAACCCTGGGCATGGCAGGGGTCTTAGGGGGGCCTGGACCCGCCCACTTCCGCTTTGGGGGCCAGCAGCAGTTGAAAGGGCAACTCTGGGCATGGCAGGTGGCTCAAGGGGGCCTGGACCCGCCACTTCCGCTTTGGGGGCCAGCAACAGTTGCCATGGCAAGCCTGGGCATGGCAGGGGTCTGGAGGGCGCCAGGCCCCGCCCACTTCCGCTTTGGGGCCAGCAACAGTTGCCAGGGCAACCCTGGGCATGGCAGGGGCTTAGGGGGCCTGGACCCGCCCACTTCCGCTTTGGGGGCCAGCAACAGTTGCCATGGCAACCCTGGGCATGACAGGGGGATGAAGGGGGCCTGCACCCGCCCACTTCCGCTTTGGGGGCCAGCAACAGTTGCCAGTGCAACCCTGGGCATGGCAGGGGGCTTAGGGGGGCCTGAACCCGCCCACTTCCGCTTTGGGGGCCAGCAAAAGTTGCCAGGGCAAGCCTGGGCATGGCAGGGGGCTGGAGGGCGCCAGGACCCGCCCACTTCCGCTTTGGGGGCCAGCAACAGTTGCCATGGCAACCCTGGGCATGGCAGGGGGCTGGAGGGCGCCAGGCCCCGCCCACTTCCGCTTTGGGGGCCAGCAACAGTTGCCAGGGCAACCCTGGGCATGGCAGGGGGCTTAGGGGGGCCTGGACCCGCCCACTTCCGCTTTGGGGGCCAGCAACAGTTGCCAGGGCAAGCCTGGTCATGGCAGGGGGCTGGAGGGCGCCAGGACCCGCCCACTTCCGCTTTGGGGGCCAGCAACAGTTGCCAGGGCAACCCTGGGCATGGCAGGGGGATGAAGGGGGCCTGGACCCGCACACTTCCGCTTTGGGGGCCAGCAACAGTTGCCAGTGCAATCCTGGGCATGGCAGGGGGCTTAAGGGGGCCTGGACCCGCCCACTTCCGCTTTGGGGGCCAGCAACAGTTGCCAGTGCAACCCTGGGCATGGCAGGGGGCTTAGGGGGGCCTGGACCCGCCCACTTCCGCTTTGGGGGCCAGCAACAGTTGCCAGGGCAGCCCTGGGCATGGCAGGGGGATGAAGGGGGCCTGGACCCGCCCACTTCCGCTTTGGGGGCCAGCAACAGTTGCCAGTGCAATCCTGGGCATGGCAGGGGGCTTAAGGGGGCCTGGACCCGCCCACTTCCGCTTTGGGGGCCAGCAACAGTTGCCAGGGCAACCCTGGGCATGGCAGGGGGCTTAGGGGGGCCTGGACCCGCCCACTTCCGCTTTGGGGGCCAGCAACAGTTGCCAGGGCAACCCTGGGCTTGGCAGGGGGATGAAGGGGGCCTGGACCCGCCCACTTCCGCTTTGGGGGCCAGCAAAAGTTGCCAGGGCAAGCCTGGGCATGGCAGGGGGCTGGAGGGCGCCAGTCCCCGCCCACTTCTGCTTTGGGGGCCAGCAACAGTTGCCAGGGCAAGCCTGGGCATGGCAGGGGGCTGGAGGGCGCCAGGCCCCGCCCACTTCCGCTTTGGGGGCCAGCAGCAGTTGACAGGGCAACTCTGGGCATGGCAGGGGGCTCAAGGGGGCCTGGACCCGCCCACTTCCGCTTTGGGGGCCAGCAACAGTTGCCAGGGCAACTGGGCATGGCAGGGGGCTCAAGGGGTCCTGGACCCGCCCACTTCCTCTTTGGGAGCCAGCAACAGTTGCCAGGGCAAGCCTGGGCATGGCAGGGGGCTTAGGGGGGCCTGGACCCGCCCACTTCCGCTTTGGGGGCCAGCAACAGTTGCCAGGGCAAGCCTGGGCATGGCAGGGGGCTGGAGGGCGCCTGGACCCGCCCACTTCCGCTTTGGGGGCCAGCAACAGTTGCCAGGGCAACCCTGGGCATGGCAGGGGGCTCAAGGGGTCCTGGACCCGCCCACTTCCTCTTTGGGAGCCAGCAACAGTTGCCAGGGCAACCCTGGGCATGGCAGGGGGCTGGAGGGCGCCAGGCCCCGCCCACTTCCGCTTTGGGGGCCAGCAACAGTTGCCAGGGCAACCCTGGGCATGGCAGGGGGCTTAGGGGGGCCTGGACCCGCCCACTTCCGCTTTGGGGGCCAGCAGCAGTTGAAAGGGCAACTCTGGGCATGGCAGGTGGCTCAAGGCGGCCTGGACCCGCCCACTTCCTCTTTGGGGGCCAGCAACAGTTGCCATGGCAACCATGGGCATGGCAGGGGGCTTAAGGGGGCCTGGACCCGCCCACTTCCGCTTTGGGGGCCAGCAACAGTTGCCAGGGCAACCCTGGGCATGGCAGGGGGATGAAGGGGGCCTGGACCCGCCCACTTCCGCTTTGGGGGCCAGCAACAGTTGCCAGTGCAATCCTGGGCATGGCAGGGGGCTTAAGGGGGCCTGGACCCGCCCACTTCCGCTTTGGGGGCCAGCAACAGTTGCCAGTGCAACCCTGGGCATGGCAGGGGGCTTAGGGGGGCCTGGACCCGCCCACTTCCGCTTTGGGGGCCAGCAACAGTTGCCAGGGCAACCCTGGGCATGGCAGGGGGATGAAGGGGGCCTGGACCCGCCCACTTCCGCTTTGGGGGCCAGCAACAGTTGCCAGTGCAATCCTGGGCATGGCAGGGGGCTTAAGGGGGCCTGGACCCGCCCACTTCCGCTTTGGGGGCCAGCAACAGTTGCCAGTGCAACCCTGGGCATGGCAGGGGGCTTAGGGGGGCCTGGACCCGCCCACTTCCGCTTTGGGGGCCAGCAACAGTTGCCATGGCAACCATGGGCATGGCAGGGGGCTTAAGGGGGCCTGGACCCGCCCACTTCCGCTTTGGGGGCCAGCAACAGTTGCCAGGGCAACCCTGGGCATGGCAGGGGGCTTAAGGGGGCCTGGACCCGCCCACTTCCGCTTTGGGGGCCAGCAACAGTTGCCAGGGCAAGCCTGGGCATGGCAGGGGGATGAAGGGGGCCTGCACCCGCCCACTTCCGCTTTGGGGGCCAGCAACAGTTGCCAGTGCAACCCTGGGCATGGCAGGGGGCTTAGGGGGGCCTGAACCCGCCCACTTCCGCTTTGGGGGCCAGCAAAAGTTGCCAGGGCAAGCCTGGGCATGGCAGGGGGCTGGAGGGCGCCAGGACCCGCCCACTTCCGCTTTGGGGGCCAGCAACAGTTGCCATGGCAACCCTGGGCATGGCAGGGGGCTGGAGGGCGCCAGGCCCCGCCCACTTCCGCTTTGGGGGCCAGCAACAGTTGCCAGGGCAACCCTGGGCATGGCAGGGGGCTTAGGGGGGCCTGGACCCGCCCACTTCCGCTTTGGGGGCCAGCAACAGTTGCCAGGGCAACCCTGGGCTTGGCAGGGGGATGAAGGGGGCCTGGACCCGCCCACTTCCGCTTTGGGGGCCAGCAAAAGTTGCCAGGGCAAGCCTGGGCATGGCAGGGGGCTGGAGGGCGCCAGTCCCCGCCCACTTCTGCTTTGGGGGCCAGCAACAGTTGCCAGGGCAAGCCTGGGCATGGCAGGGGGCTGGAGGGCGCCAGGCCCCGCCCACTTCCGCTTTGGGGGCCAGCAGCAGTTGACAGGGCAACTCTGGGCATGGCAGGGGGCTCAAGGGGGCCTGGACCCGCCCACTTCCGCTTTGGGGGCCAGCAACAGTTGCCAGGGCAACCCTGGGCATGGAAGGGGGCTCAAGGGGTCCTGGACCCGCCCACTTACTCTTTGGGAGCCAGCAACAGTTGCCAGGGCAACCCTGGGCATGGCAGGGGCTTTAAGGGGGCCTGGACCCGCCCACTTCCGCTTTGGGGGCCAGCAACAGTTGCCAGGGAAAGCCTGGGCATGGCAAGGGGTTAGGGGGTCCTGGACCCGCCCACTTCCGCTTTGGGGGCCAGCAACAGTTGCCAGGGCAACCCTGGGCATGGCAGGGGGCTCAAGGGGTCCTGGACCCGCCCACTTCCTCTTTGGGAGCCAGCAACAGTTGCCAGGGCAAGCCTGGGCATGGCAGGGGGCTTAGGGGGGCCTGGACCCGCCCACTTCCGCTTTGGGGGCCAGCAACAGTTGCCAGGGCAAGCCTGGGCATGGCAGGGGGCTGGAGGGCGCCTGGACCCGCCCACTTCCGCTTTGGGGGCCAGCAACAGTTGCCATGGCAACCCTGGGCATGGAAGGGGGCTTATGGGGGCCTGGACCCGCCCATTTCCGCTTTGGGGGCCAGCAACAGTTGCCAGGGCAACCCTGGGCTTGGCAGGGGGATGAAGGGGGCCTGGACCCGCCCACTTCCGCTTTGGGGGCCAGCAACAGTTGCCAGGGCAAGCCTGGGCATGGCAGGGGGCTGGAGGGCGCCTGGACCCGCCCACTTCCGCTTTGGGGGCCAGCAACAGTTGCCAGGGCAACCCTGGGCATGGCAGGGGGCTCAAGGGGGCCTGGACCCGCCCACTTCCGCTTTGGGGGCCAGCAACAGTTGCCATGGCAACCCTGGGCATGGCAGGGGGCTTAAGGGGGCCTGGACCCGCCCACTTCCGCTTTGGGGGCCAGCAACAGTTGCCAGGGCAACCCTGGGCATGGCAGGGGGATGAAGGGGGCCTGGACCCGCCCACTTCCGCTTTGGGGGCCAGCAACAGTTGCCAGTGCAACCCTGGGCATGGCAGGGGGCTTAGGGGGGCCTGAACCCGCCCACTTCCGCTTTGGGGGCCAGCAAAAGTTGCCAGGGCAAGCCTGGGCATGGCAGGGGGCTGGAGGGCGCCAGGCCCCGCCCACTTCCGCTTTGGGGGCCAGCAGCAGTTGACAGGGCAACTCTGGGCATGGCAGGGGGCTCAAGGGGGCCTGGACTCGCCCACTTCCACTTTGGGGGCCAGCAACAGTTGCCAGGGCAACCCTGGGCATGGAAGGGGGCTCAAGGGGTCCTGGACCCGCCCACTTACTCTTTGGGAGCCAGCAACAGTTGCCAGGGCAACCCTGGGCATGGCAGGGGGCTTTAAGGGGGCCTGGACCCGCCCACTTCCGCTTTGGGGGCCAGCAACAGTTGCCAGGGAAAGCCTGGGCATGGCAAGGGGTTAGGGGGTCCTGGACCCGCCCACTTCCGCTTTGGGGGCCAGCAACAGTTGCCAGGGCAACCCTGGGCATGGCAGGGGGCTCAAGGGGTCCTGGACCCGCCCACTTCCTCTTTGGGAGCCAGCAACAGTTGCCAGGGCAACCCTGGGCATGGCAGGGGGCTTTAATGGGGCCTGGACCCGCCCACTTCCGCTTTGGGGGCCAGCAACAGTTGCCAGGGCAACCCTGGGCATGGCAGGGGGCTCAAGGGGTCCTGGACCCGCCCACTTCCTCTTTGGGAGCCAGCAACAGTTGCAAGGGCAACCCTGGGCATGGCAGGGGGCTTAAGGGGGCCTGGACCCGCCCACTTCCGCTTTGGGGCCAGCAACAGTTGAAAGGGCAACTCTGGGCATGGCAGGTGGCTCAAGGGGGCCTGGACCCGCCCACTTCCGCTTTGGGGGCCAGCAACAGTTGCCATGGCAACCATGGGCATGGCAGGGGGCTTAAGGGGGCCTGGACCCGCCCACTTCCGCTTTGGGGGCCAGCAACAGTTGCCAGGGCAACCCTGGGCATGGCAGGGGGCTCAAGGGGTCCTGGACCCGCCCACTTCCTCTTTGGGAGCCAGCAACAGTTGCCAGGGCAACCCTGGGCATGGCAGGGGGCTGGAGGGCGCCAGGCCCCGCCCACTTCCGCTTTGGGGGCCAGCAACAGTTGCCAGGGCAACCCTGGGCATGGCAGGGGGCTTAGGGGGGCCTGGACCCGCCCACTTCCGCTTTGGGGGCCAGCAGCAGTTGAAAGGGCAACTCTGGGCATGGCAGGTGGCTCAAGGCGGCCTGGACCCGCCCACTTCCTCTTTGGGGGCCAGCAACAGTTGCCATGGCAACCATGGGCATGGCAGGGGGCTTAAGGGGGCCTGGACCCGCCCACTTCCGCTTTGGGGGCCAGCAACAGTTGCCAGGGCAACCCTGGGCATGGCAGGGGGATGAAGGGGGCCTGGACCCGCCCACTTCCGCTTTGGGGGCCAGCAACAGTTGCCAGTGCAATCCTGGGCATGGCAGGGGGCTTAAGGGGGCCTGGACCCGCCCACTTCCGCTTTGGGGGCCAGCAACAGTTGCCAGTGCAACCCTGGGCATGGCAGGGGGCTTAGGGGGGCCTGGACCCGCCCACTTCCGCTTTGGGGGCCAGCAACAGTTGTCAGGGCAACCCTGGGCATGGCAGGGGGCTTAGGGGGGCCTGAACCCGCCCACTTCCGCTTTGGGGGCCAGCAAAAGTTGCCAGGGCAAGCCTGGGCATGGCAGGGGGCTGGAGGGCGCCAGGACCCGCCCACTTCCGCTTTGGGGGCCAGCAACAGTTGCCAGGGCAACCCTGGGCATGGCAGGGGGATTAGGGGGGCCTGGACCCGCCCACTTCCTCTTTGGGAGCCAGCAACAGTTGCCAGGGCAACCCTGGGCATGGCAGGGGGCTTTAATGGGGCCTGGACCCGCCCACTTCCGCTTTGGGGGCCAGCAACAGTTGCCAGGGCAACCCTGGGCATGGCAGGGGGCTTAAGGGGGCCTGGACCCGCCCACTTCCGCTTTGGGGGCCAGCAACAGTTGCCAGGGCAACCCTGGGCATGGCAGGGGGCTCAAGGGGTCCTGGACCCGCCCACTTCCTCTTTGGGAGCCAGCAACAGTTGCCAGGGCAACCCTGGGCATGGCAGGGGGCTTTAATGGGGCCTGGACCCACCCACTTCCGCTTTGGGGGCCAGCAACAGTTGCCAGGGCAACCTGGGCATGGCAGGGGGCTGGAGGGCGCCAGGCCCCGCCCACTTCCGCTTTTGGGGCCAGAAACAGTTGCCAGGGCAACCCTGGGCATGGCAGGGGATTTAAATGGGCCTGGACCCGCCCACTTCCGCTTTGGGGGCCAGCAACTGTTGCCAGGGCAAGCCTGGGCATGGCACGGGGCTGGAGGGCGCCAGGCCCCGCCCACTTCCGCTTTGGGGCCAGCAACAGTTGCCAGGGCAACCCTGGGCATGGCAGGGGTCTTAGGGGGGCCTGGACCCGCCCACTTCCGCTTTGGGGGCCTGCAGCAGTTGAAAGGGCAACTCTGGGCATGGCAGGTGGCTCAAGGGGCCTGGACCCGCCCACTTCCGCTTTGGGGGCCAGCAACAGTTGCCAGGGCAACCCTGGGCATGGCAGGGGGCTTTAAGGGGGCCTGAACCCGCCCACTTCCGCTTTGGGGGCCAGCAAAAGTTGCCAGGGCAAGCCTGGGCATGGCTGGGGGCTGGAGGGCGCCAGGACCCGCCCACTTCCGCTTTGGGGGCCAGCAACAGTTGCCAGGGCAACCCTGGGCATGGCAGGGGCTTAGGGGGGCCAGGACCCGCCCACTTCCGCTTTGGGGGCCAGCATCAGTTGCCATGGCAACCCTGGGCATGACAGGGGCTCAAGGGGGCCTGGACCCGCCCACTTCCGCTTTGGGGGCCAGCAACAGTTGCCATGGCAACCCTGGGCATGGCAGGGGGCTTAAGGGGGCCTGTACCCGCCCACTTCCGCTTTGGGGGCCAGCAACAGTTGCCAGGGCAACCCTGGGCATGGCAGGGTGATTAAGGGGGCCTGGACCCGCCCACTTCCGCTTTGGGGGCCAGCAACAGTTGCCAGTGCAACCCTGGGCATGGCAGGGGGCTTAGGGGGGCCTGGACCCGCCCACTTCCGCTTTGGGGGCCAGCAAAAGTTGCCATGGCAACCATGGGCATGGCAGGGGGCTTAAGGGGGCCTGGACCCGCCCACTTCCGCTTTGGGGGCCAGCAACAGTTGCCAGGGCAACCCAGGGCATGGCAGGGGCTTAAGGGGGCCTGCACCCGCCCACTTCCGCTTTGGGGGCCAGCAACAGTTGCCAGTGCAACCCTGGGCATGGCAGGGGGCTTAGGGGGGCCTGAACCCGCCCACTTCCGCTTTGGGGGCCAGCAAAAGTTGCCAGGGCAAGCCTGGGCATGGCAGGGGGCTGGAGGGCGCCAGGACCCGCCCACTTCCGCTTTGGGGGCCAGCAACAGTTGCCATGGCAACCCTGGGCATGGCAGGGGGCTGGAGGGCGCCAGGCCCCGCCCACTTCCGCTTTGGGGGCCAGCAACAGTTGCCAGGGCAACCCTGGGCATGGCAGGGGGCTTAGGGGGGCCTGGACCCGCCCACTTCCGCTTTGGGGGCCAGCAACAGTTGCCAGGGCAACCCTGGGCTTGGCAGGGGGATGAAGGGGGCCTGGACCCGCCCACTTCCGCTTTGGGGGCCAGCAAAAGTTGCCAGGGCAAGCCTGGGCATGGCAGGGGGCTGGAGGGCGCCAGTCCCCGCCCACTTCTGCTTTGGGGGCCAGCAACAGTTGCCAGGGCAAGCCTGGGCATGGCAGGGGGCTGGAGGGCGCCAGGCCCCGCCCACTTCCGCTTTGGGGGCCAGCAGCAGTTGACAGGGCAACTCTGGGCATGGCAGGGGGCTCAAGGGGGCCTGGACCCGCCCACTTCCGCTTTGGGGGCCAGCAACAGTTGCCAGGGCAACCCTGGGCATGGAAGGGGGCTCAAGGGGTCCTGGACCCGCCCACTTACTCTTTGGGAGCCAGCAACAGTTGCCAGGGCAACCCTGGGCATGGCAGGGGGCTTTAAGGGGGCCTGGACCCGCCCACTTCCGCTTTGGGGGCCAGCAACAGTTGCCAGGGAAAGCCTGGGCATGGCAAGGGGTTAGGGGTCCTGGACCCGCCCACTTCCGCTTTGGGGGCCAGCAACAGTTGCCAGGGCAACCCTGGGCATGGCAGGGGGCTCAAGGGGTCCTGGACCCGCCCACTTCCTCTTTGGGAGCCAGCAACAGTTGCCAGGGCAAGCCTGGGCATGGCAGGGGGCTTAGGGGGGCCTGGACCCGCCCACTTCCGCTTTGGGGGCCAGCAACAGTTGCCAGGGCAAGCCTGGGCATGGCAGGGGGCTGGAGGGCGCCTGGACCCGCCCACTTCCGCTTTGGGGGCCAGCAACAGTTGCCAGGGCAACCCTGGGCATGGCAGGGGGCTTAGGGGGCCTGGACCCGCCCACTTCCGCTTTGGGGGCCAGCAACAGTTGCCATGGCAACCCTGGGCATGACAGGGGGCTCAAGGGGGCCTGGACCCGCCCACTTCCGCTTTGGGGGCCAGCAACACTTGCCATGGCAACCCTGGGCATGGAAGGGGGCTTAAGGGGGCCTGGACCCGCCCACTTCCGCTTTATGGGCCAGCAACAGTTGCCATGGCAACCCTGGGCATGGCAGGGGGCTTAGGGGGGCCTGGACCCGCCCACTTCCGCTTTGGGGGCCAGCAACAGTTGCCATGGCAACCCTGGGCATGACAGGAGGCTCAAGGGGGCCTGGACCCGCCCACTTCCGCTTTGGGGGCCAGCAACACTTGCCATGGCAACCCTGGGCATGGAAGGGGGCTTAAGGGGGCCTGGACCCGCCCATTTCCGCTTTGGGGGCCAGCAACAGTTGCCAGGGCAACCCTGGGCATGACAGGGGGCTCAAGGGGGCCTGGACCCGCCCACTTCCGCTTTGGGGGCCAGCAACAGTTGCCATGGCAACCCTGGGCATGGCAGGGGGCTTAAGGGGGCCTGGACCCGCCCACTTCCGCTTTGGGGGCCAGCAACAGTTGCCAGGGCAACCCTGGGCATGGCAGGGGGATGAAGGGGGCCTGGACCCGCCCACTTCCGCTTTGGGGGCCAGCAACAGTTGCCAGTGCAACCCTGGGCATGGCAGGGGGCTTAGGGGGGCCTGAACCCGCCCACTTCCGCTTTGGGGGCCAGCAAAAGTTGCCAGGGCAAGCCTGGGCATGGCAGGGGGCTGAAGGGCGCCAGTCCCCGCCCACTTCTGCTTTGGGGGCCAGCAACAGTTGCCAGGGCAAGCCTGGGCATGGCAGGGGGCTGGAGGGCGCCAGGCCCCGCCCACTTCCGCTTTGGGGGCCAGCAGCAGTTGCCAGGGCAATTCTGGGCATGGCAGGGGGCTCAAGGGGGCCTGGACTCGCCCACTTCCGCTTTGGGGGCCAGCAACAGTTGCCAGGGCAACCCTGGGCATGGAAGGGGGCTCAAGGGGTCCTGGACCCGCCCACTTACTCTTTGGGAGCCAGCAACAGTTGCCAGGGCAACCCTGGGCATGGCAGGGGGCTTAAGGGGGCCTGGACTCGCCCACTTCCGCTTTGGGGGCCAGCAACAGTTGCCAGGGCAACCCTGGGCATGGAAGGGGGCTCAAGGGGTCCTGGACCCGCCCACTTACTCTTTGGGAGCCAGCAACAGTTGCCAGGGCAACCCTGGGCATGGCAGGGGGCTTTAAGGGGGCCTGGACCCGCCCACTTCCGCTTTGGGGGCCAGCAACAGTTGCCAGGGAAAGCCTGGGCATGGCAAGGGGTTAGGGGGTCCTGGCCCCGCCCACTTCCGCTTTGGGGGCCAGCAACAGTTGCCAGGGCAACCCTGGGCATGGCAGGGGGCTTAGGGGGGCCTGGACCCGCCCACTTCCGCTTTGGGGGCCAGCAGCAGTTGAAAGGGCAACTCTGGGCATGGCAGGTGGCTCAAGGGGGCCTGGACCCGCCCACTTCCGCTTTGGGGGCCAGCAACAGTTGCCATGGCAACCATGGGCATGGCAGGGGGGCTTAAGGGGGCCTGGACCCGCCCACTTCCGCTTTGGGGGCCAGCAACAGTTGCCAGGGCAACCCTGGGCATGGCAGGGGGCTTAAGGGGGCCTGGACCCGCCCACTTCCGCTTTGGGGGCCAGCAACAGTTGCCAGGGCAACCCTGGGCATGGCAGGGGGATGAAGGGGGCCTGGACCCGCCCACTTCCGCTTTGGGGGCCAGCAACACTTGCCATGGCAACCCTGGGCATGGAAGGGGGCTTAAGGGGGCCTGGACCCGCCCATTTCCGCTTTGGGGCCAGCAACAGTTGCCAGGGCAACCCTGGGCATGACAGGGGGCTTAAGGGGGCCTGGACCCGCCCATTTCCGCTTTGGGGCCAGCAACAGTTGCCAGTGCAATCCTGGGCATGGCAGGGGCTTAAGGGGGCCTGGACCCGCCCACTTCCGCTTTGGGGGCCAGCAACAGTTGCCAGGGCAACCCTGGGCATGGCAGGGGGATGAAGGGGGCCTGGAATCGCCCACTTCCGCTTTGGGGGCCAGCAACAGTTGCCAGTGCAACCCTGGGCATGGCAGGGGGCTTAGGGGGGCCTGAACCCGCCCACTTCCGCTTTGGGGGCCAGCAAAAGTTGCCAGGGCAAGCCTGGGCATGGCAGGGGGCTGGAGGGCGCCAGGACCCGCCCACTTCCGCTTTGGGGGCCAGCAACAGTTGCCAGGGCAACCCTGGGCATGGCAGGGGGCTTAGGGGGGCCTGGACCCGCCCACTTCCTCTTTGGGAGCCAGCAACAGTTGCCAGGGCAACCCTGGGCATGGCAGGGGGCTTTAATGGGGCCTGGACCCGCCCACTTCCCGCTTTGGGGGCCAGCAACAGTTGCCAGGGCAACCCTGGGCATGGCAGGGGGCTTAAGGGGGCCTGGACCCGCCCACTTCCGCTTTGGGGGCCAGCAACAGTTGCCAGGGCAACCCTGGGCATGGCAGGGGGCTCAAGGGGTCCTGGACACGCCCACTTCCTCTTTGGGAGCCAGCAACAGTTGCCAGGGCAACCCTGGGCATGGCAGGGGGCTTTAATGGGGCCTGGACCCACCCACTTCCGCTTTGGGGGCCAGCAACAGTTGCCATGGCAACCCTGGGCATGACAGGGGGCTCAAGGGGGCCTGGACCCGCCCACTTCCGCTTTGGGGGCCAGCAACACTTGCCATGGCAACCCTGGGCATGGAAGGGGGCTTAAGGGGGCCTGGACCCGCCCATTTCCGCTTTGGGGGCCAGCAACAGTTGCCAGGGCAACCCTGGGCATGACAGGGGCTCAAGGGGGCCTGGACCCGCCCACTTCCGCTTTGGGGGCCAGCAACAGTTGCCAGGGCAACCCTGGGCATGGCAGGGGGATGAAGGGGGCCTGGACCCGCCCACTTCCGCTTTGGGGGCCAGCAACAGTTGCCAGTGCAATCCTGGGCATGGCAGGGGGCTTAAGGGGGCCTGGACCCGCCCACTTCCGCTTTGGGGGCCAGCAACAGTTGCCAGTGCAACCCTGGGCATGGCAGGGGCTTAGGGGGGCCTGGACCCGCCCACTTCCGCTTTGGGGGCCAGCAACAGTTGCCAGGGCAACCCTGGGCATGGCAGGGGGATGAAGGGGGCCTGGACCCGCCCACTTCCGCTTTGGGGGCCAGCAACAGTTGCCAGTGCAATCCTGGGCATGGCAGGGGGCTTAAGGGGGCCTGGACCCGCCCACTTCCGCTTTGGGGGCCAGCAACAGTTGCCAGTGCAACCCTGGGCATGGCAGGGGGCTTAGGGGGGCCTGGACCCGCCCACTTCCGCTTTGGGGGCCAGCAACAGTTGCCATGGCAACCATGGGCATGGCAGGGGGCTTAAGGGGGCCTGGACCCGCCCACTTCCGCTTTGGGGGCCAGCAACAGTTGCCAGGGCAACCCTGGGCATGGCAGGGGGCTTAAGGGGGCCTGGACCCGCCCACTTCCGCTTTGGGGGCCAGCAACAGTTGCCAGGGCAAGCCTGGGCATGGCAGGGGGATGAAGGGGGCCTGCACCCGCCCACTTCCGCTTTGGGGGCCAGCAACAGTTGCCAGTGCAACCCTGGGCATGGCAGGGGGCTTAGGGGGGCCTGAACCCGCCCACTTCCGCTTTGGGGGCCAGCAAAAGTTGCCAGGGCAAGCCTGGGCATGGCAGGGGGCTGGAGGGCGCCAGGCACCGCCCACTTCCGCTTTGGGGGCCAGCAACAGTTGCCAGGGCAACCCTGGGCATGGCAGGGGGCTTAGGGGGGCCTGGACCCGCCCACTTCCGCTTTGGGGGCCAGCAACAGTTGCCAGGGCAACCCTGGGCTTGGCAGGGGGATGAAGGGGGCCTGGACCCGCCCACTTCCGCTTTGGGGCCAGCAAAAGTTGCCAGGGCAAGCCTGGGCATGGCAGGGGGCTGGAGGGCGCCAGTCCCCGCCCACTTCTGCTTTGGGGGCCAGCAACAGTTGCCAGGGCAAGCCTGGGCATGGCAGGGGGCTGGAGGGCGCCAGGCCCCGCCCACTTCCGCTTTGGGGGCCAGCAGCAGTTGACAGGGCAACTCTGGGCATGGCAGGGGGCTCAAGGGGGCCTGGACCCGCCCACTTCCGCTTTGGGGGCCAGCAACAGTTGCCAGGGCAACCCTGGGCATGGAAGGGGGCTCAAGGGGTCCTGGACCCGCCCACTTACTCTTTGGGAGCCAGCAACAGTTGCCAGGGCAACCCTGGGCATGGCAGGGGGCTTTAAGGGGGCCTGGACCCGCCACTTCCGCTTTGGGGGCCAGCAACAGTTGCCAGGGAAAGCCTGGGCATGGCAAGGGGTTAGGGGGTCCTGGACCCGCCCACTTCCGCTTTGGGGGCCAGCAACAGTTGCCAGGGCAACCCTGGGCATGGCAGGGGGCTCAAGGGGTCCTGGACCCGCCCACTTCCTCTTTGGGAGCCAGCAACAGTTGCCAGGGCA
>NC_139226.1:23660927-23735927 GCF_055691185.1 Crinia signifera
TAACCCTGGGCATGGCAGGGGGCTCAAGGGGGCCTGGACCCGCCCACTTCCGCTTTGGGGGCCAGGCAACAGTTGCCAGGGCAACCTGGGCATGGCAGGGGGCTCAAGGGGGCCTGGACCCGCCCACTTCCGCTTTGGGGGCCAGCAACAGTTGCCAGGGCAACCCTGGCATGGCAGGGGGCTTAAAGGGGCCTGGACCCGCCCACTTCCGCTTTGGGGGCCAGCAACAGTTGCCAGGGCAATCCTGGGCATGGCAGGGGGCTCAAGGGGGCCTGGACCCGCCCACTTCCGCTTTGGGGGCCAGCAACAGTTGCCAGGGCAACCCTGGGCATGGCAGGGGGCTTAAGGGGCCTGGACCCGCCCACTTCCGCTTTGGGGGCCAGCAACAGTTGCCAGGGCAACCCTGGGCATGGCAGGGGGCTTAGGGGGCCTGGACCCGCCCACTTCCGCTTTGGGGGCCAGCAACAGTTGCCAGTGCAACTCTGGGCATGGCTGGGGGCTCAAGGGTGCCTGAACCCACCCACTTCCGCTTTGGGGGCCAGCAACAGTTGCCAGGGCAACCCTGGCATGGCAGGGGCTTTCGGGGGCCTGAACCCACCCACTTCCGCTTTGGGGGCCAGCAACAGTTGCCAGGGCAACCCTGGGCATGGCATGGGGCTTAAAGGGGCCTGGACCCGCCCACTTCCGCTTTGGGGGGCCAGCAACAGTTGCCAGGGCAACCCTGGGCATGGCAGGGGGCTTAGGGGGGCCTGGACCCGCCCACTTCCGCTTTGGGGGCCAGCAACAGTTGCCAGTGCAACTCTGGGCCATGGCTGGGGGCTCAAGGGTGCCTGGACCCGCCCACTTCCGCTTTGGGGGCCAGCAACAGTTGCCAGGGCAACCCTGGGCATGGCAGGGGGCTTAGGGGGCCTGGACCCGCCCACTTCCGCTTTGGGGGCCAGCAACAGTTGCCATGGCAACCCTGGGCATGGCAGGGGGCTTTAAGGGGGCCTGGACCCGCCCACTTCCGCTTTGGGGCCAGCAACAGTTGCCACGGCAACCCTGGGCATGGCAGGGTGCTCAAGGGGGCCTGGACCCGCCCACTTCCGCTTTGGGGGCCAGCAACAGTTGCCAGGGCAACCCTGGGCATGGCAGGGGGCTTACGGGGGCCTGAACCCATCCACTTCCGCTTTGGGGGCCAGCAACAGTTGCCAGGGCAACCCTGGGCATGGCAGGGGGGCTTAAGGGGGCCTGAACCCGCCCACTTCCGCTTTGGGGGCCAGCAACAGTTGCCAGGGCAACCCTGGGCATGGCAGAGGGCTTTAAGGGGCCTGGACCCGCCCACTTCCGCTTTGGGGGCCAGCAACAGTTGCCAGGGCAACCCTGGGCATGGCATGGGGCTTAAAGGGGCCTGGACCCGCCCACTTCCGCTTTGGGGGCCAGCAACAGTTGCCAGGGCAACCCTGGGCATGGCAGGGGGCTTTAAGGGGGCCTGGACCCGCCCACTTCCGCTTTGGGGGGCCAGCAACAGTTGCCACGGCAACCCTGGGCATGGCAGGGTGCTCAAGGGGCCTGGACCCGCCCACTTCCGCTTTGGGGGCCAGCAACAGTTGCCAGGGCAACCCTGGGCATGGCAGGGGGCTTAAGGTGGCCTGAACCCGCCCACTTCCGCTTTGGGGCCAGCAAAAGTTGCCAGGGAAAGCCTGGGCATGGCAGGGGGCTGGAGGGCGCCAGGACCAGCCCACTTCCGCTTTGGGGGCCAGCAACAGTTGCCAGGGCAACCCTGGGCATGGCAGGGGGGCTTTAAGGGGGCCGGTGACCCGCCCACTTCCGCTTTGGGGGCCAGCAACAGTTGCCAGGGCAACCCTGGGCATGGCAGGGGGCTTTAAGGGGGCCTGAATTCGCCCACTTCCGCTTTGGGGGCCAGCAACAGTTGCCAGGGCAACCCTGGGCATGGCAGAGGGCTTTAAGGGGGCCTGGACCCGCCCACTTCCGCTTTGGGGGCCAGCAACAGTTGCCAGGGCAACCCTGGGCATAGCATGGGGCTTAAAGGGGCCTGGACCCGCCACTTCCGCTTTGGGGGCCAGCAACAGTTGCCATGGCAACCCTGGGCATGGCAGGGGGCTTAAGGGGGCCTGGACCCGCCCACTTCCGCTTTGGGGGCCAGCAACAGTTGCCACGGTAACCCTGGGCATGGCAGGGGGATTAAGGGGGCCTTGACCCGCCCACTTCCGCTTTGGGGGCCAGCAACAGTTGCCAGTGCAACCCTAGGCATGGCAGGGGGCTTAGGGGGCCTGGACCCGCCCACTTCCGCTTTGGGGGCCAGCAACAGTTGCCAGGGCAACCCTGGGCATGGCAGGGGGCTCAAGGGGGCCTGGACCCGCCCACTTCCGCTTTGGGGGCCAGCAACAGTTGCCAGGGCAACCCTGGGCATGGCAGGGGCTCAAGGGGGCCTGGACCTGCCCACTTCCGCTTTGGGGGCCAGCAACAGTTGCCAGGGCAACCCTGGGCATGGCAGGGGCTTAAAGGGCCTGGACCCGCCCACTTCCGCTTTGGGGGCCAGCAACAGTTGCCAGGGCAATCCTGGGCATGGCAGGGGGCTCAAGGGGGCCTGGACCCGCCCACTTCCGCTTTGGGGGCCAGCAACAGTTGCCAGGGCAACCCTGGGCATGGCAGGGGGCTTTAAGGGGGCCTGGACCCGCCCACTTCCGCTTTGGGGGCCAGCAACAGTTGCCAGGGCAACCCTGGGCATGGCAGGGGGCTTAGGGGGGCCTGGACCCGCCCACTTCCGCTTTGGGGGCCAGCAACAGTTGCCAGTGCAACTCTGGGCATGGCTGGGGGCTCAAGGGTGCCTGAACCCACCCACTTCCGCTTTGGGGGCCAGCAACAGTTGCCAGGGCAACCCTGGGCATGGCAGGGGGCTTACGGGGGCCTGAACCCACCCACTTCCGCTTTGGGGGCCAGCAACAGTTGCCAGGGCAACCCTGGGCATGGCATGGGGCTTAAAGGGGCCTGGACCCGCCCACTTCCGCTTTGGGGGCCAGCAACAGTTGCCAGGGCAACCCTGGGCATGGCAGGGGGCTTAGGGGGGCCTGGACCCGCCCACTTCCGCTTTGGGGGCCAGCAACAGTTGCCAGTGCAACTCTGGGCATGGCTGGGGGCTCAAGGGTGCCTGGACCCGCCCACTTCCGCTTTGGGGGCCAGCAACAGTTGCAAGGGCAACCCTGGGCATGGCAGGGGGCTTAGGGGGGCCTGGACCCGCCCACTTCCGCTTTGGGGGCCAGCAACAGTTGCCATGGCAACCCTGGGCATGGCAGGGGGCTTTAAGGGGGCCTGGACCCGCCCACTTCCGCTTTGGGGGCCAGCAACAGTTGCCACGGCAACCCTGGGCATGGCAGGGTGCTCAAGGGGGCCTGGACCCGCCCACTTCCGCTTTGGGGGCCAGCAACAGTTGCCAGGGCAACCCTGGGCATGGCAGGGGGCTTACGGGGGCCTGAACCCATCCACTTCCGCTTTGGGGGCCAGCAACAGTTGCCAGGGCAACCCTGGGCATGGCAGGGGGCTTAAGGGGGCCTGAACCCGCCCACTTCCGCTTTGGGGGCCAGCAAAAGTTGCCAGGGCAAGCCTGGGCATGGCAGGGGGCTGGAGGGCGCCAGGACCCGCCCACTTCCGCTTTGGGGGCCAGCAACAGTTGCCAGGGCAACCCTGGGCATGGCAGGGGGCTTTAAGGGGGCCTGGACCCGCCCACTTCCGCATTGGGGGCCAGCAACAGTTGCCAGGGCAACCCTGGGCATGGCAGGGGGCTTTGAGGGGGCCTGAATTCGCCCACTTCCGCTTTGGGGGCCAGCAACAGTTGCCAGGGCAACCCTGGGCATGGCAGAGGGCTTTAAGGGGGCCTGGACCCGCCCACTTCCGCTTTGGGGGCCAGCAACAGTTGCCAGGGCAACCCTGGGCATGGCATGGGGCTTAAAGGGGCCTGGACCCGCCCACTTCCGCTTTGGGGGCCAGCAACAGTTGCCAGTGCAACCCTAGGCATGGCAGGGGGCTTAGGGGGGCCTGGACCCGCCCACTTCCGCTTTGGGGGCCAGCAACAGTTGCCAGGGCAACCCTGGGCATGGCAGGGGGCTTAAAGGGGCCTGGACCCGCCCACTTCCGCTTTGGGGGCCAGCAACAGTTGCCATGGCAATCCTGGGCATGGCAGGGGGCTTAAGCTGGCCTGGACCCGCCCACTTCCGCTTTGGGGGCCAGCAACAGTTGCCAGGGCAACCCTGGGCATGGCAGGGGGCTCAAGGGGGCCTGGACCCGCCCACTTCCGCTTTGGGGGCCAGCAACAGTTGCCAGGGCAACCCTGGGCATGGCAGGGGGCTCAAGGGGGCCTGGACCCACCCACTTCCGCTTTGGGGGCCAGGAACAGTTGCCAGGGCAACCCTGGGCATGGCATGGGGATTAAGGGGGCCTGAACCCGCCCACTTCTGCTTTGGGGGCCAGCAACAGTTGCCAGGGCAACCCTGGGCATGGCAGGGGGCTTAAAGGGGCCTGGACCCGCCCACTTCCGCTTTGGGGGCCAGCAGTAGTTGCCATGGCAACCCTGGGCATGGCAGGGGGCTTTAAGGGGGCCTGAATTCGCCCACTTCCGCTTTGGGGGCCAGCAACAGTTGCCAGGGCAACCCTGGGCATGGCAGAGGGCTTTAAGGGGGCCTGGACCCGCCCACTTCCGCTTTGGGGGCCAGCAACAGTTGCCAGGGCAACCCTGGGCATGGCATGGGGCTTAAAGGGGCCTGGACCCGCCCACTTCCGCTTTGGGGGCCAGCAACAGTTGCCATGGCAACCCTGGGCATGGCAGGGGGCTTAAGGGGGCCTGGACCCGCCCACTTCCGCTTTGGGGGCCAGCAACAGTTGCCACGGTAACCCTGGGCATGGCAGGGGGATTAAGGGGGCCTTGACCCGCCCACTTCCGCTTTGGGGGCCAGCAACAGTTGCCAGTGCAACCCTAGGCATGGCAGGGGGCTTAGGGGGGCGTGGACCCGCCCACTTCCGCTTTGGGGGCCAGCAACAGTTGCCAGGGCAACCCTGGGCATGGCAGGGGGCTCAAGGGGGCCTGGACCCGCCCACTTCCGCTTTGGGGGCCAGCAACAGTTGCCAGGGCAACCCTGGGCATGGCAGGGGGCTCAAGGGGGCCTGGACCCGCCCACTTCCGCTTTGGGGGCCAGCAACAGTTGCCAGGGCAACCCTGGGCATGGCAGAGGGCTTTAAGGGGGCCTGGACCCGCCCACTTCCGCTTTGGGGGCCAGCAACAGTTGCCAGGGCAACCCTGGGCATGGCAGGGGGCTTTAAGGGGGCCTGAACCCGCCCACTTCCGCTTTGGGGGCCAGCAACAGTTGCCAGGGCAACCCTGGGCATGGCATGGGGCTTAAAGGGGCCTGGACCCGCCCACTTCCGCTTTGGGGGCCAGCAACAGTTGCCAGGGCAACCCTGGGCATGGCAGGGGGCTTTAAGGGGGCCTGGACCCGCCCACTTCCGCTTTGGGGGCCAGCAACAGTTGCCACGGCAACCCTGGGCATGGCAGGGTGCTCAAGGGGGCCTGGACCCGCCCACTTCCGCTTTGGGGGCCAGCAAAAGTTGCCAGGGAAAGCCTGGGCATGGCAGGGGGCTGGAGGGCGCCAGGACCAGCCCACTTCCGCTTTGGGGGCCAGCAACAGTTGCCAGGGCAACCCTGGGCATGGCAGGGGGCTTTAAGGGGGCCTGGACCCGCCCACTTCCGCTTTGGGGGCCAGCAACAGTTGCCAGGGCAACCCTGGGCATGGCAGGGGGCTTTAAGGGGGCCTGAATTCGCCCACTTCCGCTTTGGGGGCCAGCAACAGTTGCCAGGGCAACCCTGGGCATGGCAGAGGGCTTTAAGGGGGCCTGGACCCGCCCACTTCCGCTTTGGGGGCCAGCAACAGTTGCCAGGGCAACCCTGGGCATGGCATGGGGCTTAAAGGGGCCTGGACCCGCCCACTTCCGCTTTGGGGGCCAGCAACAGTTGCCATGGCAACCCTGGGCATGGCAGGGGGCTTAAGGGGGCCTGGACCCGCCCACTTCCGCTTTGGGGGCCAGCAACAGTTGCCACGGTAACCCTGGGCATGGCAGGGGGATTAAGGGGGCCTTGACCCGCCCACTTCCGCTTTGGGGGCCAGCAACAGTTGCCAGTGCAACCCTAGGCATGGCAGGGGGCTTAGGGGGGCGTGGACCCGCCCACTTCCGCTTTGGGGGCCAGCAACAGTTGCCAGGGCAACCCTGGGCATGGCAGGGGGCTCAAGGGGGCCTGGACCCGCCCACTTCCGCTTTGGGGGCCAGCAACAGTTGCCAGGGCAACCCTGGGCATGGCAGGGGGCTTTAAGGGGGCCTGGACCCGCCCACTTCCGCTTTGGGGGCCAGCAACAGTTGCCACGGCATTCCTGGGCATGGCAGGGTGCTCAAGGGGGCCTGGACCCGCCCACTTCCGCTTTGGGGGCCAGCAACAGTTGCCAGGGCAACCCTGGGCATGGCAGGGGGCTTACGGGGGCCTGAACCCACCCACTTCCGCTTTGGGGGCCAGCAACAGTTGCCAGGGCAACCCTGGGCATGGCAGGGGGCTTAAGGGGGCCTGAACCCGCCCACTTCCGCTTTGGGGGCCAGCAAAAGTTGCCAGGGCAAGCCTGGGCATGGCAGGGGGCTGGAGGGCGCCAGGACCCGCCCACTTCCGCTTTGGGGGCCAGCAACAGTTGCCAGGGCAACTCTGGGCATGGCAGGGGGCTTTAAGGGGGCCTGGACCCGCCCACTTCCGCTTTGGGGGCCAGCAACAGTTGCCAGGGCAACCCTGGGCATGGCAGGGGGCTTTAAGGGGGCCTGAATTCGCCCACTTCCGCTTTGGGGGCCAGCAACAGTTGCCAGGGCAACCCTGGGCATGGCAGAGGGCTTTAAGGGGGCCTGGACCCGCCCACTTCCGCTTTGGGGGCCAGCAACAGTTGCCAGGGCAACCCTGGGCATGGCATGGGGCTTAAAGGGGCCTGGACCCGCCCACTTCCGCTTTGGGGGCCAGCAACAGTTGCCATGGCAACCCTGGGCATGGCAGGGGGCTTAAGGGGGCCTGGACCCGCCCACTTCCGCTTTGGGGGCCAGCAACAGTTGCCACGGTAACCCTGGGCATGGCAGGGGGATTAAGGGGGCCTTGACCCGCCCACTTCCGCTTTGGGGGCCAGCAACAGTTGCCAGTGCAACCCTAGGCATGGCAGGGGGCTTAGGGGGGCCTGGACCCGCCCACTTCCGCTTTGGGGGCCAGCAACAGTTGCCAGGGCAACCCTGGGCATGGCAGGGGGCTCAAGGGGGCCTGGACCCGCCCACTTCCGCTTTGGGGGCCAGCAACAGTTGCCAGGGCAACCCTGGGCATGGCAGGGGGCTCAAGGGGGCCTGGACCCGCCCACTTCCGCTTTGGGGGCCAGCAACAGTTGCCAGGGCAACCCTGGGCATGGCAGGGGGCTTAAAGGGGCCTGGACCCGCCCACTTCCGCTTTGGGGGCCAGCAACAGTTGCCAGGGCAATCCTGGGCATGGCAGGGGGCTCAAGGGGGCCTGGACCCGCCCACTTCCGCTTTGGGGGCCAGCAACAGTTGCCAGGGCAACCCTGGGCATGGCAGGGGGCTTTAAGGGGGCCTGGACCCGCCCACTTCCGCTTTGGGGGCCAGCAACAGTTGCCAGGGCAACCCTGGGCATGGCAGGGGGCTTAGGGGGGCCTGGACCCGCCCACTTCCGCTTTGGGGGCCAGCAACAGTTGCCAGTGCAACTCTGGGCATGGCTGGGGGCTCAAGGGTGCCTGAACCCACCCACTTCCGCTTTGGGGGCCAGCAACAGTTGCCAGGGCAACCCTGGGCATGGCAGGGGGCTTACGGGGGCCTGAACCCACCCACTTCCGCTTTGGGGGCCAGCAACAGTTGCCAGGGCAACCCTGGGCATGGCATGGGGCTTAAAGGGGCCTGGACCCGCCCACTTCCGCTTTGGGGGCCAGCAACAGTTGCCAGGGCAACCCTGGGCATGGCAGGGGGCTTAGGGGGGCCTGGACCCGCCCACTTCCGCTTTGGGGGCCAGCAACAGTTGCCAGTGCAACTCTGGGCATGGCTGGGGGCTCAAGGGTGCCTGGACCCGCCCACTTCCGCTTTGGGGGCCAGCAACAGTTGCCAGGGCAACCCTGGGCATGGCAGGGGGCTTAGGGGGGCCTGGACCCGCCCACTTCCGCTTTGGGGGCCAGCAACAGTTGCCATGGCAACCCTGGGCATGGCAGGGGGCTTTAAGGGGGCCTGGACCCGCCCACTTCCGCTTTGGGGGCCAGCAACAGTTGCCACGGCAACCCTGGGCATGGCAGGGTGCTCAAGGGGGCCTGGACCCGCCCACTTCCGCTTTGGGGGCCAGCAACAGTTGCCAGGGCAACCCTGGGCATGGCAGGGGGCTTACGGGGGCCTGAACCCATCCACTTCCGCTTTGGGGGCCAGCAACAGTTGCCAGGGCAACCCTGGGCATGGCAGGGGGCTTAAGGGGGCCTGAACCCGCCCACTTCCGCTTTGGGGGCCAGCAAAAGTTGCCAGGGCAAGCCTGGGCATGGCAGGGGGCTGGAGGGCGCCAGGACCCGCCCACTTCCGCTTTGGGGGCCAGCAACAGTTGCCAGGGCAACCCTGGGCATGGCAGGGGGCTTTAAGGGGGCCTGGACCCGCCCACTTCCGCATTGGGGGCCAGCAACAGTTGCCAGGGCAACCCTGGGCATGGCAGGGGGCTTTGAGGGGGCCTGAATTCGCCCACTTCCGCTTTGGGGGCCAGCAACAGTTGCCAGGGCAACCCTGGGCATGGCAGAGGGCTTTAAGGGGGCCTGGACCCGCCCACTTCCGCTTTGGGGGCCAGCAACAGTTGCCAGGGCAACCCTGGGCATGGCATGGGGCTTAAAGGGGCCTGGACCCGCCCACTTCCGCTTTGGGGGCCAGCAACAGTTGCCATGGCAACCCTGGGCATGGCAGGGGGCTTAAGGGGGCCTGGACCCGCCCACTTCCACTTTGGGGGCCAGCAACAGTTGCCACGGTAACCCTGGGCATGGCAGGGGGATTAAGGGGGCCTTGACCCGCCCACTTCCGCTTTGGGGGCCAGCAACAGTTGCCAGTGCAACCCTAGGCATGGCAGGGGGCTTAGGGGGGCCTGGACCCGCCCACTTCCGCTTTGGGGGCCAGCAACAGTTGCCAGGGCAACCCTGGGCATGGCAGGGGGCTTAAAGGGGCCTGGACCCGCCCACTTCCGCTTTGGGGGCCAGCAACAGTTGCCATGGCAATCCTGGGCATGGCAGGGGGCTTAAGCTGGCCTGGACCCGCCCACTTCCGCTTTGGGGGCCAGCAACAGTTGCCAGGGCAACCCTGGGCATGGCAGGGGGCTCAAGGGGGCCTGGACCCGCCCACTTCCGCTTTGGGGGCCAGCAACAGTTGCCAGGGCAACCCTGGGCATGGCAGGGGGCTTTAAGGGGGCCTGGACCCACCCACTTCCGCTTTGGGGGCCAGGAACAGTTGCCAGGGCAACCCTGGGCATGGCATGGGGATTAAGGGGGCCTGAACCCGCCCACTTCTGCTTTGGGGGCCAGCAACAGTTGCCAGGGCAACCCTGGGCATGGCAGGGGGCTTAAAGGGGCCTGGACCCGCCCACTTCCGCTTTGGGGGCCAGCAGTAGTTGCCATGGCAACCCTGGGCATGGCAGGGGGCTTAAGGGGGCCTGGACCCGCCCACTTCCGCTTTGGGGGCCAGCAACAGTTTCCAGGGCAACCCTGGGCATGGCAGGGGGATTAAGGGGGCCTGAACCCGCCCACTTCCGCTTTGGGGGCCAGCAACAGTTGCCAGGGCAAGCCTGGGCATGGCAGGGGGCTGGAGGGCGCCAGGACCCGCCCACTTCCGCTTTGGGGGCCAGCAACAGTTGCCAGGGCAACCCTGGGCATGGCAGGGGGCTTAGGGGGGCCTAGACCCGCCCACTTCCGCTTTGGGGGCCAGCAACAGTTGCCAGGGCAACCCTGGGCATGGCAGAGGGCTTTAAGGGGGCCTGGACCCGCCCACTTCCGCTTTGGGGGCCAGCAACAGTTGCCAGGGCAACCCTGGGCATGGCAGGGGGCTTTAAGGGGGCCTGAACCCGCCCACTTCCGCTTTGGGGGCCAGCAACAGTTGCCAGGGCAACCCTGGGCATGGCAGAGGGCTTTAAGGGGGCCTGGACCCGCCCACTTCCGCTTTGGGGGCCAGCAACAGTTGCCAGGGCAACCCTGGGCATGGCAGGGGGCTTAAAGGGGCCTGGACCCGCCCACTTCCGCTTTGGGGGCCAGCAACAGTTGCCATGGCAACCCTGGGCATGGCAGGGGGCTTAAGGGGGCCTGGACCCGCCCACTTCCGCTTTGGGGGCCAGCAACAGTTGCCACGGTAACCCTGGGCATGGCAGGGGGATTAAGGGGGCCTTGACCCGCCCACTTCCGCTTTGGGGGCCAGCAACAGTTGCCAGTGCAACCATGAGCATGGCAGGGGGCTTAGGGGGGCCTGGACCCGCCCACTTCCGCTTTGGGGGCCAGCAAAAGTTGCCAGGGCAACTCTGGGCATGGCAGGGGGCTCAAGGGGGACTGGACCCGCCCACTTCCGCTTTGGGGGCCAGCAACAGTTGCCAAGGCAACCCTGGGCATGGCAGGGGGCTTAAGGGGGCCTGGACCCGCCCACTTCCGCTTTGGGGGCCAGCAACAGTTGCCATGGCAACCCTGGGCATGGCAGGGGGCTTTAAGGGGGCCTGGACCCGCCCACTTCCGCTTTGGGGGCCAGCAACAGTTGCCACGGCAACCCTGGGCATGGCAGGGGGCTCAAGGGGGCCTGGACCAATGTTCCCTCTTATTTTACGAAGGCTGTGTGCGGCAAAAGATTTTGGCTGTGCAACTTTGGAAGGAAAATTTAATTTTTGTGCGTCACTTATATATAACTGGAAAATGATGTTCAGTATTTGTGTTAACTTTACTTCAAAATGATAATAAACATTTAAACATTCAAAACACAGCACACAATGTAGCTAATGGGTGAAACACACATTAATTGAGTCCACAACTGCAAAAAGGGACCACTGCTGCTTTGTGCGCTCTGTTGTAATGTTTGTGCGCACGCTTGTTGAGTTGTGTGCGCGCGCACGTGCGCACAGCTTAGAGGGAACACTGGCCTGGACCCGCCCACTTCCGCTTTGGGGGCCAGCAACAGTTGCCAGGGCAACCCTGGGCATGGCAGGGGGCTTAAGGGGGCCTGAACCCACCCACTTCCGCTTTGGGGGCCAGCAACAGTTGCCAGGGCAACCCTGGGCATGGCAGGGGGCTTAAGGGGGCCTAAACCCGCCCACTTCCGCTTCGGGGGCCAGCAAAAGTTGCCAGGGCAAGCCTGGGCATGGCAGGGGGCTGGAGGGCGCCAGGACCCGCCCACTTCCGCTTTGGGGGCCAGCAAAAGTTGCCAGGGCAACCCTGGGCATGGCAGGGGGCTTAAGGGGGCCTGAACCCGCCCACTTCCGCTTTGGGGGCCAGCAAAAGTTGCCAGGGCAACCCTGGGCATGGCAGGGTGCTTTAAGGGGGCCTGAACCCGCCCACTTCCGCTTTGGGGGCCAGCAACAGTTGCCAGGGCAACCCTGGGCATGGCAGGGGGCTTAAGGGGGCCTGAACCCACCCACTTCCGCTTTGGGGGCCAGCAACAGTTGCCAGGGCAACCCTGGGCATGGCAGAGGGCTTTAAGGGGGCCTAGACCCGCCCACTTCCGCTTTGGGGGCCAGCAACAGTTGCCAGGGCAACCCTGGGCATGGCAGGGGGCTTAAAGGGGCCTGGATTCGCCCACTTCCGCTTTGGGGGCCAGCAACAGTTGCCATGGCAACCCTGGGCATGGCAGGGGGCTTAAGGGGGCCTGGACCCGCCCACTTCCGCTTTGGGGGCCAGCAACAGTTGCCACGGCAACCCTGGGCATGGCAGGGGGATTAAAGGGGCCTTGACCCGCCCACTTCCGCTTTGGGGGCCAGCAACAATTGCCAGTGCAACCCTGGGCCTGGCAGGGGGCTTAGGGGGGCCTGGACCCGCCCACTTCCGCTTTGGGGGCCAGCAAAAGTTGCCAGGGCAACTCTGGGCATGGCAGGGGGCTAAAGGGGGCCTGGACCCGCATACTTCCGCTTTGGGGGCCAGCAACAGTTGCCAGGGCAACCCTGGGCATGGCAGGGGGCTTAAGGGGGCCTGGACCCGCCCACTTCCGCTTTGGGGGTCAGCAACAGTTGCCAGGGCAACCCTGGGCATGGCAGGGGGCTTAAGGGGGCCTGGACCCGCCCACTTCCGCTTTGGGGGCCAGCAACAGTTGCCAGGGCAACCCTGGGCATGGCAGGGTGCTTAGGGGGGCCTGGACCCGCCCACTTCCGCTTTGGGGGCCAGTAACAGTTACCAGGGCAACCCTGGGCATGGCAGGGGGCTTAAGTTGGCCTGGACCCGCCCACTTCCGCTTTGGGGGCCAGCAACCCTGGGCATGGCAGGGGGCTTAAAGGGGCCTGGACCCGCCCACTTCCGCTTTGGGGGCCAGCAACAGTTGCCACAGCAACCCTGGGCATGGCAGGGGGCTCAAGGGGGCCTGGACCCGCCCACTTCCGCTTTGGGGGCCATCAACAGTTGCCAGGGCAACCCTGGGCATGGCAGGGGGCTTAAAGGGGCCTGGACATGCCCAATTCCGCTTTGGGGGCCAGCAACAGTTGCCATGGCAACCCTGGGCATGGCAGGTGGCTTAAGCTGGCCTGAACCCACCCACTTCCGCTTTGGGGGCCAGCAACAGTTGCCAGCGCAACCCTGGGCATGGCAGGGGGCTCAAGGGGGCCTGGACCCGCCAACTTCCGCTTTGGGGGCCAGCAACAGTTGCCAGGGCAACCCTGGGCATGGCAGGGGGCTTTAAGGGGGCCTGGACCCGCCCACTTCCGCTTTGGGGGCCAGCAACAGTTGCCAGGGCAACCCTGGGCATGGCAGGGGGCTTAGGGGGGCCTGGACCCGCCCACTTCCGTTTTGGGGGCCAGCAACAGTTGCCAGGGCAACCCTGGGCATGGCAGGGGGCTTAAGGGGGCCTGGACCCGCTCACTTCCGCTTTGGGGGCCAGCAACAGTTGCCAGGGCAACCCTGGGCATGGCAGGGGGCTTAAAGGGGCCTGGACCCGCCCACTTCCGCTTTGGGGGCCAGCAACAGTTGCCATGGCAACCTTGGTCATGGCAGGGGGCTTAAGGGGCCTGGACCCGCCCACTTCCGCTTTGGGGGCCAGCAACAGTTGCCAGGGCAACCCTGGGCATGGCAGGGGGCTTAAGGGGGCCTGGACCCGCTCACTTCCGCTTTGGGGGCCAGCAACAGTTGCCAGGGCAACCCTGGGCATGGCAGGGGGCTTAAAGGGGCCTGGACCCGCCCACTTCCGCTTTGGGGGCCAGCAACAGTTGCAAGGGCAACTCTGGGCATGGCAGGGGGCTCAAGGGTGCCTGGACCCGCCCACTTCTGCTTTGGGGGCCAGCAACAGTTGCCAGGGCAACCCTGGGCATGGCAGGGGGCTCAAGGGGGCCTGGACCCGCCCACTTCCGCTTTGGGGGCCAGCAACAGTTGCCAGGGCAACCCTGGGCATGGCAGGGGGCTATAAGGGGGCCTGGACCCGCCCACTTCCGCTTTGGGGGCCAGCAACAGTTGCCAGGGCAACTCTGGGCATGGCAGGGGGCTTATGGGGGCCTGGGCCCACCCACTTCCGCTTTGGGGGCCAGCAACAGTTGCCAGGGCAAGCCTGGGCATGGCAGGGGGCTTATGGGGGCCTGAACCCGCCCACTTCCGCTTTGGGGGCCAGCAACAGTTGCCAGTGCAACCCTGGGCATGGCAGGGGGCTTAGGGGGGCCTGGACCCGCCCACTTCCGCTTTGGGGGCCAGCAACAGTTGCCAGGGCAACTCTGGGCATGGCAGGGGGCTTGAGGACGCCTGGCGCCGCCCACTTCCGCTTTGGGGCCCAGCAACAGTTGCCAGGGCAAGCCTGGATATGGCAGGGGGCTGGAGGGCGCATGGCCCCGCCCACTACCGCTTTAGGGCCCAGCAACAGTTGGCAGGTAAAGCCTGGGCATGGCTGGGCATGACAGGGGGCTGGAGGGCGCCAGGCCCCGCCCACTTCCGCTTTGGGGCCCAGCAACAGTTGACAGGGCAAGCCTGGGCATGGCGGGGGCTGGTGGGCGCCAGGCCCCGCCCACTACTGCTTTGGGGGCCAGCAACAGTTGCCAGGGCAACCCTGGGCATGGCAGGGGGCTGGAGGGCGCCAGGCCGCGCCCACTTCCGCTTTGGGGCCCAGCAACAGTTGTCAGGGAAACCATGGGCATGGCAGGGGGCTTGAGGGCGCCTGGCCCCGCCTACTTCCGCTTTGGGGCCCAGCAACAGTTGACAGGGCAAGCCTGGGCATGGCGGGGGGCTGGAGGGCGCCTGGCCCCGCCCACTTCCACTTTGGGGGCCAGCGACAGTTGCCAGGGCAACCCTGGGCATGGCAGGGGGCTGGAGGGCGACAGGCCCCGCCCACTTCCGCTTTGGGGCCCAGCAACAGTTGCCAGGGCAAGTTTGGGCATGGCTGGGCATGGCAGGGGGCTTGAGAGTGCCTGGCCCCGCCCACTTCCGCTTTGGGGGCCAGCAACAGTTGCCAGGGCAACCCTGAGCATGGCAGGGGGCTTGAGTGCGCCTGACCCCGCCCACTTCCACTTTGGGGCCCAGCAACAGCATTCCTGGGCATGGCTGGTGGCTGGAGGGCGCCTGGCCCCACCCACTTCCGCTTTGGGGCCCACCAACAGTTGCCAGGGCAAGCCTGGGCACAGCAGGGGGCTGGAGGGCGCCAGGCCCCGCCCACTCCCGCTTTGGGGCCCAGCAACAGTTGCTAGGGCCTCCCTGGGCATGGCAGGGGGCTGGAGGGCGCCAGGCCCTGCCCACCTCCGCTTTGGGGGCCAGCAACAGTTGCCATGGCAACCCTGGGCATGGCAGGGGGCTAAAGCTGGCCTGGACCCGCCCACTTCCGCTTTGGGGGCCAGCAACAGTTGCCAGGGCAATCCTGGGCATGGCAGGGGGCTCAAGGGGGCCTGGACCCGCCCACTTCCGCTTTGGGGGCCAGCAACAGTTGCCAGGGCAACCCTGGGCATGGCAGGGGGCTATAAGGGGGCCTGGACCCGCCCACTTCCGCTTTGGGGGCCAGCAACAGTTGCCAGGGCAACTCTGGGCATGGCAGGGGGCTTAAGGGGGCCTGGACCCGCCCACTTCCGCTTTGGGGGCCAGCAACAGTTGCCAGGGCAACCCTGGGCATGGCAGGGGGCTTTAAGGGGGCCTGGACCCGCCCACTTCCGCTTTGGGGGCCAGCAACAGTTGCCAGGGCAACTCTGGGCATGGCATTGGGCTCAAGGGGCCTGGGCCCGCCCACTTCCACTTTGGGGGCCAGCAACAGTTGCCAGGGCAAGCATGGGCATGGCAGGGGGCTTATGGGGGCCTGGGCCCACCCACTTCTGCTTTGGGGGCCAGCAACAGTTGCCAGGGCAAGCCTGGGCATGGCAGGGGGCTTATGGGGGCCTGAACCCGCCCACTTCCGCTTTGGGGGCCAGCAACAGTTGCCAGTGCAACCCTGGGCATGGCAGGGGGCTTAGAGGGGCCTGGACCCGCCCACTTCCGCTTTGGGGGCCAGCAACAGTTGCCAGGGCAACTCTGGGCATGGCAGGGGGCTTGAGGACGCCTGGCGCCGCCCACTTCCGCTTTGGGGCCCAGCAACAGTTGCCAGGGCAAGCCTGGATATGGCAGGGGGCTGGAGGGCGCATGGCCCCGCCCACTACCGCTTTAGGGCCCAGCAACAGTTGGCAGGTAAAGCCTGGGCATGGCTGGGCATGACAGGGGGCTGGAGGGCGCCAGGCCCCGCCCACTTCCGCTTTGGGGCCCAGCAACAGTTGACAGGGCAAGCCTGGGCATGGCGGGGGCTGGTGGGCGCCAGGCCCCCCCCACTACTGCTTTGGGGCCCAGCAACAGTTGCCAGGGCAACCCTGGGCATGGCAGGGGGCTGGAGGGCGCCAGGCCGCGCCCACTTCCGCTTTGGGGCCCAGCAACAGTTGTCAGGGAAACCATGGGCATGGCAGGGGGCTTGAGGGCGCCTGGCCCCGCCTACTTCCGCTTTGGGGCCCAGCAACAGTTGACAGGGCAAGCCTGGGCATGGCGGGGGGCTGGAGGGCGCCTGGCCCCGCCCACTTCCACTTTGGGGGCCAGCGACAGTTGCCAGGGCAACCCTGGGCATGGCAGGGGGCTGGAGGGCGACAGGCCCCGCCCACTTCCGCTTTGGGGCCCAGCAACAGTTGCCAGGGCAAGTTTGGGCATGGCTGGGCATGGCAGGGGGCTTGAGAGTGCCTGGCCCCGCCCACTTCCGCTTTGGGGGCCAGCAACAGTTGCCAGGGCAACCCTGAGCATGGCAGGGGGCTTGAGCGCGCCTGACCCCGCCCACTTCCACTTTGGGGCCCAGCAACAGCATTCCTGGGCATGGCTGGTGGCTGGAGGGCGCCTGGCCCCGCCCACTTCCGCTTTGGGGCCCATCAACAGTTGCCAGGGCAAGCCTGGGCACAGCAGGGGGCTGGAGGGCGCCAGGCCCCGCCCACTCCCGCTTTGGGGCCCAGCAACAGTTGCTAGGGCCTCCCTGGGCATGGCAGGGGGCTGGAGGGCGCCAGGCCCTGCCCACCTCCGCTTTGGGGGCCAGCAACAGTTGCCAGGGCAAGCCTGGGCATGGCAGAGGGCTTGAGGGCGCCAGGCCCCGCCCACTTCCGCTTTGGGGCCCAGCATGGCTGGGCATGGCAGGGGGCTTGAGGGCGCCAGGCCACGCCCACTTCCGCTTTGGGGGCCAGCAACAGTTGGTAGGGCAAGCGTGGGCATGGCAGGGGGCTGGAGGGTGCCAGGCTTCGCCCACTTCCGCTTTGGGGCCCAGCAACTTTTGCCAGGGCATTCCTGGGCATGGCAGGGGGCTGGAGGGTGCCAGGCCCTGCCCACTTCCGCTTTGCAGCCCAGCAACAGTTGCCAGGGCAAGCCTGGGCATGGCAGGGGACATGGCAGGGGGCTGGAGGGAGCCAGGCCCCGCCCACTTCCGCTTTGGGGCCCAGCAACAGTTGCCAATGCAAGCCTGGACATGGCAGGGGGCTGGAGGGTGCCAGGCCCCGCCCACTTCCGCTTTGGGGCCCAGCAACAGTTGCCAGGGCAAGCCTGGGCATGGCAGGGTGAGGAGTAGTGTAGGAGAGCAGTGTGTGTGTGTGTGGGTAGGGGGTGCAGGGTGTGGAATAGTGTAGAAGAGCAGTATGTGTGGGAGGGGGTGCAGGGTGAGGAGTAGTGTAGGAGAGCAGTGTGTATGGGATCAGGTGCAGGGTGCGGAATAGTGTAGATGAGCAGTATGTTTGGGAGGGGGTGTAAGGTGACGAGTAGTGTAGGAGAGCAGTGTGTATGGGATGGGGGTGCAGGGTGAGGAGTAGTGTAGGAGAGCAGTGTGTGTGTGGGGGGAGGGGGTGCAGGGTGAGGAGGTGAGGATGGCGCAGATTACAAATTCTTTAAGTTTTTCTGTTCAGACTCCTCTTTTTTGTGTGATAAGGTTGCTCTCACATGGATATTGGTTACCAGGCCGTGATGAATCGTGAAAAACAAGATAATAAACAATAATTAAATATCTGTGTGTGTGTCTTTTCTTATACACACTCTAATGAGTGGTGCTGTAAATGTCTTGACAAGTTGAGTCTCACAAGGCGTACCAAAACTCACGTTGATTTTAGATGGTATCCCTCTTATAATGGTTTATTTGGCACAGTCCTCGGAAACTCAGCCTCTCAACACGAGTACACATTTTCTTATTTGTGAAATATTTTCATACGTGCTCAAAAGAAGAAATAGAGATAGTGTCTCAGATTGCAGAGTGACTATATATTATCCTTTTTAGGTAAGTGGGGGGCTGAGCAAAAATAATTAATTTTGACAGCGTACCTCACTTACGTTTTTATAGTAGAGGACACATATAAAGGTTTCTTTTAAATTTAGAAGAAAGGGTACCCCTACTCACGGTGTAATTTGGGGTTTTCAAACCTATAAAGGTTTCTTTTCATATTTGATCCTCACTAGTGCAACAAACTGGGTGCTTGTGAAAACCAAATGTACACCTGCTGGCCCGATAGCTCCAGTACTCCACGGTACATAAAACAAAAAGGATTTGCCAATGTAATTGGGTATAACAGGTTATGATACAACAGGCTTGTCCTCCATATAGGATGGCGTACCTTACTCACCCCTTTTAATAGGGGGCAAATGCCCATAGCAGTTTCTTTTCCAATATATTGATTCTCAATCGATGGTATTTACAACAATGGAGCCGGGAAACCAATTGGATAAAAAATTCCTCCACAAAGTTTAATCCATAAAAGGTACTTTACACATGTCCCATGAACAGACCATGTGGACATAAAACAAAACAAGATCCAAAAATTCCAAAATCAAAAACTTTAAAACATAAATAAAACATACATACATCCTGAAGTGGGGCTGCTCACTTTCCTCTGACAGGATCTACGCGTTTCGGTCCAGATGACCTTTATCAAGATGTGTCAGAGCAAAGTGAGGAGCCAGGTATTTCTATGGTGAGCAGCCAATGAGCATGAGACAGGAAATGACATATGCTATTTTTTTCCTATGCCTTCTCTCCTACATAAAATTTAAGTTTAAACCTATATATTACAAATTAGAAGCATGTTAAAACAGCATAAATTCATTAAAAGTCCAACATTTTCCATAATAAAAAAGTCCACATTATGTATACACATTCTTAGGTGTCCGTTACCATGGAAACCTGCCTTATACATACGGCCTCTCCCTTAATAGTATAGGGTATCCAGGTGGCTAGTACAAATCTAGATGGAATCCCCGTGTGGTAATTAACAGCGGAATCAAAGTGATGTCTTGAATTGCAACAGGGTGCCCTGAAGCTCCAGCGATCGTAGGTTAGAGGAGTCTCGCCGAGTCCCGGAAGTGCAGCTGGAACGCAATCGGCCGGTAGTGCGGCTCCTCTATTGGTTGTAGCTGAGACACATATGTCGCGTCTCTAGCTATTCTCCAGCACATTCGGCGGGAAGTTAGGTGGAACGCACGCCAAAGGATGGGCTAATGCGTCCCACCGTTCATATCACTTCTGATTGGATGATCTGGAATCTGCTTTCCGGATGTATCACCGAGTTTCCACGGCAAGCAGACACTTTTATACAAAAAAAGAGAAATGAAACCAAAATTATAATCTTATAACTTTTCACATATTTTATGTTACATGATATACATATGAATACCACAAAAAGAAGAAATCACCTATTCTGCAGCATTTTGAATACATTTAGCACGCATGCCCAATCGATGCCCCAATATAAACCTTTACAAGAGTACCTCTAGTCCACATCCCTTTATAAATAGACAGATATTATCATACATGTCAGGGTGAGAACTCACGGTCCTATTATATTAACTCAAAATACAGGGCATGCATATAATTCAAAATGTCACAAAATAATCACACATAACAAAATGAAATATTCATCACATTATCGAACCAACATTTGCCCAGCAGACCCAACAGCCCCTATAAGAACCATTTCAGCTCAAAATCGCTGTTGAGCCCGCTGGGCAACAAGGTCTTGTAATTGAATATAAGATTCATCTCCGCTTTAGCTAAGGCCACCGTGCAATCAGGCTGTCTCAGATTGCCCTTGATAATTTTAAGGCCTCCCAACTCAGTAATCTCTCTTACTGAACATTGATGGGCTATTTTAAAGTGGGCAGACAAGGCATGCATCTCCAGGCCTTTTTTTATATTTCCCAGATGTTCACCTAGGCAAATTTTCAAAGGCCTGGAGGTTCATGTAGTATTTATTACAACTACATTTTATCATGTAAATTAAGTTTTTTTTAAATTACAGTATGTTACTACTGCCATCCTTGCTGGCGGGTCGCCAGAACGTACGCGCTGGCGACCCGCCAGCAGCCACGCCAGCGAGGAGACTGAGACACGCGTGCGTCTCACACGCACGCGCGTCTCAGTCTCCGACGCTAGCGCGACGGAAACCCTGTCCGTCTCCGCCTCAGGGAGACGGACAGGGTTAGGGGGGGTTAGGGGGGGGTGCGGGCAGGCGGCGGGGACCCCGGGTTACTGCCGGCAAGCCGGCGGGGACCCGGGGGAACGGATGGAAGCGCCGTCGGAAGGGGACGCGCGCGCATCTCGTGCGCGCGCGTCCCCTTCTCACCATCACCATGGCGCTGGCGGGGGATGGCGGCTGGCGACGCCAGCGCCATCCCCTGCCAATATGGGAGAAGACCCATCTGTACATGTTACAAAGTCTCCCACTTTGATATTATACCCATTAATGGTGTATTCTTCCGTTTTGTTGTTTCCTAGGCTTTTAATATTTTTGCAGCCTTGGCAATCCCTGCACCTGAAATATCCTTTAATTCCAGGTTTTGGGGTATTTGATAGGAAGTTACTGCTCATCAAATTTGTGCGGAGATTTGGTGCTCATCGATAGATATGTTTTGGTTTTTCTGGAATTAATTTCCCCAAAATGGGATCCTTTCAAATAATTTTCCAGTGTTTACCAAAAATATGTTCAATTTTCTTATGTTCATCTGTAAACGTGGTAACAAAAGCATATGCAAAATCATTATTTTTTTCTTTTGCTGGCTTGTTTAATGGAGGACCCAACCCACCCTGGCTTTCCTCAACCTTTTCTAGGCCTTTTGTTATAGTACTTTATAACCACATGCCAAAAACTTTTCTTTCATCTCGATGACCTGATGACCTCCTTAGTCTTTTAAATTGCCCCATGGGCACGGAGTTAAGCCAATGGTCATGGTGACAACTGGAATATGGGATATATGACCCTGAGTCAGTTGCTTTTATGTAGTTTTTAAATTTAGCTGACCCATTTTCTATATACACTGTAACATCTAAGAAATTAATTTAAACTGGTTGAATGTCAAAAGAAAGAACTATATTATGGTCGTTATTGTTCAAAAATTTACAAAATGTATTGAGGGTGTCTTTATCACCCCTCCAAACAAAAAAAATAATAATCTATATACCGCATGTAGGACACCAGACTCGCCCCAAATGGATTGGGAGCCCAGATGGTATCGAACTCCCATGCGCCCATAAATAGGTTTGCATAACTTGGGGCGAATCAGGTGCCCATTGCGGTTCCGTTCTTTTGTAGATAAAATTCTTCATTAAACAAAAAAATAGTTGTTCTGTAAAATAAATTGAATTCCCTCAAGAATGAAGTTCTGGAGGGGATTTCTCCAGAAATCTCTTTACACCCCTAACTCCATCATCATGTTTGATGATGGTGTAAAGGGAGCCGACATCGGCTGTGACCAACAGATCACCACTCTCCCATTTAATGGCAGATATACCTTTCAAAAAATCTCCGGTGTCTTTCAAGTGGGACCTGTTCAATGATCAATAAGCATAGACAGGTTGGATGTCAGGGAATCTACCCCTGAAATAATTGGTCGACCTGGAGGATCGACCAATTTTTTATGCACCTTCGGTAAGATGTATATAACAGGGGTTAAAGGTTTTTCATTCACCAAAAACTGTGCTTCTCCCTTATTGATGATTTCATTTTATAAAGCTCTATTTATCAAGGCTTGAAGTTTGGGGAGGGTAGTGGTGGTCGGGTCATTTCTTAGTTTTCTATAAGTATGAATATCTTCCCGTTGGCGCATCACTTCTGCCTTATAATTAGATGTATTTAAAACCACCACACCCCCCCCCCCCCCTTTGTCTGCCGGTTTTATTATAATTTCTTTGTTCTCTTTTAGGGAGCGTACGGCTTCTCTTTCCTTTTTTGTTAGGTTAGAGTTAGATTTATTGATTTCTATAGTTTTCGCCTCCTCTAAAACTAGAGTAGCAAAAGTCTCTAAAAAGGATCCTTTATAATGTTGTGGGTAAAACACAGACGTTGGTTTAAAGCCCGTGCTTGAATTTTCCACACCCTCAATAGTTTCCTCTTTATGGAAAAATCGGTACTTGTGTAGTATCACGGCACCCATCGCATCGCAGACCATAAGGCATGTGATGGTATGCGATGCAATATCGCCCGATGTGCCCCAATGTCCTACAATTTTAAAATTGTATGGCATTGTATATGGCATACAATGCCATACAATGCGATGGGATGCGATTATAACTTGTATAAGCACCCTAATGGGTGCTTATAATGTTAAATGCACCCCCACGCCACCCCCACTATGAACGTGAACACGAAGCGTGGCGAGAGCAGCGTGCCCATGAGGGGCGGCGGTACGCTTCCTCCGACATTTTCATACCCCCACTATCCACGTCGGCGTGGAGTTGATTATATAAAGTGTGGCGAGCGCAGCGAGCCACCGAGCCCGAAGCATGGGGAGCGGTATACGTGTCCCCCCGCCAGGCTTCGGGCTCGGTGCGCTCACCACACTTTATAAAATCGACTCCATGCCGACGTGGATAGTGGGGGTATGAATAGGTCGGAGGACACGTACCGCCGCTGCTCGCCATGCTTCAGGTTCACGTTTATACTGTGGGGTGACGTGGGGGTGCATTTAACATTGTAAGCACCCATTATGGTGCTTAAAAGCACCCATTAGGGTGCTTATACAATTTAAAATTGCAAAGGGGGCTTAAATCGCATCGCATCGCAGTGCATCGGGTGTATGGCATGCAATGCGATGCAATGAAAAATCGCGCGACTAAATATCGGGGGCGCCATGATAATACACAAGTACCGAAAATTTGCTTCAAGGTGAGTTTCCGGACAAACCTTTGTACATCCATGTACAAATCAAATGTATTTAAATGGTTTGTTGGGGCGTATTTAAGGACCTTCTGCAATAAATTAGTTTCTTCTACTGACAGTATATGGGAACTTAAGTTGAAAATTTTTGTTTTTAACATTTCTTTACTGGTATTTATAATGGGCACTACGGGAGGTTTATTTTTTCTAACTTTTTTGGCCTCCCCTGGTTCCCCTAGATTTGTACTAGCCACCTGGATGCCCTATACTATTAAGGGAGAGTCCAGATGTATAAGGTGGGTTTCCATGGTAACGGACACCTAAGAATGTGTATACATAATGTGGACTTTTTTATTATGGAAAATTTTGGACTTTTAATGAATTTATGCTGTTTTAACATGCATCTAATCTGTAATATATAGGTTTAAACTTAAATTGTATGTAGGAGAGACAGCATAGAAAAAAAATAGCATATGTAATTTCTTGTCTCATCCTCATTGGCTGCTCACCATATAAATACCTGGCTCCTCACTTTGCTCTGACACATATTGATAAAGGTCATCTGGACCGAAACGCGTAGATCCTGTCAGAGGAAAGTGAGCAGCCCCACTTCTGGATGTATGTATGTTTTATTCATGTTTTAAAGTTTTTTATTTTGAAATTTTTGGACCTTGTTTTGTTTTATTTTCACATGGTCTATTCATGGGACATGTGTAAAGTACCTTTTATGGATTAAACTGTGTGGAGGAATTTTTTATCCAATTGGTTTCCCGGCTCCATTCTTGTAAATACCAGCGATTGAGAATCGATATATTGGAAAATAAACTGCTACGGGCATTTTCCCCCTATTAAAAGGGGTGAGTAAGGTATTCCATCCTATATGGAGGACAAGCCTGTTGTATCATAACCTGTTATACCCAATAACATTGGTAAATCCTTTATTTTTTATGTACCGTGGAATATTGGCTCCATTCTTGTAAATACCATCGATTGAGAATCAATATATTGGAAAATAAACTGTTACGGGCATTTGCCTACCTATTAAAAGGGGTGAGTAAGGTACGCCATCCTATAAGGAGGACAAGACTGTTGTATCATAACCTGTTATACCCAATTGCATTGGCAAATCCTTTCTGTTTTATGTACCGTGGAATACTGGAGCGACCGGGCCAGCAGGTGTACATTTGGTTTTCATAAGCACCCAGTTTGTTGCACTAGTGAGGATCACATATGCAAAGAAACCTTTATAGGTTTGAAATACCCAAATTACACCGTGAGTAGGGGTACGCTTTCTTCTAAATTTAAAAGAAACCTTGGTACTTATGTAATATCTGGGCTCCCGTTTTTCTAATGAGACCGCGTCCCCTCGCGGGGCGTGCTGCGCTCGCCACGCTTCGGGCTCAGTGGCTCGCTGCACTCGCCACACTATATAAGATCAACTCCATGCGTAGTTGGATAGTAGGGGTATGAAAAAATGGGGTGCATTTAACATGGGAGCCCAGATAATACATAATTACCGAAACCTTTATATGTGTCCTCTAATTTATAAAAAAACGTAAGTGAGGTATGCTGTCAAAATTCAATATTTTTGCTCAGCCCCCCACTTACCTAAAAAGGATAATATATAGTCACTCTGCAATCTGAGACACTATCTCTATTTCTTCTTTTGAGCATGCATGAAAATATTTCACAAATAAGAAAACGAGTACTCGTTTTGAGAGGCTGAGGTTCCCAGGACTGTGCCAAAGAAACCTTTATAAGAGGGATACCATCTAAAATCAACGTGAGTTTTGGTACGCCTTGTGAGACTCAACTTGTCAATACATTTACAGCACCACTCATTAGAGTGTTTATAAGAAAAGACACACACACACACACAGATATTTAATTATTGTTTATTATCTTGTTTTTCACGATTCATCACAGCCTGGTAACCAATATCCATCTGAGAGCAACCTAATCTCACAAAAAAGAGGAGTCTGAACAGAAAAACTTCAAGTATTTGTAATCTGCGCCATTTTATCTATACCCCATTCTTTCTCCAATTCTGTATTTCGAAGTAAAGGTGTACCTTCAGGGATTGTGATTTAAGGAAGCACTACGCCACGTATCTACTGTCACTTGTTAGGATAGCAGTTTGTATGGGATCGGGGTGCAGGGTAAGGAGTAGCGTAGAAGAGCAGTGTGTATGGGATCGGAGTGCAGGGTGAGGAGTAATGTAGGAGAGCAGTGTGTATGGGGTCAGGGTGAGGAGTAGTGTAGGAGAGCTGTGTGTATGGGATCGGGGTGCAGGGTGAGGAGTAGTGTAGGAGAGCAGTGTGTATGGGATGGGGGTGCAGGGTGAGGAGTAGTGTAGGAGAGCAGTGTGTATGGGATGGTGGTGCAGGGTGAGGAGTAGTGTAGGAGAGCAGTGTGTATGGGATGGGGGTGCAGGGTGAGGAGTAGTGTAGGAGAGCAGTGTGTATGGGATGGGGGTGCAGGGTGAGGAGTAGTGTAGGAGAGCAGTGTGTATGGGATCGGGGTGCAGGGTGAGGAGTAGTGTAGGAGAGCAGTGTGTATGGGATGGGGGTGCAGGGTGAGGAGTAGTGTAGGAGAGCAGTGTGTATGGGATCGGGGTGCAGGGTGAGGAGTAGTGTAGGAGAGCAGTGTGTATGGGATGGGGGTGCAGGGTGAGGAGTAGTGTAGGAGAGCAGTGTGTATGGGATGGGGGTGCAGGGTGAGGAGTAGTGTAGGAGAGCAGTGTGTATGGGATGGGGGTGCAGGGTGAGGAGTAGTGTAGGAGAGCAGTGTGTATGGGATCGGGGTGCAGGGTGAGGAGTAGTGTAGGAGAGCAGTGTGTATGGGATGGGGGTGCAGGGTGAGGAGTAGTGTAGGAGAGCAGTGTGTATGTCATCGGGTGCAGGGTGATGAGTAGTGTAGGAGAGCAGTGTTTATGGGGTGGGGGTGCAGGGTGAGGAGTAGTGTAGGAGAGCAGTTTGTGTGTGGGGTGGGGGTACAGGGTGAGGAATAGTGTAGGAGAGCAGTGTGTGTGGGGGGAGAGGTTGCAGGGTGAGGAGTAGTGTAGGAGAGCAAGTCAGGAGTCAGGGGTGACATTAAAAACATTGAAGGGGAAGTGAGGATTTGTCTGGGTTCTTTCTTGCACACGGTGATCAAATGTCTAGCTTCAAAACTGGGCTACATCACATATAATGTAACACACTTTAATACACTGTTCAAATCGAAAATGTTAATACGCGTAACATGACAATTCTAAGTCTACTGTGTACTGTCATTTATGTTGACTGCTAAATCCTGACAAGAAAATGTGACAATAAAACACACACACACAAACAGTATATATTTTATTAACTATTTAAACATGATAATTATAACCACGCTAAAAATGATAAGGTTAACTATAGCTAAACTTAACTCATATAGAATAAAGTAAAAAAAACAGTGTTGGACTGGAGCATAAGGGAACATTGTGGGAAATCAAACATATGGCCATATTCAGAGCTTTGGCTAACCATTAGCGAGTGCATATTGATAGAACTTGGCCACATATGGCCATAGAGCATGCACATGAGATTCGACCGTAAGTAAGAAAGTAAGCTAAGAAAGGGTTATAAGATAAACAGTGAGCCCCCTCCCCACTCATGCATCACATTCTAATGGAGTCCCCTCTCCACCAGTTCTTGCCAGCGGGGACATTCTGGTGAGCGCTGGCAGTGAATGAGAGGGGCTCCATCCGTACAGGGTTTCCATATCCCTGTAGGTCACAGTGACAGCTTTGGATGTATCGCGTGTCTGCTGTACTGTTAATGATGGGTCGCAGCCATGGCTGTAGCCACAGGACACACTGGACCAATGCCCTTGCATTTTAAAGTGGCCCAAGACACTAGGTAACCGAGTGGATATGGCAGCCTGCCCTCCAGGCCAAGCCCACCAGTGGTGCTCCCCAGTCAGAGAGGATCAGGTTATGGATTTTTTTTTTTTTTTTGAACCCTCCGGATCTACACTGGATCTACAGTAGGTGAGTATATTTGATTTTTCCACAGCTCCCAAACAGATTATACTGGAGAAGAGGACAGATATACAAGGGAACATGGGTGTTTTAACACTATGCGCTGCTGTGTTAATCTAGCAATTAGTGAACCCCACTGAATAAAAGGACACTGGACACACTATAATAGTCTAGAATTTATAATGTTACAAAAAAGAATCACAGAATTAATGACATCATACAAATGGTATACAATTGAGGTATAGACAAATAAAAAATATGTGATTAACCCATTAAACAGCCTACATCTGCACTAACAGATTGGCTTTACTAACCTGCTGCTGGCTCTATATAATACCGGAATTTATTCTTAACTAATTTAATATCGTGACATCAACAGAGTTTCCTACAGGAATTTTATTCTAAAGGTCATTTTTTTATAGGCATCATCTACTAATATAGGTATAATACATATATACTTTTTATTTTTTATTTGTCTATACCTCAATTGTATACCATTTGTATGATGTCATTAATTCTATGATTCTCTTTTTATAAAATTATAAATTCTAGACTATTATAGTGTGTCCGATGTCCTTTTATTCAGTGGGGTTCACTAATTGCTAGATTAACACAGCAGCGCAGAGTGTTCAAACACCTTCCTTTCTTGTATCATTATTGTGAGATTCCAGCAAACTCACATGGCACTTGCAGCAGCTGTTAATTCATTTATTAAACTCCTATTGAGCTTTTATTTCACTGTCAAAAGCGCCAGAATCTGTGGATAAGGGATGAGTCTCAAATCCCTCCACTACCCACAAACCCTTTTATACAAGGGGACATATATGATTATATGCTCTATGTCTTTCTGTCCACCATATTTTTGGATCCAGGACCGATCCAAGAGCCCGGTGATGGTTTTTGAAATACAGGGGGGATCACAGAAAATTCCCCTCCCTGTGTATATCAGAAACCAGTACTGGCTCAAAGGCCCCCCCAGGGCTGGTTATACTCAGGAGGGGGGTGTCACTGCCATTTTTTTAACCTTTTACTTTCTTTTTATGACTGATGCTTGCAATGCTTCAGGTTCAGCCATATTTGGTTGCCAGTAAACATCAACAGCCAAATACAAATGACTTCATGATAGAAAAAAAATGAATAATGATAACTTGACAGCTACTTGTATGTACATTTGATGAGTTCTCAAGCCGAAAACAAGGCCAATCACAGACGATACCATTTGTACCCATTCGTATAGGGACTCAGCCAGCACAGCCGAGGTTAGTTAATAATCCCCACGGTGTCTTCACCTTCTGGTACCTACAACTTTTTAGGGATTTATTTCCCCTTTAATTTGTACTTTCAAATGTGGAACACAGCAGGGAGGTGTATTTTAACTATTCTAATTGGAAACAACTCTACTAAAATGCTCTCTTTCATTTACAGACTGATGAGAGGTCTCCGTTAGGGCATTTTCCAGCTTGGATAGTAGTGAATGCATTACACTTTTTTTAAAATCTTGGCCTATGAAGACATAGAGGATGGGATTAATGCAGCTGTTGATGTAAGCCATACAGACAGAAATGACATACATTGTGTTACATATATCCAAATTTGTGGAATTTATTGGTATTAAGGGCCAAGTGTAATATGGAAACCAACAGAAAAAGAAACACGTCACAACAGCTGTAATAATCCTGTAGGGCCGCTTAGACTTATTTGATCTTTTAACTTTGATAACCTTAAAAAATATTACACAGTAACACACTAGAATGATAGTGAAAGGGATCACAAACATGGTCACCAACCTAATGATTTTCATACTGTCTGCGGGAGTGGTAGATATAATAAGTACATTTTCTCCCGAACACTCTGAAATATCAAAATACACACAGTTAAAAATCACATGAGGAAGACTTAAGATCAGACTCAGACCCCAAATTATTACTGAGATGCTGCGGAGACATTTTGGTGTTCTATGAATTTTAGACCAAATTGGCCACATTAACGAGGTACAACGATCAATACTCATGGCGGTTAGAAAATTTACACTGGCGCACATGGTAATATACAGTATACCGGTACTTACTTTACATAATGTAATGGCTACATATCCATGCAAATACAAAGCCCAGTCTGCAATTTTTAAAGGGAGAATTACACAACATATGAAATCGGCTATCGCCAGGTGGAGGAACCACACAGCGGTGGCGTTCTTCATTTTAAAGCCGGCAATCCAGATCACTGAGCCATTCCCGGGAATTCCCAAAATAAAAGCGATACTGTAGCAAATGATTGATAGTATTCGATTCATTTGATCCAATCCAGATTGTTCATCAGTAACCTTGATGGATGGTGTCCTGAAAGCAGATTAAGGTACAGAGAGTGATATCATTATTTACATTCTAAGTTTAAAGTAGGGTTAAAAAATACTATGTTATAAATGTAGTTCAGATATGCTTACTTTAAATTGCTTACAGCCTGCATACTATTTTACCCAATACATAAATAGTGCTCTTAATTTAAAAAATAAATAAATAGTCTTTGGAGAAGTGATGTGCAGTTTGGTTTCCTTGGAAACCAAAATCACCTGAACTTCAGGTTCTGAGTATTTTTGAATCCCAACTCGGTATTTCTCTCCAGGCTCAGATCTGAAAACTAGTTAAAAAAAAACGGTACTTATGTAATATCTGGGCTCCCGTTTTTCTTATGAGACCGCGTCCGCTCGCCACGCTTCGGGCACGGTGGCTCGCTGTGCTCGCCACACTATATAAAATCAACTCCATGCGTAGTTGGATAGTAGGGGTATGAAAAAATGGGGTGCATTTAACATGGGAGCCCAGATAATACATAAGTACCCAAAAAACTATTTCACACAGAATGTGGGAGAGAGAGCATGTGCGGTTGGCTGTATTATGATTAAGGGCTACTGGGACTCAGTATTAACAGTGATGGCCTGTGGGTTTGCAAAACTGTTACTATGTCAGTGTCAGGAAAATTTTCATTATAAAAAATGAATAAAATGTGTGTTGCAGTATAGGTACAATAATTAAAATCTCCAGCTGATGACATTGTTACTAATATTACCATGAGTCTATATGGATCAGTCAACAGAAGAGCAGGAGCAGCAACCTATTAGTATTAGTATTTCAAAATGTTAATGATAAATAGCTGAGATGTCATCATTGTAAAAAAAAGTGCCAAAAAGGAAACACTAAGGACAAAGAATCAATGTTGTTTTTATAAATGTCTGAGGATAGTCTAGGTGTTTCAAAGATGCTTGAGTTTTGCACTGGGGCAAACCACTTTACTGTTAATCACATTGCACATTGTTTACCGTGATGTTTATATATTCTTCTCCTAGGTTTTTTTTAAAGCTTTTTTATTCGTTATTACAAGAATAATAACATAGGGCCTTATTTTGGTTCATTATTTCTGACAAAATCCTTCTTAGATGGACAAAACCATGTGCACTGCAGGGGGGCAGATGTAACATGTGCAGAGAGAATTAGATTTGGGTGAGTAATTTTGTTTCTGTGCAGGGAAAATACTGACTGCTTTATTTTTACACTGCAATATAGATCTCACTTTGAAGTAAAACCCCACCCAAATCTAATTCTCTCTGCACAAGTAACACCTGCCCCACCTGCAGTGCACATGGTTTTGCCCATCTAAGAAGGATTTTGTCAGAAAGAATGAACCAAAATAAGGTCCATAGTGCAGGAGTGGCCAACCACTCAGAGGCAAAGAGCCAGAAAATATGTTCTGGTAAGACAAAGAGCAGATGCCATGCAAAAATGGGCATGTGGTCTAGCTGACACAAGGGGGAATATTCAGTGCGGGTGGCAAACCCCTGATGGCGAGCTATACGTTGAGAAGTGCCAATAGCTAGCTGTCACTCACCCTTCACTCGCCGTTTCAACTTTGCCTGTTCCCAGAGGCGAGGTGGAAATGGCAAGTGTGGCAGTCAAAACGGCGGGGCTTGCCACAAAATGCAGCAGGCTAGCTACATTTGCAGCGCACCTCACCATTTAAGGGAAGAGGACAGAGACAATTTTTGCAAAACATTGAATAAGTTGAGGCGGGTTAGATGACAAGGATGGCTTTTCCTTGCTAAAAAAAGCCATCCTTGCCGTACAAACCCCCATGGCGGCACATATTGATTATACCTCAAGGCCATGTCTAATTTTTGTGTTCACATGTTTGTTTGTACAGGGAGAGCCAGACCATCTCTCTCTCTCTCTTTATATATATATATATATATATATATATATATATATATATCTTTTTTTTTTTTTTTATAAAAAGATTACATTACAGTACAGCCTGAACATGGCGCCGGGAGACGCTGACGTCAGCGACCTCATTGCGGGATTCATAATCATTGTGCTCCAGCGGCTGGGTGATTGCCCGAGCCGCATATCCAGAACTAAAGAGCTGCATGCGGCTTGGGAGCCAAGGGTTGGCCACCGCTGACCTAGTGCGTCAGAAGAACAATTATAGAATTGACGTTTGTTCATATTATCACACTTACATTTAACATACATAAAATTAATGAAAATAATGAAGGCGCGGTAGCACCTTGAGCTAAATCAAACTTATAAGAAAGAAGGGGAAAACAAATGATAGGGAAAAACAAAGGAGGAGGGAACAATATATAAGGATAGCAGGCCTAGTATCAAGTTGAATCAAAGATAACTATGGTTATCAAAATCAACATCTAGTAGGTTCCAGGTGGTGTTTTCAAACATTCTCATTATGTGATTTTGGGACTGTTCATCTAATATGTAAATAAAACATTCCCATTTTTGTAAAACTATTCTACTCCAGACTCAACATCAGGAATAGTAGACCGTCTATCACAGTATAGAACTTGGATCAATTTTTGTTTCACTGCAAGTCAGGGAGCTCATTGACTAGTCCAGTGTATTAAAATAGTTTTTTTTGCAATGGTGACAATAACAACTAACAATTGGATCTTAAACTTTTTGTCATGGCCTGAATTCCAGTTCTTGAAATTCCCGCAAATGCTTGCTAAGGGATCAGGTGACAAGTGTGTGGAGAACATGAAGTAAATAAACTGAACTATGTTATTCCAAAATGTCTGGATTTTTCCACATCCCCAAATACAATGGATAAAATCAGTGTGGGACACTTTGCATTTAATACAGACACCTGTTTCAAGGGTAGTCACATATTTCCTCTGTGCATGAGAAATGTATGCCCTATGTATCATCCTGATATGAACCTCTTTTAAGTACGAGGAATGAAAATATTTAAGTGTAGAGTCATATTGAGACAAAAGATCTGACAGCAAACCAACACTGGAAACGTCTGTCGACCATTTATGTAAGGTTAGATCCCAACTGGACAAGTCAATAAAGAGGTCAATGGTATATATAGTGAGCTGATTTTGTACAGGATAGAAGAAAGAAGCCTATGAAAAGAAAGGAAGAGAGTTCCTGTATTATCAGTTGTGACAGGAGTAGGTAGGGATTGAATATAATGCTTAACTTAAAGATACATATAAATGTTATCGGTAAGGAGTGGGTATAGAGAATGGAGATCTGCAAATGGAAGTAAGTCACCTCCAGGGTAAAACACCTTTGCAGTTGCGGCTCTCTAGTTAATGAATGTATTATTAGTCAATGATGGGGGGAAGGCTGGGTTGCCCCATAACGAAATTTATGGAGAGTAAAGAGGGACACAATTCATTTTTTTTGGAAATAGTTATCCAAGCATGGTAAGTATCCACAAACAATTGGTGTTCCTTAATAAAAACTGGTAAGTCTGACCATTTGGAATGCAATAATCATTTTGGAGAATAAAGGGCAAATGATGCAAAGTCTAATTGAGTGTAAACGAACTAGTGCCAAGCAACCAATCACTGATTTACTGAAAAAATATAGCGTTAGAATATTGAACTAGATCAGGGAAACCTAATCACCCTTTTTTTTCTGGGCAACCTCAGTTTGGCAAAGGCTATTTGTGGTTGTTTCCCCTGCCACAAAAAAATGGGGAAAAAAAGAGAGTTTATAATCTGTTGATCTTTGGGGAGTAATCTCATTGGTAACATCTGCATTATGTAAAAAAGCTTTGACAGTCTTTATCGCAGCTCATCTTCCCAGAAGGGATATAGGTAAGGACATCCAACTATCTAAGTAATGTTTGATTTTATCAATAATTGAGATGAAATTTAATTTATAGAGATCTTGTAAGTCTGTGGAAATGTGGATAACTAAATATTTGATGTATGTATTAGAAATGTGAAAAGGCTGAAGCACTGGTAGTGATTGAAAATATAGTGATGTCCCATGGATCAGCAGAATTTCTAATTTGCTTCTATTAACTTTGTAACCAGAATTGGAACCAAAGAGATAAGATCCAAGTCCGTAGGTAGGGAAGTAGCATGATTAGAGAGAAAAAGTATCATGTCATCCGCATATATAGAGGTCTTGAGTAATTTGGATTGGATATTAATAGCCTCAATAAGGGTCGAGTTACATATAGTGATCGCCAATGGCTCTATGGCGACGGCAAATAAGAGAGGGGACAGTTGGCATCCTTGTCTAGTGCCTCTGGATTTACAAAAAGATGAAGTTATAGAGCCATTACATGATATTTGGGATAATGGGTCATTGTAAAGGATACGTAGATTAAGGATAAAGCCAGGCGGAAAACCGAATAGACAAAGCATTGTAAAAAGCTAATCCCACTTTAGATCGAATGCCTTTTTTCGGCGTCAAATTATCAATCTAGGGGAGGTAGGTTGCGAATGTGCTGAATGTCGATCCCAAAAGTTTCCTCACATTAACCACGGAATGTCATCCCAATATGAAACCCATTTGGTCGGGATGAATAATCTGTGGCAAATGTAATTGTAGACAATCATCTAGAATTTTGGTAATAATTTATAATCAAAGTTTAGTAAAGACATAGGTGTCACGCCTGAGGTTGTGGACTGACCCTGGGAAGACTCAGGTGTAGGGGCAGGCGTATTAACCTGGGAGCCCGTAAAGGGTTTTTGGCATCCACTCATATATGAATAAGAGCCCAAAGGCGTGACCAGGACAACAAGATGAATTGATAATAAAAATTATTTATCGAGGAAAACACAAGACAGTAGTGGTGGTAACAGAATAGCAGGTGCAGGTAACCGACAACGGAATTGCAGGTGCAGGTAACTGATAATGGAATTGCAGGTGCAGGTAACTGATAACGGAATTGCAGGTGCAGGCAGCTGGTCACGGAATTGCAGGTGGAGGTAATCGAACAGAGACCACTTGAGCCCAGGTGTCTGGAAACACGAGGACCACAGGAGCACAGGTGTCTGCAGTAGGTTGTACCCAAACGGAAGATGCACAGGAGGTTGTTGCAGGTTGCACCCAGACTGAAGGTACACAGGTGATTGCAGCAGATTGTACCCAAATGGAAGGTGCACAGGAGGTTGTTGCAGGTTGCACCCAGACTGAAGGTACACAGGTGGTTGTAGCGGATTGTACCCAAACTGAAGGTGCACGTACTTGGAATGCAGGAACCGGTTGAACACTGGTGCAGGATCTTGGAGTGCAGGAGTAGATGAACACTGGTGCAGGATCTTGGAGTGCAGGAATGGATGAACACTGGTGCAGGATCTTGGAGTGCAGCAATGGTTGAACACTGGTGCAGGATCTTGGAGTGCAGGAGTAGATGAACACTGGTGCAGGATCTTGGAGTGCAGGAATGGATAAACACTGATGCAGGATCTTGGAGTGCAGGAATGGTTGAACACTGGTGCAGGATCTTGGAGTGCAGGAGTAGATGAACACTGGTGCAGGATCTTGGAGTGCAGGAATGGATGAACACTGGTGCAGGATCTTGGAGTGCAGGAATAGATGAACACTGGTGCAGGTATTCGGAAGCACACAGGTGTAGGTGCACACTGGTGCAGGTACTTGGAATGCAGGAACAGGTGAACACAACAGGAATGGTAGCTGATGAAAACAGCTGGCTTGGAGATCTCCTGGAAGCAGCAGGAGACAGTGCCAGAGCACTGTAGGGAGTCAGGCTGTGCAGGAGCTGGTATAGCACTGGAACACAGGAACATCTAACCGGAGGGTTGACAATGGAAGCTCTGACAAAGTGCAGGAGTCCTCACAGCACTTTTATACCTGCAGGTGGGAGGATAATTGGCTGGCCAATACCCAGGAGGGAAACTGCAGTGGATTGGCTAGTAAAGTCTGTTAGCTTGCTGAATAGCTGAGGCCCATAACGAGAGCAGCTGTAGTGAGATTGAGGCATTAGGCAAGATTGCTTCACAACTGCAGCATCAGGCAATCACTGGAGAGACTGAGGAATATGTGCTGTGATCTGCACACAAGCCATCCTGAGGATATCCAGGCTAAGGAGCACAGTGACAGTCTGGAGAGCCTGGATCGTGACAATAGGTCTGTAAGTGATAAATCATTGCCCGGCTTGGGTAGTAACTTGATAACATCAGAGTTAAAATAAAGTGGAATAGAGTGAGTGAGAATAATATTATAACCAAACTCTCCCCAAATCGAGGCAGCAGTATCTTATAACATTCTGTGGACAGACCATCTGGACCATGGGCCTTTGATGGTTTAGATTGTTGAAATACTCTTGTGACTTCCTCAGTTGTGACAGAGGCTTCCAACATTTGCAAATATTCCTCAGGATATTGTGGAAGAGGGGGAAATCCCAAGGGGTTGGGAGTGTAGTTGCCATGGGGGGGGGGGGGGGGTTCATTATGAGGAGGGTTTGAATACATTTTAGAATTAAAAAGCCTTCATAACATCAGTGATTTAGCTGCTTGACATCATCACAGAACCATTCGCACACCACAGCGGGTGTACTAAATCCATCCAAGTTGTCTCTAGGTTGTTATGAAAGGATATGGATTGGGAGAGGTAATTAGGAAATTTCCATAATCTGAGAGGGCCCTTACTTACATTGGTCTGAAGTGTTATCCATACTAAGGCATGATCTGACAAACAGATTGGTTCAATGGTGACCTTATGTACATTAGAGAAGAGTGAAGAAGCTAAAAGTATAAAGTCCATTCTGAAAATGATTTGATGAGCTCCCGAAAGGCAGGTTTAATATTGCAATTAATAGCCCTCCACACATCTATCAAATTAAGTTGTTTGGAGAGGGCAGGGACGCCAAATTTTGGTAGCATAATGGGGGATTTCTGGGTAGTAGATTTGTCTAGGGTGGGAGAGGAAACTAGATTAAAATCACCTGTGGGGATGAACTATAGGGTAGCAGTTTGGAAAACAAAGTAGAGAAAAAAGATTTCCTTTAAACATTAGGAGCATATACAGTACATAAAGCATAAGGTGAATTATCAAGAGCTATTTCAACTATTAGATATCGACCTTCAGGGTCGGCATGAACCGAAATGACAGAGATGTGCACATTTGGCCTAATCAGGATAGCCACTCCACAAGATTTGGAATTAAAAGAAGCAGCCGCTAGCAATTTCCAACCCATCATTTGTAACTTAGAGGGGTCTCAGTAACCGTTAGGTAGGTTTCCTGGAGACAAGCCATGTCTAACTTTGATTTGGTAATGTAAGTAGTTTTCTTCTCTTGGCTGGGGAGTTAATGTCTCCCACATTCCAAGTCCCTATCTTAATAGACATTTAGGTAATGGGTGTGTTGTACAGAAACCAGCAAATATGAATAGTACCAGAACTACCGATCCATAGATTAAAGGAAAAAAAGGGGGAAGGGAGGAAACATATGGAAAGAGAAAATAAGACAGACAGGGTTAGGACAATAAACAACAACAATAGGTCAGAAAGAATATATCTGGCCTATTCGTAAACATGGTAGAAGTTAAAGGTTTCACAGAGCAAAATGCAACAAGAAAAATAAACCATCTGATACTAAACATAATGAAGAGACTCTAAGAAAAGGCCTCAACCCTAGTCACTTAATGTAATACAAATTAAGAGATACCCTACTAACCAAACATGGGTAGATGTAAGAATTATGAAATAATGGTATGGGCTAGTCCTTCCAAAATAATTACGAAATAGTTAGGACATATATAGACATTCTTAACCTCAACAATCAGATAATATAAACTGGTCAATCAAGATTAAACTGCAAGCAGTAAAAGTAGCAACATATCAGACTTGCATATATAACTCAATGGGTATCTGGAGGGGGATCTGAGATGTCAGGGGAGCAAGTAGTAGAACGTCTTTCATCTTTCAGATAAGCCTCAGCATCCGCTGGTGTGTTGAAATCTTTGTAAGATGATCCATTGAAGAGCCTGAGCCTGACAGGAAAAATCAAAGCAAATTTCAGTTGTTCCATCACCAGACAGGAGCAAATCGGGGAAAAGGGCCAAGATAGTTCTGCAGAACAGTCTTGAAACAAAATATAATTTGGATGATTCCCATAGAATTTCTTTTTGGGCTATGTATGTAGCCTGGAACTGGAATGGTACACACGGAACTGGACTTCAGGCTGGTACTGGAACTGGAGTTGGTAAACTTGGAACTGGACTTGAACTTGGAACCGGACTTGGGTCTGGACTTGGACTTAGAACCTGACTTGGATCTGGACTTGGAACCAGACTTGGACTTACAACCGGACTTGGATCCAGACTTGGACTTGAACCAGACTTGAATCCAGACTTGGATTTGGAACCGGACTTGGATCCGGAGGGTACTGCGAGGGACCAATGAAACCCAGTGGCCAAATAGGCTGATTGGGCAATCTAGCCCATGATGACTGCGACGGGATCAGAGGCCAGCAGGAGTAAACTGACAGGCAGGACTTGAGAAAGCAGAGGCACTAGGTATAGCCAGAAATCTTCCCAGGATGAAGCCAATATATTAATTTGGTATGGGTAATGGAAGGTAGACTGTAATAGGTGAAGCAGAGGCGGATGGAGAAGGAACAAATGCTTGAGAGACCAGTAGACTAGCAGAAGAAACTGTTGGAGATGGTTGGGAAGGAATTATAGTTTGCAAATATTGAGCCACTTGTCGATGAGATGACTCCAATTGCTCCGGACGACTCATAATACCTTGTAAAAGGTCCATGTGTGTTCTCTGATTCCCACTTGATTCCATCAGGTCAGTACTAACTATCATAGGCTCTGGATTAGATGGTATCATGTTTTTCACAAGAACGGGAGACTGACCAGTAGGTGAAGGATTGAAACGAGCTGGTTTAATGAAGGATTTCATATAGTAGAAAAAACTAATAAGCTTCTTTGAAAAAAAATAAAATAAACAAGTCCTTGCTCGAACAACTTGGAATTTTCAAGGTAATTAATGGAGACTGTATTGCGAGCGGAAGATAATGATTTGAAGGAGGTAATGAAAACTGTGATTGTATCTGGAAAGAAGAATGAAGCTGGTAATGATGATTGGATCTAATGAAGAACTGAAAGACTTTGGAATAATGGAACTGGAATGGTAAACACAGAACTGAACTTGAGGTCGGTACTGGAACTGGAGTCGGTAAACCCCCGAACTGGACTTGAACTTGGAACCGGACTTGGATCCAGACTTGGACTTGGACCGGACTTGGATCTGGACTTGGAACCGGACTTAGATCCACGTGGACTTGGAACCGGACTTGAATCCGGAGGTTACTGCGAGGGACCAGTGAAACCCAGTGGCCAAATGGGCCAACGGGGCAATCCAGCCCGTAATTACTGCCATAGGATCAGAGGCCAGCAAGAGTAAACTGACAGGCAGGGCTTGAGAAAGCAGAGGCACTAGGTATAGCCAGAAATCTTCCCAGGATGTGCACAGCTCAGAAGACTCTTTGTACTGACCCATATCAGCCTAGGCAGATCCCTTATATAACTAGAGGGCGGCTGACATTGGCTGACTGGGCAGAAAGGGAGGAAAGAGCCTGATTAATTACTCAGCTTGTCCTGAACCAAGATGGGGAGGCCGGCGCCATCAATCAACTACTCATTGTCGTGCCTCCAGCTCCCCCACTGCTGCTCACACAGCCACCATGACCCACTGCAGAGTGTATGGAAGTTATGTTAAAATGGCCGCCAGTGTAAAAGGCCTGTGACTTAAATGAAGCAGCCAGTTGTTATGGTTTTCGCCTGGGCTCTGGATGATACGACAGCTGGCAGGAGGAAAAAGGTCAGGCGTGAGCCCGCAGCTGGGACCGCTGTTTAGAACGGCCACAGCGAAACCTACACTGACTCTGTTGAGTCCCCCGGGCAGATTGAATACCCCTGCAAGTGCTAGGCTTCGCCTGTAGCCGCCGCGTTCGACAGAGCCAGTTAGGCCGGCTCTGACCCCGATGCAGCCATGTGTTAGGTAATGAAAAGGGGTGAGCAATCGCCAGGGGGTAGCTCAAAAGGATGATCTGGCTAAAGGACCTAGCTGGAAAAAGACCCCTGACTACCGGCACCAGGCCAAGGACGGGAGTTGCGACCCAGTCGCAGACACAAGAGATACAATAGGGAATCTCGGAACAGGGGCACACCAAGGCAAGTGATTCCCCAAAACCAGTTGCAGATGGAAAGGGAAACACCCCTGCCTGATGGAAGCTAGGGTGACAGACAATAACAAAACAGGAGGAACAGCTGGAAAAATGACACAAAGGAATAACGACGGACCCACAGCGGGGAACAGCCACGGCGGGCAAATGAATAATAAAAGATAGAACCACCGGGCTCCAAAGGAGCACTTACGTGACCCACAGGGAGAAGAGGGAAGTGGATCAGGTGCAGGCTCTGGCCCAGGACTGGATGACACACCAAGCAGACATGGAAGCAGGAAACCAGGAGAGCACTGGAATTTCCAAAGGAGAACAGCAGGAACCAGAAAGCTCCGGGGTCCGGTTATACAGGCTGATGCTACAGTGAGCAATGAGCTGCAGAGGATAAATCCTGAGATCCAAACAGCAGACGGAACAGGGAACCAGGTAGCGAAGCTGAGAGCTGACAGAGAGTTCTCTCCACAGGAAACAGGAACTAAACATAGGTTAACAGGAAGCTATCACTGGCAGAGTACTGCAGGTGAGTCTGCCCTATAAAGGGCTCAGGTGATTAATTACACCTGAAGATTCAGGGAGCTCCCAGGCTAGTGCTTGATTAGCTTAATATCTCACAGCCTAGTGAATAAACTAAGCTCCCAGAACACAAAGCTGTAATGGCAACAGACATGCCACTGGAGGCCACCAGTGAGTCAAAATGCCAAACAGAAACTGACAGAAAACAAAACAGACTGGTTCCTGACAGTACCCCCCTCCCCCCTTGAGGAGGGGTCAATAGACCCCAAAATCCAGACCTCCAAAAATTAAATGTATCTGGATTCTGGATAACGGGGCAAAGGCAACAGAAAGGTGAACACAAGCTAAAATCACGGCTTGTCTCAGTGCCCCCCCTAGAGGGTGACCACAGGGCACAACCAAAAAGACACACAAGATGATCCAGGAAAGCGGAAAAAGATTAATGCTTCTTCTTTTTCTTTTTCCTAGATTTTGATGGAATCAGCAGTTTAAGGCCCCACACATTATCAGAACTGATGGTACCTTCTATCAAATCACAGCTATGGGTTACCAAATCAGAAACAAAGTTGAAGTCTCGATCTGAGGAGATCATGAGAGTCTTTTTAACAGATGGAATCTCAGAAAGGGAAGAATGTCTTAATTGGCCATAGGCAGAACTCTTATTGGATTCCCCAGACCCAGAATTACAGGTACCAGATGTGTCCAAAAAATTTTTGTCAGGAGTCAGTGAGACAAAAACAATAGCTAAACTCCTGGATTCCAGACCAAGCGATGAGGCAGAAGAATGAACAAACAGAGACTGTGAGTCTCCAGAAGCCAGGACCTTAAGCCCCTGGCTTATGCTGGGCACCACATTTCCAGGAGCTGGTGGAACCCCATCCTTCTTTTTGGGACTGAACTTCTTAATAACTGCATCACAGAAAGAAGATACCATATTTTTCGCACCATAAGACGCACTTTTTTCCCCAAAAAAAGTGGGGCAAAAAGTATGTGCGTCTTATAGAGCGAATCCTGCAAAAAAAAGAGAGCTGCAGCAGAGCCCGCTCCCCCCTCCCCCTCCCCTAGTACTTGTCACTCACAGAGGTCCGGGCAGCGGGGATCATTCAGCGTGGTATGGGGTCCGTTCAGTGAATGGGAAATCATCAGCAGGGTTCCTGCGGCAGATGGGAACTAGTAGCGCTACTAGTTCCCCGCCGATTATTTCCCATGCAGTAAGTCGTCCTGCCCTCCGGCACCAACTCCTCTCCCTACCGCAGTATCCCGGGCTGCGCTGTGCGGGTGGAGTTTGCTACAGACGTACTTGCCTGCGGACTTGGTGCTGTTGCGGGGCACTCTTGCAATGTGCGGGTACAGAACAAAGGATACTGTCGGGATCACGTATAGTGGAGCCGGGGTGCTGCTACTCCTGCACCGCGCCGGCTTCCCCTGCCTACCCTGCAGCTGCTAGGGACTGTGACTGCCCGGCTTCCCCTGCGAAAGCTCTGGACTGTGACTGCCCAGCTCCCCTTGCCTGTCCTGTGGCAGTTAGGGACTGGCATTGGTGAATGCATTGTGGGGTACAGTATGTGTGCGGGATATGCAGTGTGCAGTATTTGTGCGGGATAAGTAGGGTCCATGATATGTGCAGGTTTATCACGTCCTGGCTGGTAAAATAATGTATACTCAATAGTAGTCTTCTATCCACACATGTGCTGTGTGGATAGAAGTGCAGTAGATTATCCCATTTCTTATTAAGGCGTTTGCAACTCTTGTTTCATCGCTTTGTCTACTTTAAATGGAATAATTAGCTTTTGTCATACATGAAACATACTTGATTGTTTTTATTATTATTTATTGCAATATAGTCATAGCAAGTCTAGAAGTGGGAAATAATTCTAGCAGAACATATAGAACCTGAAGTCTTTACGTATTCAGAAAGTGTCTATTGTTATGTTCCACAGACACACCATGTATGCGTGTATTTTTTCTTTTTGTCTCTCTATACTATTTGGTTCAGAATATTTTTTTTCCTGTTTTCCTCCTCTAAAACTAGGTGCGTCTTATGGTCAGGTGCGTCTTATAGTGCGAAAAATACGGTAGATCTCGGATATAAGGGTCACCAGAATTGATCCGCTCGTAGGCCCATGTCTGAGGTCTACCCCTAAAGGCCGAAATGAGGAGGTATATAATATTAGTCCAAGTGACCCCTGAAGATGGTCCTGATTCAAAAAGGGAAGTATAGTGTTTAACCAGGGCAACAAAATGGGCAAGATCTCCATCAAATACGATGGACGTAGGGACATCCATCTCTGGGACCTCAGAACTGGTATTCTCTATGGGAACGACCCCACTAGAAGTTAAAACTCCAGAAGTCTCCCTAGAAGCTGGCATGACCGAGACCCCAACTTGGTTTATGGCTCTCAAGTCCTTTGCTGAGGCTGTGGTCTTTGGGACCTCAGACAAGGATATGGCCACCCTTTCCGGGGACTCAGCTTCAATGATATCACTTGAGGCTAGATGGACTGAGCCCTCCTCAGGGACCGGACTGACAGAGTCCCCTTCTGGGACCGGACCGACAGAGTCCCTTTCTGGGACCGGATAGACAGAGTCCCCGTCTGGGACCGGACAGACTTGCCCACCTTCTGGGGTGAAACAGGCTTGCTCACCTTCTGGGGTGAAACAGACTTGCCCACCTTCTGGGGCGACACAGACTTGCCCACCTTCTGGGGCAACACAGACTTGCCCACCTTCTGGGGCGACACAGACTTGCCCACCTTCTGGGGCGAAACAAACTTGACCCCTTTCCGGGGCGAAACAAACTTGACCCCCTTCCGGGGCGAAACAAACTTGACCCCCTTCCGGGGTCAAACAAACTTGACCCCCTTCCGGGGTGAAACAAACTTGACCCCCTTCCGGGGCGAAACAAACTTGACCCCCTTCCGGGGCGAAAGTGGCCATTGGGCCCCCACTTGGGGCTACAAACTGAGATGGTGGGCCCCCACTTGGGGCTACAACTTCTGTACCCACACTCAAGACCACAGCCTTCGAGCCCCTACTTGGAGCTATGGCCTTCAAGGCCCTCCTTGGGGCTACGGCCTTTGGGCCCCTACTCTGGGCTACGGCCTTTGGGCCCCCACTCGGGGCTACGGCCTTTGGGCCCCCACTCGGGGTTACGGCCTTTGGGCTAAAACATTTTCCGCACGTTTTTTAGAAAAACCGGAAGATCCCTTAGGATGGGATCGTCAGCCTCTATGAGAGGTTTAACCCACTCCAAAGCTCTTCCTCTAAAGCGTGACAGGAGATAATGGACAGCAGAAGTAGGGGTTATCTTCATATCAGGTGTGAAGTCCATTTTTGAGAGGAATTGTTGAGCAAGTGGTCGGAGCTGGGCCAAATCTCCATCGAAGTATGGAGTGTTAGGAGTATCATCAGACTCACCCGGCGGGCCTTGGGCATCAAATTGGCTCGACTGACCTCGAGCACCACAAATGTTCAATGAACTCCAAGCGCCCTTGCCGCTAGATGAGCCCATGGCATCGGACTCTCCTATGGAGACCGGGACTTGGAGTACCACTCCTGGATCTACAACATCAGAGGCAACTCCGAGAACCCCAAGATCGGGGAAGATGTCACTAGAAATCCCGGCTGAGACTGATGTCAGGGATTTTTTCTTAGGAGTTATGCCTCCCAAGGTCTCATCAGGAGCAATGACCTCTACAACTCCATGTGGGGTTAAGTTCCCCAAGACCCTCTCAGGGACGACTGTTTCAAGGACCCCCTCTGGGATTATGCCGCTTGAAGCCCCTTTTGAGGGAAAAACCTGATGCTCCTCTACGGGACTTAACAGTTCCAATGTTGAAAGAACGTTGATTTCCATGACTGGAAGATTAGTATCCAACGTCTTTCTGTCTGGAATCTTTGTGGATGAATTCCACATTCCCGTCTGATTCCGTACCTCAACATGGGGTGCTCTAGTCTTAGGACCCCAGTTGTAAGTCGGAGCGTTACGTATGTGGGGTGTGTGGTCAGGCTCCTCCTGCTTAGAGGAGATAGGCATAGATGTAATCTCCTGATACCACTTGGATTGAGGAAAATCCTTCCCAGTACCACCACCAGGTCTGCGCAATTCGCAATACTGGAGAAAGTTTCCTGACTCCCCACAATACAGACATAGGTTAAAGTCTTTACGCCATCGCCGCTCTTCTGGTGTGAGCCTTGGCCGTAAAAAACTTCTATGTCCCTTCTGAATCTCCTGATCTGAAGTTTGACTGACTACCCCCTTAGCCAGGGTCTCCCTAGGAGCTGGTTGAGCCCCAAAAACCTCAGACAGATCCAGGAAAATTTGGGTTAACAGATCTTGCAATTGCAGAAATGACTGCTGCAGACCCTTAACCCGCTCAGGTTTTAATTCTGTAAAGGCCGTATTTAAGGCCATCAAGGAAGCTTGCAGGGCCTGCATGATTAAGTACAGCAATGAAACAAACAGACCAGACCAACTGGGCAAGCTGAATAAAGCAAAACCCTGTAACAGGCAAAATGCGGGAAGAAAAAAAAATCTTAATATGGACAAATCTATAAGTCCCGCTACCAATCAAAAACACCCAAATCACCTTGAAACAAAATTTTATATATGCATGTATACCTATGACTACTGTGAACACATGCATATATCGGTATGGCCAGTGATAATGTTATGGTTTTCGCCTGGGCTCTGGGTGATACGACAGCTGGCAGGAGGAAAAAGGTCAGGCGTGAGCCCGCAGCTGGGACCGCTGTTTAGAACGGCCACAGCGAAACCTACACTGACTCTGTTGAGTCCCCCGGGCAGATGGAATACCCCTGCAAGTGCTAGGCTTCGCCTGTAGCCACCGCGTTCGACAGAGCCAGTTAGGCCGGCTCTGACCCCGATGCAGCCAGGTGTTAGGTAATGAAAAGGGGTGAGCAATCGCCAGGGGGTAGCTCAAAAGGATGATCTGGCTAAAGGACCTAGCTGGAAAAAGACCCCTGACTACCGGCACCAGGCCAAGGACGGGAGTTGCGACCCAGTCGCAGACACAAGAGATACAATAGGGAATTTCGAAACAGGGGCACACCAAGGCAAGTGATTCCCCAAAACCGGTTGCAGATGGAAAGGGAAACACCCCTGCCTGATGGAAGCTAGGGTGACAGACAATAACAAAACAGGAGGAACAGCTGGAAAAATGACACAAAGGAATAACGACGGACCCACAGCGGGGAATAGCCACGGCGGGCAAATGAATAATAAAAGATAGAACCACCGGGCTCCAAAGGAGCACTTACGTGACCCACAGGGAGAAGAGGGAAGTGGATCAGGCGCAGGCTCTGGCCCAGGACTGGATGACACACCAAGCAGACTTGGAAGCAGGAAACCAGGAGAGAACTAGAATTTCCAAAGGAGAACAGCAGGAACCAGAAAGCTCCGGGGTCCGGGTATACAGGCTGATGCTACAGTGAGCAATGAGCTGCAGGGGATAAATCCTGAGATCCAAACAGCAGACGGAACAGGGAACCAGGTAGCGAAGCTGAGAGCTGACAGAGAGTTCTCTCCACAGGAAACAGGAACTAAACATAGGTTAACAGGAAGCTATCACTGGCAGAGTACTGCAGGTGAGCCTGCCCTATAAAGGGCTCAGGTGATTAATTACACCTGAAGATTCAGGGAGCTCCCAGGCTAGTGCTTGATTAGCTTAATATCTCACAGCCTAATGAATAAACTAAGCTCCCAGAACACAAAGCTGTAATGGCAACAAAACTATTAAATTACTTTTTAATGCAATTGCAGTCCTGCTAATGCATCTAATAGACTATTAGCAATGGATGTTCTTGAGCCATCCAAATTCTCTAAGTAGTTAGTGTAGAGTAGATTTCCTTGAATATCTACTGTCTTGGTCATGGGGCCCCTGCCTCACGCCTTGACCATCTCAGCCTGCTTCCATCCTGCTATCAGTCCACCGCCCACTTGCTTGGCAGCTCATGTCATCTGTCTATCTCCCCATCCCACTAGATTGTAAGCTCCTCAGAGCAGGGCCCTCTTCCCTCCTGTTGGCAAAGCTCTTCTGTTCACATTTCACTTACAGCTCTCCCAATATTCACTCAGCGACCATCTTTGTCTGCATACTCTAGTACCACCAGCCCCTAGTAGTACATTGATAATGTTCTCACTACTTACATCTAAGCTGTAGTGTGGATTGAATTGTGGTGCTCTTTTTACCTGTACTCTATTTGTTTTATTTATTGACTGTAATGTTAAGTTTTGTCTACCTGTAATGTTCCATTGTACGGAGCTGCGAAACACTTGTGGCGCCTTATAAATAAAATATAATAAAAAGAATAATTGAGAAGAGGGAGTTCATAATGAAGTACAGTAATATACTTACCGAAATACCTCTGTATCATTAAATATGGTGTTATTAAATGTGGTGATATTGGAAAAAGGAATCTCCATGTCAGCTTTCACCCTACAAACACATTAATACAGGCATATTTTTTAAAACTGTAAATAAGCATAAAACATATGCAAAAATAAATTCTTCAATCAACTAAAATGTATTTAAATTTTATGTTAAAATGTTATTACGCAAAATCTACTTTAACACATGAAAACAAAATTATAAACCCAAAAAATTAAAACAATAACTTTTCTCAGTCTATTAATATAGAGAAACATGGGAAACGAGCAACGGTTGGCTAATATTTTCAACGGATATCATTTTATATCTGCCTATGTGTTCCTGCCCAGGAACACAATGTGAAAAGGATCACATACACTGGATGAAATGCCAAATGAAAGTTTTTTTTTATCCACAGGTTTCACAGAGAGTCAATGGGAAATTTACTTAGATGGGAGTTCTATTGACAATGGGATATTGTCCATAGCATCCAATCAGATTCTACTTCTTATATATTTATGTATTTATTGCCTTCTAGAAGATAATATACATAATATGATTTTTTTGTCTTCTAGAAGGTGATAAATTAGAAGTAAAATCTGATGGGTTGCTATTGGCAGAATCCCATCTTCAATAGAGCTCCCATCTTATTATATATACCCCTCAATTCTTAAAAGAGTATCATCAGTTACAGGACATACCACAGGTCACAGCAGGTGTTTTACAAGCATGCTGTGAATTTCTTCAGAGACCAGTAAGTACCAGGACCCCTAACACTAACTTCTTTCAAGCCTATCGCCTGGCCAGCTTGTCCAACATCAGGAGCTCTGTCTCTTTTCTCTGTAAGCATTTTATAACTAACTGACAGGTGTTGATTTAGACTTGGCCATAACTAATGCCAGGTATGTTCATGCTTACTCTGTCACAATGCTTACTTATTATGTGCTTGCCAGCTGCTGGAGCAGCCTTGGAGTAGGCCAGGTTATGGAGGTGAGGTGCAAAAAGTGGTATAAATTATTTTTTTAAATAAATATAATACTTTTTCAAATAAAAAATAGCATCATTATAAAATGACATAGTATAGTATTATAACAATTAGAATACAGAAAAACATTCAAATCAGCATTATAGCATACAACCAGGGCTATTTTTCAGCAGGCTCCAGTAGGAACTGAGGCCCTTATTCTAGTTCACTCTTTCTGACAAAATCCTTCTTAGAGGGACAAAACCATGTGCACTGCAGGGGGGCAGATTTAAAATGTGCAGAGAGAATTAGATTTGGTTGAGTCATTTTGTTTCTGTGCAGGGAAAATACTGGCTGCTTTATTTTTACACTGCAATATAGATCGCACTTTGAAGTAAAACCCCACCCAAATCTAATTATCTCTGCACAAGTAACATCTGCCCCACCTGCAGTGCACATAGTTTTGTCCATCTAAGAAGGATTTTGTCAGAAAGAGTGAACTAGAATAAGGACCTCAGTTCCTGCTGGAGCCTGCTGAAAAATAGCCCTGCATAAAACATATATGACACTGTAAAAAAAAAAAAAATGAGAATATGTAAAGCACAATAGTGCCACAAGAGAATTTAAGATTAGGGGGTGGGGGCAGAAAAAGGGGACACATATAGGGGGAGGAGAAAAGGAATAAAGATAGAGAAAATTTATACAGAACTGAATCGGAGATCTATTATCATCAAAACGTGTACACCTCGATACATTATAAATTATAAGTCAGCATCAACTTGTCTGAGTAGGTTCCAGGTGGTATTCTCAAACAGTCTAATAATTTGATTCTGGGAGTACTTTTTAAAAAATTTCTACACCTTTCTCATTATCAGGAATAGTAGACCTTCTATCATAATACACAATTTGGATACATTTGTGTTTATCCTCCTATAGGGAGGGAGCAGTGTGATGAGTCCAGTGTATTAAAATGACTGTCTTTGTAATGGTGATGATTACTACTAACAGACAAATCTTAAACTTCTTATCAGGGCCTAGATCCCAATTCTTAAAATTCCCACAAATACATGCTAGGGGATCGGGTGACAGGTATGTGAAGATGATGGAATCCATAAACTGATTTATTAATTTGTGCCAACATTTCCGAATTTTCCACACTCCCAAAAACTAAAAGTGGTGTACATTTATTAAAACTTAGAAAAAATTAAAAGAGGTGATGTCTTTTTTCATGAGTTGCGATTACCAAATTTGGGGCAGGCGCTGATGTCATGTGCCATCAGCCACCTACACCAAGCAGGCATTGACATGTCTGCATTCACAGGGGATCGCCCAGTGCTTTTATAGGCTCAACCATAAAATGCTTGGTGTTCCCCTGTTCCCACCCTGCCTGCCCTCTTGCCTCACAAAATGAACTTCTCGGGGTGTGTGAAATTCACAGAAGACGTGCACACAAGGTATTTGCATATGCGCATGTTTGTGCATGCGCAGACCACCATCGGCCGGGCAACTGAATTTGGCCCACTCCGAGCGGGTCTGAATAACCCCCTTAGACATCTATTTGCATCAAATTTATTAGGAATTTCCAATACAGAATGTGAAAAAGTAATCACTCTATTTCATACATTAACCACTCATCGGTGTAGGCCAACTCATCGGTGTAGGCCAACTCATTGGTGTAGGCCAACTCATCGGTGTAGGCTCATCAGTGTAGGCCATGAATAAACATACAGCTTATTGGTGTAGGCCATGAATAATCATACAGTTCTCGGAAGAACGAGCCCGACTGCTTGTGAAGTTGGGCTCCTTCTGCCGAGATCCTCTGTTTAATGCTGTCAGAAAAGACAGCATTAAATAGGGCCCCATAGCCATCTCCCCCATGAGGAATGGCTGCGGAAGGATTGAATATCCTCCATTGAGTTCAACCAAGATACTTACTGGATCCTTCAAATTAGCTAATTTAAAAAAAAAAAACTATAACAGAACAATGTCATATTTTAGACCATATTCTGTGTTATCCAAAAGTTTATTACATTAGTTCACAATCTTAAAAAACAACACTATACAGTACAATTCAAGAAACAACTGAAAGAGATATAAAAACAATTGAATTACCTTTACAGTGTAGTTTGTAGAATTTAATTTATATCCAAATGCCAACATATAAGTAAGGGTTATACAATAGTGGGGCATCGAAAATCACAAAATAAAAATAAAATATAAATTCTAGCTCTTATATATAAAATGTTAAATATGTAATTTATCTCTAATCAATTATAAAAATTAGTGGTAGATGAATCAAGTAAAAAAGATCTTCAAGGATCAAAAGAGAATACCACAACTCATTTTTTTTGTAAATTTTGTGCTTTTCTTTTCAATTATGAAAGTCTAATATTTCAATATTTGTACTTTAAATCATGTGTACATTCTCCTCATAATTTTAAATACAAGAAATGAAGACTATTTACCAATTTAAAAATAAATTGTATACTGTAGCATATATTTTCCTTTGTACTGTATGAAGCTAATTGTCATAGTTTCTGTACATTAATGGTGTGTACATACTGTAAGATTTACCATTCAATTTTGGCTACATAGTCAATATCGAATCGGTATCGCACAGACATTGAATGGAGATTGAACATGTTTTTAAGCTTCCAATACTGATTTGATGCCATTGAATGCTCCCATTCAGCTAAAATCGAAAAGCCAAATAGACAAGGCAACAATGACTACATAGTGCAGACTGAATATAGATAGTAAAATTGCATAGCAATCAAATCTACAGCAAAGGGATCTCACCGTGTGTACACAGCATACCAGTCACAGCAACCTATGACATTCAGTAGTTCAATAAATGATGATAATAACAAGATATATAGTTTACATATAAATAATGTTTAAAAAGTATGGTTAATTACAGTTCGGTAGATATATTAAGTTATTCTATTTTCATAAGTAGTAGTAGTAATAATAATAATAATAATAATAATAATAATAATAATAATAATAATAATAATGAATCCGATATTACCAGAATTATAAGGCTGCTGAGAGAATCTGTTCTCTTAATAATTCCAGATATATTGTGCCTTTAATGTTGATTATCCTGCTTTATATCAGTCTCCTCCTCCAGGACTCATACTCTACTCTATATATTATTGATGATAATGACTAAATTATCTTTATACTGTAGACCACATGAAGTGAGAGAGATATGTTTGCACCACTCTAGACTTAATGTTTACTTCACAGTAATGAAAAGTGAATGAATTAATAAAATTCAACAAATTTGTTCTAATATCAAGATGAAAATGAAAATAAGACATACAGTATATTGGGTATACAAAAGGTACAATACAGTATCTCGGGGCGCTGTCTAAGCAGCTGCTCAGGAGAGTGAGAATGCTCTAAACTAAAATTTGAAGAAGGACTGGAAGGGCAGCACTTGGGTTTCACTGAGAAAAATGGAACATTCATATATATCTTAATATTAATTATAAGAAAAAACAAAATAAGCAATTTTAAAGTTAGGTAGAAATACTAGGTTACTGATGGTAATACAATTTTATATGTAGCAGTAATAATAATAATAATAATAATAATAATAATAATAATAATAATAATAATAATAATAATAATAATAATAATAATAATAATAATAAAAAAGGTTGAGTATCCCCTATCCGAAAATGCTCGGGACCACGAGCATTCCGGATAGGGGAATTTTTCGGTTTTTGGAATATTTTTTTTAGGCATACTTACATGTCCCCTGATGGTGTCCGGTGGTCCCTCGGCGTCCACGCAGTCCCCGGGCGTCCACAGCAGGCCTCCGGCATCTTCTCTGGGTCTCCAGACGTCACCGGTGACGTCACCGCCGCGAGCGCACACCCGCGCAATGCATTCCCGGGACCGCTGGAGACCCTGGAGAAGATGCCAGAGACCTGCTGTGGACACGCTGGGACTTGGTAAGTATGAAAAGAGGGTTAAATAAATAAATTATTTGAATGTTGAGTTGAGAGCACCTGTTCTGTTAAAAATTCCAGAATAATTGTTACTTTAATGTTCATTATCCTGCTTTATATCAGCCTCCAGGACTCATACGCTCTGTATTATTGATGATAATTGCTAAAGGAACCAAATACTGTATAGCGGATAGAGTGAGAGAGATGTTTACACCACTTCAATCTTAATGTTGTTTGTTTGCTTTGAAGTGATAAGTGAATAAATTAATAAAATTCAACTACTTTTGAAAAAAAAAAAAAAAAAGATAAAGTATATTATATGTTTGTAAAACTACAGTTCAGAATTGCAGAAAATCCCAGTTACAGCAATACAATAAGACAAAGGTTTAGGTAACTTTTTTATATATATATTCTTTATTTGTGTTTTTATAGACAAAGACAATTTGGTACATCAATCAAGACGCTTGCCAGACATCAGTTGAAACAGTACAGAACATTTGATATTGTTGATACAGTGAAAACATTTTCCTGTTTTGTCCTATGCATGTACAAGAATAAAGATTTCCGATGCAACTGGTCAGTCTAGTTGATCTAATTACATATTACATTTGGTCATAAGATACAAATGTAGGGTGAGATTACAACGAGGAGGGGGGGGGGGCAAAAACAAGTGGGATGGGGATGGGGGAGATATGGTTATGTTAGCATAGTATTGGAGATTAGTGATTCCCTTGAGTTGGAGATCCTCTAACCTTGGATTAAGGTGTATCAGCTAGTGCCACACAAGGCTAAGGAGGATTATTTGGCATATGGCTTTTATACGCGGGAGAGGACTTATAGTCTAGCCATGGGAGCCATGTGGCCACATAGTCAGAATGCTTGTCCAGAGCTGAGTAATAGGTGTCTTCCATTGCTCTGTAGAAGTCTATCCTCTGGAACCATTCCCATATGGATGGAGGTGACATTGATCTCCAATGCACCGGCACTACCATTCTTGCTGCATTGTTGAGGTGTTTTAAAAGTGATCTTTTATATTTAGAAAAGGGTATGGCGGAATGGGACAGCAACCAGAAGTCAGGTTTGTCCGGTGCTTGGAATCCTAGAATTGCCGAGGTGGTCTGTATCACATTGCTCCAGAAGCCCACTATCTTAGGGCAGTCTCACCAGATGTGAATCAAGGTCCCTCTCTGGGAATTGCATCGCCAAAACATAGGAGACACTGAGGGGAAGAATCTATGTATCTGTGGGGGACATCTATACCATCTGGATAGCAACTTATACTGTGTTTCTACTACTTCTAAGCTGGTGGAGCAGCGGGACATGTTCTCACAGTGTTTATCCCATTTTATATGAATTCCCCGGGAAACGGGGTCAGAGTCCCAGGCCTTACAGAAGGCGGGAACTTCCGTGGTATGAGCCTGCAGTACGAGTTTGTAGAGTGTCTACACTACGTGAGTGGGTTCTGAAGGCTGAGAGAATAATACTTCAAATGGGGTGGGGCTTTTTGCCAGTAATTGGGCGTGTCTTTGTGATTTAATAAAATGTTTCACTTGGAAGTATAACCATGTGTCCGAGTGTCTAGAAAGCCCCCCACCCCGCCATCTACGCGCAATGGCTCCTGAAGTCCCTGGGCTAAATTCTGGGTTGTTGATTATAGGGACAAGTAGGGTGTCCGACGAAGTGAACCCCAGTCTGTAGTGTACAGTTTTCCAAAGAGTCAGAGTTGGTTCAACCGTTGGATGAGTTGTGCGGGGTATTTTAGGGAGCCACGGGGTTGTCAGTAAGTCTAGGCCTGAGGAGTACTTCTCTATTTCAACCCATTGTTTTATGTTGGTGTTGGGTCTTGACCAGTCTAAGACTCTGTGTAGCGTCGCAGTCTGGTAGTATGCTTGCAACCAAGGTAATTGCTGGCCGCCTTGGGCTTTTCCACGAAATAGATACTTATGCTTAAATCTGGGTCCCCTACCTCCCCACACAAATCTATTGATCACCCTTTGCATCTCTGCTATGTATTTCACTGGGAGTTTTAGTGGGATGGTCTGAAACAGGTAGAGGAACCTAGGTAGCACGTTCATTTTTATTATGTTTATCCTACCTAACCAGGAGAACTTCTGGGCAGCCCAATTCGCAAGTTCCCTGCATATTTTTTGTATAAGGGGGGTGTAATTAATGGTCACAGTCGTCTGTAGGGATGCGGGTATAAAGACCCCAAGATATTTAATACTAGTAGGTTGCAAAGAGAATGGGAATTGAGGGGTCAGTGATGACAGTGTATCATTTGGGAGGGAGTAGTAGTAGTAGTACGTTTATTTATAAGGCGCCGCAAAGTGTCCGCAGCGCCGTACATAGCAAACAAAAAAACAAATTACAAGGTAACGTACAGGGTGTGTTGAAAGATACAGTATAAATAGGGGTATAGCTGGTAGAACTAAAATCAGCATCAGTTCAGAAGTAGGTGTCAAAATTGTCAAGGAGACTGAAGATGAAGTAGAGGAAGGGAAGAACAGGACAGGAGCACAGGTGAGGTAATGAGGTAGGGTGAGTACGTGAGGAAGGAGGGCCCTGCTCATAAGAGTTAACATACTAAAAATAGGTGGGTGGACGAACGAAATACAATAGGATAAGTAGGAACGGAGGGGAACGGAGGCAGGATAGGAGGATCAAAAGAGGTTAGGAGGAGGGATAGGCTAGTCGAAAAAAGTGGGTTTTGAGGGAGCGCTTGAAGGAGGTAAGGGAATCAGATAGCCTGATGGGTGGCGGAAGGTTGTTCCAGTGCAGGGGGGCAGCGCGAGAGAAATCTTGGACACGGGAGTGGGAGGAGGTGATTAGGTGAGAGGTCAGTCGGCGGTCAGCGATGGAGCGAAGAGGACGGGAGGGAGTGTGGATAGAGATCAGTGAAGAGAGGTAGGGAGCTGTGGAGGAGGAGAGAGCCTTGTTGGTGGTGGTGAGGAGTTTAAAGAGAACTCGGAAAGGAATGGGGAGCCAGTGGAGAGATAGACAGAGGGGGGAGGCGGAGGTAGAGCGGCGGGAGAGGAAGATGAGCCTAGCAGCAGCGTTAAGAATGGATTGGAGAGGTGCGAGGCGGGTGAGAGGTAGCCCAGAGAGAAGGATGTTGCAGTAGTCAAGGCGGGAGATGACAAGAGACTGAATGAGAATTTTGGTCGCGTCAGTGGAGAGGAATGGTCTGATGCGTGAGATGTTGCGTAGGTGAAAGCGGCAAGACTGTGAGAGAGCACGAATGTGGGGGGTGAAAGAGAGGGAGGAGTCAATGATGACACCGAGGCAGCGCGTTTGGTCGGTGGACGTGATCTCGGTTTCACCAATGCTGATGGAGATAGTGGGAGAAGAGGGGATGTTCGGGGGATGGAAGATTTGGGGCTGTAGATTTGGTATAGTTGATTAAAGCGGGAAAATTCTTTCATGATATTCGGGAGGGATATCACAGGATTTGTAACAATTGCTAAAATGTCGTCTGCAAATAGTGCCAATCTATGGTTCACTCATCTGATATCCAAACCATTAATGTCTGGATTCGCCCTAATGGCCCTGGCCAGTGCCTCCATGCATATCACATATAGTAGGGGTGATAGTGGACGCCCCTGCCTGGTCCCATTGGCATACCATTAATCCTTATTCGGGCTGAGGGGGACTTGTAAAGAGCCATAATTTTGCCTAGAAACTGATCGCCCATCGTAGGGTCTCCCCCATGAATGTCCAATCCACCCGATCAAATGCCTTTTTGGCATCCGTGGAGAGGAGCATGGTTGGGATCCCCGCAGACCAGGCATGAGCCACCAGGTCAATAACTCTGATTGTATTATCTCTTGCCTCTCTCCCCCGTACAAATCCTACCTGGTCGGGGTGTACTATGTGTGGAACCATTGGAGACAGGCGCTTTGCCAATAATTTTGCATATAATTTGACATCTATGTTGAGGAGTGAAATGGGCCGGTAACTGGAAGGGAGGGCTGGGTCTTTGCCTTCTTTTGGTAATACTGTAATGTGGGCCTCTAGGGACTGGCCCGAGAATGGGGAGGTTGGCGAGACCCCATTACAGGCGTTTAGGAGAAGGGGGAGAAGACGGTCTTGGAATGCTTTATAGTAGGTTATAGGGAAGCCATCTGGTCCTGGGCTCTTACCTGAGAGTGTGGTTTTTAAGGCAAGGCGCAACTCAGTCTCTGTAAAGGGGTCATTTAGGGCCGCTATTCGTTCAGGTGTGAGCTTAGGATGGTTTATTTCCTCCAAGTATGCTCAAATTGCGTTCTCGTGTACTAATCTATCCTGTGGTGACCTCTTGGCTGTGAGATTATAAAGGCTTGTCTAATAATTTTGAAAGATCTCGGCGATCTTGTTGTTTTTAACGTGTGATTTACCCGATGGGTCTTTTATCTCTGTGATGTGGGTTAATGAACTCTGGACCAGCAGGGCCCTCGCAAGTTGTTTTTTCCAGGTTTGTTGCCCCATCTGAAGTATTTGTGGCGGCAACAGAGGAAGGCCCTACAAGTACCCTTGTTCAGTAGGCTATTTATGGAAGCTCTAGCTTCTTGTAATTCTAAGAGAATATCTGTAGTCAAGGAGGATTTATGGAGTAATTCTAACTGTTTGACTTTATCTAGCCGGGCCTCTCGGCATTCCATTTTTTTCTTTTTTAGCTAAGAACCTATTTGGATACATCTACCCCTGATTACACATTTGTAGGCTTCCCACAGGGTGACAGGTGACATATCCTCATTCGAATTTACACCAACACTTAATCCTTGGTAGGAAAAGAAAACCAGCACTCACGATTTTGGTGAAACAAAAACGATGTATTTCAACAGGTCATGTTAGTTATCAGACTGTCTGTAGTCCCGACAGCTGTTTCAGCCGGCAGCATGCCAGCCTTCATCAGGGGTGATAGCATGGCATCCCCGCAGGGTTTAAATACAGTAAATAATTGACATAAAAGGCGCCAACCCCGCCTCTCCTGAGGTCAGCAGCGGAGCTGTCACTCAGCACCTTCAATGAGGTGTGCGCGGCTGTGTAAGTGTCAGCCGGGGGTGTGTGTGCGGGCTTGGCTATGGAGGGAATCCCTGACGTAACGTCTGGGGATGCCTGCTTGCAGACGCGCCGATAATAGCGCAATGTGATTGGGTACACGCGTGAGGGGGTGTGACAATGAAGGGTGAGTACGGGGGGATTGCACAGAGGTTATGGGACCGATGTTGGTACTATGTGAGGTGCGTATGACAGCTCCCTGTCACCGGCAAAGGCAGGATTCACATAGGGACATATGTAATACGGAGCGGACAATAATGCAATAAGTACTTTATATTACCCGCATTGGTCTTGTGGGCACCCCATAACCAGGATCGCGGCTCAAGAGAAGAGGTACTCAAGAGTATCCCTAGATGGCTGAGACTGTGATTACTGACAATACTAGAATACAAATACATTTATGGTGCACCAGGGTACCGTATGTGGGATACTACATATCAGCACGGCGGCATGACATGCGCATCCTCCAGAGTACATAGAAGATCAACCACTACATCTTCCCGACTAATAGGCGCCTTTAAACACTATAAAGTGCAGGTATACTCAGATACCGTGTGTGGAGTAAAGCACAATGTGGTAAATAGCATTGTGCTTACTCAGTCATTTAAAGTTAAGGCACACGGCATTGCAGCGGAAGTCTGGTACACTCAGGTACCGTGCGTGATGTTATACACTTTAGAGGTTTTGAGGTGTCAACACGGATATGCATGTATAATTGTCTACACATTGTTGAATATCAACAGGACTATATGAAGCAGCCCATCTTAAAGTCCTCGTTTAGTCCTTTAGGGGCCAAGCAATTCAAATGATAGATCCACTGTAGCTCCCTTTGCAGGAGTAGTTGATCGCGGTCGCCGCCTCTGTGCAAGGGTGGTATGTGGTCAATAGGTGAGCAATTGAGCTCACTCACTTTGTGTTGAAGTTCCTTAAAATGTCTGGCAACTGGTAACAGTTTCAAGTCCAGTTCACCTATGCCTGAGGTAAGACATTTCTTAATTGATGACCTGTGCTGGCTGATTCTCTCCTTAATCATCCGCGATGTCTTGCCGACATAGACTAGGTCACAGGGGCAGATTAGAGCATTTACAATATATTTGCTATTACAGTCGATTTTGTGTCTAATCTTGTAGACTTTCCCATCTTTGGGATTGGTGAAGCGATCTCCAGTTTTCATAAATGGACAATTGGAGCATCCTGTACACTTATAGATACCATTTTTCTTAGATAGCCAGTTCTTATTTGTAGTCTTGTTACGTGTGAAATCTGTAACCACCAGCATGTCTTTGAGGTTAGGGCCTCTTCTGTAGGCGAAACATGGAGGAGTAGCAAGTACTGGTGCCAGTGTTGGGTTGCTGGCAATCAGATGCCAGTGTTCCAGAATTTTATCCTTGATATACTTTGAGGCCACGGTGTATGTGCTGCAAAAATTTAAGCGATTTAGATCATCAATGGAGTGTTCCTTTGTCTGAAGCAAGTCTTCCCTCTTTAGTTGCAGCGCCTTATGGTATGCTGCTTTGACGTCATCTGGGTGATAGCCCCGGTCCTTAAAGCATTGTCCCATTTCTAGTAGTGCATGGTGTAGACTCTCTGGATCAGAGTTGATCCTGCAGACTCTTACCATCTGCGAATAGGGAAGTCTCCTTTTCAACGCTGTAGGATGAAAACTTTCTTGCTGTAGCAAAGTCTGTTGACTTAGAGTAGATTTGCGTGGATAGCCTCTGGTCATTGAGTTTAACTGTTACATCCAGGAAATTGATCTGTTTGTCACTTAGGTTCATGGTAAATCTGATGGTGCCATCAATGGCATTCAAATGATTAAAGAACTGCAGCAGTTTGGTCTCTCCTCCATTCCATAGTAGGAACAGGTCGTCTATAAATCTGACGTAAAAGACGATATATTTGGAAAATTCTTTATTTTTGTATATATGTTGCTCCTCGTACGCTGCCATATAGAGGTTGGCATATGCCGGGACCATATTGGACCCCATGGCTGTGCCTTGTCTTTGTAAATAGAACCTATTTTGAAATAGGAAATAGTTCTTATTCAGGATTACCTCCATTAGGAGTGAGAGGTATTCTGTTGGGGGACCGGTGTATGTACTATTGTTGGTGATAGCCTCCTTGCAAGCTTCTATACCCCCTTTGTGGGGGATGTTTGTGTATAGGCTTGCCACATCAAGGGTAACCAACAGAGTCCCTGGCTGGACATTTGTCAATTGATCAAGTTTTCTTAAGAAGTGTGTTGTGTCTTCAATGAACTAGAGGTGCATTTTACGACTGGCTGAAGAAAGTAATCCACCAATTGCGAAAGTGGTTGACAAAATGAGCCTCTTGCGCTTATTATTGGGCGTCCAGGTGGTGCTGTTCATTCGAATTTATAGCGATATATTCATCAATGGAATTGCTCATTGAAGCGCCAACTCCAATTGCGCATGGGGGGGTGGGTTAGTGATAGTACTAGGGTTATGGGAGCGTGATCAGAGCCCACTATCTGTCCTATTGATGCGTCAACAAGAAGGTCAAGGGACTTATGGTTTAAGTAAAAGTAGTCTATGCGTGTATAGGAGCTGTGAGGGTGGGAATAAAATGTGTAATCCTTGTCTTTTGGGTGTAACAACCTCCACGTGTCCATTAGTTGAAAGTCGTGCATAAGTGTTTTAAACCTCCTCAGGTCACCTGCTGAAGAGGAAGTTGAGGCGCCAGTGGTGTCTAAAAGTAGTTCCACTGCCCAATTAAAATCGCCACCCACCACGCACACGCCTTCAATACCTTGCTCTATGGACTCTAGGGCCCCTTTCAGGAAACATATTTGGCCTTTGTTGGGGAGGTATAAATTTATAAACGTAAATATCTGATTATGAATAGTCGTCTTTATGCACAGTCCCCGTCCGTCTCCTATGGGGGTAACCGTTGTGTAAGTTAATTGGATATTTTTAGCAAATAATATTGCAACTCCTTTAGATTTAGACTTAGAGTAATCGTTAAAATAGCCCAAGGGATAGTGTCGGGAATATAATTTCAGAGCTTTACCTTTCTTGAAGTGGGTCTCTTGGAGGAACACCACGTTGGCCTTCTCAACGTCCATTGAGTGTATCAATCTAGACCTCTTCTCTGAGACATTAAGGCACTTTGCTTTCAGGACATAAGTTTCAAGTTAGCCATCTTTTGGGTCGTGGCTGTGCATCAGTCTTTCTTGAGGAACCATATCTCAGTGGGTGGGGGGGGGGTGAGATGAAAGGATAGGGACTACACACAAAGAGGGAGTATATAAGAATACAAACGTCAAGAATACCCCATTACATTTGCTAGAATGAAAGTGGGGAACCTCTGCTTTTGCAGACCTGGGAAACCACAGAAGGCCCATAGTCTCAGTATGTACAGCAGAGCTTGGGGGAAGGAGGGGAACCGAGGTGAGCCACCTTTATATCAACAATTTAATAACTAACACATTTAGCAGTTATGACTGCCCGGGAAGAGAAGAAAACCTTACTAAACGTGAACGTAACCGGCTGAATCCGATGGATCGCCAGAGTAGAACCCCAATTAAAATTAAGAAGGGAGTTAGTGAGCGAAACCAGCCCAAACTTAGCAAAGCCAACCTTCAAAAGGGAGCAACCAAAGAACATTCAATGTGTCATCAAACTGGCCCTCCATCTGACGGGCCCATATAGCACCACATCCCACCAAAGACGAGACTGCGCGACGCCCCATGGACCCCACAAGGGAGCGTGATCGTAGGCGATTCAGTCAAGTAATATTAAACAAGTGATAATATATGATCAGTCCATATTCACGTGTCAGCTGAAGAAGATCCAGGGGCCTTCGATTGGCCCTGTGGTCATTCATCCTCTGCTGCTTTAGGGAAATCTTCAGGAGGGTGGCGTGGTTTCTTCTTTTGGGTCTGTTGAACCCTTTGCCACCTTTCCCTGCGAGGCCTAGGCTGAGTAGCCAGCTCCACAGGGTCCAACCAATTAGGCAGGAGCGGGGCAGGGATTCCTAGGGTTCAGCAGCAGACAGCCACTCCCACCGGATCTTGTAGGACTGCCAATGTTCCCTTATGAGTCACTTGGATACTCATCGGGAAGCCCCAGCGAAATCTGATGCATGTTTCTTCATTTCCTCTGTGAGAGGCCATAATATTCTTCTCTGTTGTAGAGTAGACCAGGAGAGGTCTTGGAAGATCTGGATTTTATGACCATTAAAGTCTATTTCTTGCATATGCCTTGCCGCCTTGAGTATCTCCTCTTTTTCTTGGAAATAATGGAGCCGGCATATTATATCTCTCGGTTGTTCCGTAGGTGCTCCCCTGAGGCGCAAAGCTCGATGTGCTCTGTCAAATATGATCTGGTATTCCGGGTCAGAGTCCGTAATTTGATTAAATATTTTGGTCAGAGCATGTTCTATGTTGGAGGGCAGGACATCTTCTGGAACGCCTCTAATTCTCAAATTGTTTCTTCTCCCCCTGTTTTCGATATCATCGAGTCTGCGGCCCAGTGATTTGGACTGTCGCTCAACCAGGTCGTGGAGATCGGACAGCCTTGAGTCAACCTCCTCGTTTTGTTCTTCAAGCTGCTCCACTCTGTTCGCAAATTGCGTGATGTCAGTTTTAAGAGCAGAGATATGGGCCTGCATTGATTCTTGAATCCTTTTCTCTGTGGACAGCAGGTCTTGTTGCATTTCTTGACGAGTCGGGATCGCTTTCAACTTAGAGAGGATGACCGCAAGTTCCGTGTTCTCTGTTGCGGGTATGCGGCTGGGGGTGGAAGACCCCGAGGCCTCCGCACCCTCCATGGGGCTTCATGAGGTCGGAACAGTAGGGGTGATAGAGCTTGAGTCCACAACTGGGGTGCCAAAGAGAGAACAAAATGCTGCTGCATGGGATGACTTCACAGGGGTCTTCACCTGGGTTTTATTGCACCGGTGTTTTGTCATGTGGGTGGAGGCTACGTATGTCACATCTCACTCTTTCTCCAGGTTAAGTCATATTGTGGCTGTGGCCCAATGTATGGTCCCCTCGACGTGGCCTACCTAGAGCATCTTGAAGTTAGGCATGCTGATCACCCATAAGCTCTCAGGGCGCCAAGTTGTGGGCCCATTTATTGAGCAAAAGCACTAGTAGTTATAGGGATGCCTGTGCTATGGATATAAAGTCTCCAGGCCAAACAAAGCCAGTGTGGAATTGCTATTTCGGGTATTTATTTACCCCTTTATGTATGTGGGGCTTAGCTGCTGCTTCCCTATAGGGCTATAGCATGTAGAGGGCTTGAAGTATGAGGTTTACCCCCCTGTGTCTCCTCAAGGGCATCAGGGTGAACTTCTCCTGATGGGGGTGGGCAGCGCCTGCACTGAGGGCTATTTGCCTGGAGGATTTCTGTGGGCAGCCGGACTAAGGTCCCCAGCAACAGTATAAGTATGTATATGTGGATATGAGTCCCCCTTCTCTCTGGGTAGTGGATGTACATTAGGGTCCCCTCTTGGGTACTCACTGGTTTAATCAGGCCCCTCCAGTCCTCTCCCGTGTGAGCCTCTTTATATGGAGCCTCAGCCCTGGTCCAGTGACGCAGCGCACGTCCAGCACCCATGGTCGCCGACACCTGGCAGATGCTATTAGCTGTGCGGCGGGGGTTCCCAGTCAAGCCCGCCAGTCCGGGCCGAGCGACCTCACACCGGTTTAGGTAACTTTTGTTTGAATAGTAGCTTACAATATTGGTAAGTCACCAATTTAACATTAATATAGAATACTTATAGATGACATCTGACATATTTAATTTGTTTGTCTTTATTCCAAATACTGTCCATGACAATATTTTCATTCATTGTTTAGAGTGCACCAAAAAAAATGAGATTAAATTTCAATGTATAAAATATCTGATGGTAACTGAGCGCCAGACCTGTTGGCTACGCTGCATATGTTCTCATCCTAGTAAACAGGTAAACGGCTGAACATCCCCCCCTTCCCGATTCATGAATCCCAACGCTAGCATACGAGGGATTTGTTCTGAAACACATCCCCTCGCATGCGGCCGAATGGGAGAGAAATCATTTGATGGTCGCACCCATAATCAAATGGTTTCTCCCCCCTTTAGTAATAAAATACATTCTAAACTGACTTTTATTCCGGCCGCAGTTTGCCGATAAACGGGAGGGCGCTGATGTCATGTTACATCGGCTGCCCGCCCCGAGCAGACATTGCCGTACCTGCCTGTGCAGGGGAAAGCCCAGCATTTTTATGGGGATGCCCAAATAACGCTGGACATTTCCTTCGGCCAGCCCCTGCCCACCCTTATTCCATCCCTCATGAAGTGATCGGCTCGAGAAATGTGAAAATCGCCAAAGGGGTTTGCGCATGCGTATATTCACACATATACATGGGCAACCCCCCACCATCGGACACGGGTCCATGAGTGCTACATCTATGGCCAGTATTCAATGCCTCAGATTTGCCGTTTTTTTCAGTGAATCTGGCAATTCCCTGGTTGAATGGCGAATTTTCTGTTAGAAAAAACAATTCGCCATATTCTATGGAGGCAATTCGCCATAAATGAACCACGAATGTCTGCCGATTCGCCGAAAATGATTCTCCACAATTCGCCTGTGATTTTCAATGGGGTTTTCAGTGGAATTCGCCGACAGTGTATTCAATGCTCAATTCGAGTGCTGCATTCTCCATTGAAATTCGCCATGAGTCTCCGTTTAGCATTCGTCATCTTTTTTAGGTGAACTGTAATGTGATCTTTTAAATTAAAGCGTTTTGAATTTTTTTTTTGGTGTTAAAAAATCAGATTTTTTTTTCTATGAAAGGGCATGCTATTTTTATTCATATACTTGCAGCACATGAATATATTTTTAATATTTTATTTTTTTTTTAAACAAAATTTTTTTTTTTTTTTTTTTACACATTCGCCAGCAGGGGGCCGGGAGCCGGAGCCGCTCATTAATATTCATATATTCACTGCACACTGGTCCCGATCATTACATAGGCACAATCGGGACCAGTGAGTGCAGTGGCTCCGACCCCAGCAGCACCCTGCAAGCCACTAGTGGTGATGGTGGACAGATACAGTGACATCGATAGTATTGATAAGAACATGGAGCTAGCAGCAGCGCAGGCAGACGGGGATGATGGTGCCCCTGCCGCTGGGCTGGATAAGCAACCAGTACCTCAGGTGAATGAGAATGACGGCTTCTCCGACATCAGCAACTCTGAGCTGCTGCTGCTGCAGGACGGAGCGGCGCATGGTGAGTGACGGAGAGACTTCTCCTTCTGCTCTGCCTGTGTCCCTTTAAGCCCTCCTTCTCCCCAACAGAAATTCAGGGGCAGGCAGGGAGGCTTGCCTTCCTCCGTCCCCCGGCTCCCTGCGGCATTCGCAGCAGGGGCTAAAATTCGCCAGCAGGGGCAGCGAGCCCCTGCTGCATTGAATAGGGTGACAGGGAGGGCTGGCAGCGAATGCTGCAGCCCTCCGGAACCCTGCGAATGTGCAGCGAATCCAAAACAGGATTCGCTGCACATGGAGAAAAAAATCATTGAATACTCCTATATGTGGAGCAAAGTTACTCTCTTTGCAGCTCAATAATTACCCTTCACACTCTACTAATACCCCTTTTACACCGCTGAAAAATCCTGGTCAGCGGCGGGTCAGACCCGGATCTTCGGCGGTGTAAATCCCTAACGCCGTGTCCCTTTACACGGGACTTCTACCCAGGTCCTGACCTGGGTAGAACATGGCTAGGACCTGGGTAGAGGGCGGTGTAAATGGGAACGCCGGGTCGGATGACCCGACTCCCATTTACATGAATGGGGAACGTCCAACCTGCGGACCGCAGCGTCCGCAGGTTGGACGGATTGTCAGTCTGACACTGACAGCCGGCGCTGCTGTCTGCTATACTCTGCAGACAGCAGCGGCGGGGGAGGGAGGTGAACGGATGCCTGTGTGCGTTTCCATGGTATGTAAATTGGGTCCTTTACACTGAATAATGTTTTTTTTATGGCATCAAATAAGATTTTGATGAATTTTGGTTTAACAAAATTTTAAGTTAAAATTCATATGAATTTCCTAACTTAGACCAATTAGTGTTAAGTAAAAAGAAAGATCCAATAACCTCACTACAGTGAATTTTACAATAAATGTGGAAGTGTGTAATACATTTTTTATGTGATTTTTTTCAGTAAATGTGTTTCGGCCATCTTAAAGTTCAAATCTGTTTGAGCTTTTGACATTGCTCAAGTTAAATGACTAAATTGCATTAAATGAAACGTTTGGGGATATCCAATTGGCCTAATGCATTTTGGGCAATAAAAATGGCCTGATACTGCGTTTAATGACCAATGGTCATTATTGCGGTATCCAGTTAGAAGCTGTTCTTATTAACCAAAAACATACCTGTGTTCACACAAAAACACATGGTATCCAGGTTAAGCTCCTAGTCCCATGTCTCTAATAGGTTATTCTTTGAGGATATCTGTCCGTTGAAGAAGGTAGTATAATTACTGACCAAGCAATATAGTTTAAATCAGGCATGTCCAAACTATGGCCCTCCAGCTCTTGTGAAAATATACATCCCAGCATGCCTTGCCATAGTTTTAGCATTCCCCAATAGCAAAACTGTGGCAAAGCATGATGGGACTTGTAGTTTCACAACAGCTGGAGGGCCATAGATTGGACATGCCTGGTTTAAATCACCTGTGCATGAATAAGTAACTGAAATCACATAATCTGTCCAATTTGGTACTGTACCCCCCTACATGTGTCAACTTTTGCATGCACCAAATGCACATACACACATGAAAAGAGGACATGGCCTCAAAGAGCTTGGACTTGTGGTGTTGTTGTGCTCCTTACCCCAATCTGTTGTGCACCTAATCTCATACAGCCACACACCCCCAACCCCCCCTTATGTCTCTCCAGCCCACACAAGTTTTTCTGTCTAAATATGGAATCCATGCTAACCTTTACTAATGCTGGAAACTTTCACATGGTATATTATTTACGGAGGTGTCTATCATTATGTTGTACTGCGCCATGAAAACAGCGCACTCTACTGGGCATGATGATTGGAGAGTGAAGTGCACATTGCACTGATTCAAGAACCCGCAACATCCTTTAGGAGACCCATCATATTTGCTGGGGGTTGACAGATGCAGATGAGGAGGAATAATAGACCCGGCTGGCAGCATGGCAGAGGAACCTCCTGAAGGCGCTTATGATGTTGCTGCAGCAACTGGAGGAGCAGCTGGTGGAGAAGTCAGAGTTTGTAGGAATTGCACCACTTGCCGCTGTGAGGACTCCAACTTTTCCAGGCAGACCATGATGCCTTGCAATACATCTGCCAAAGATCCCTGATTTTCACCCAACTCCATCGGGTCAGTCCAAACTGTCACGGTTAAAGGTTCTGATGGGGTCATGTGGTGTTCAGGGACTGGAGACGAGGCAGCAGCAGTAGGGTTAAAACAAGCGGGTTTAATAAAAGATGTCATACAGGGACTCAAATACTTCTTTGAGGAAAATACAGGCAAAATAATATTAAATAACAAGGATGAATGTCCAGATAACAATGATGATGTCACGACCACCATGGCTGCTACCCAGTTCCCCTGTGCTGTGCCTAGCCCTGGGTCCTGCGTCAGCGTGTCGCCTACCCTGGCGCTCACCTCCGCTCCTGTTCCTTGTACTGGTGGGGTGCATGTTCCCGCACTGTCACCGTATGGTGATAGTGGTGCTGTGTGCTCCGGTGCCATACAGGGCATAGGTGGCGTGAGACGTGAGTCGCCATGTGTGTCTGTGCCAGGTTAGGCCTCTGGCTGGAAATGCCGGCAACTGCGCAGCTGCGCACACTCACCGCTGGCTGTTTTCTGTCGCCTCCGCTGACTGGCGCCATCTTTGGGATCCTGCAACCTGTACTGTGCGGCTCCACCTTCTCCTGTCAAACGGCTATCCAATCGCAGCACAGCTCACTCCTTAAGTACTGACTTGCCGGGCAAGACCGGCAGTCAGTACAATGATGTCCATGCTTAAGCATCATTGCTCACTCCTGGCTGTCTGTAGTAGTTACTACAGTTCCTGCGCCTCTGTTGAAATTATCTTCTATTCTTCTGATCGTCTCACTGCTATACCTGTGTACCACGGAACCTGCTGCCGCCAATACAGACTTGACAAGGTTAGCCCCCCAAAGGGGTATTATCTTTCTCCTCAATCCTGACGGTTATTCTCCACGGTTACTCCTGGTTCTGCAGCCACGATCCAATTCAGCAAGGACATTCAAATTTCATCATTTAATCTTCATCCAACCATCCCATTATTCTTCCAATCATCCAATTGTTCTTCCAACCATTCAATCTTCATTCAATCATCCAATTGTTCTTCCAACCATCCAATCTTCATCCAATCATCCAATCCTCATTCAATCATTCAACTCGTTATTCAATCATCCAATTCTTCATCCAATCATCCAACCCTAAGCTCAATCATCCAATTCTTCAATCAATCCTCCAATACTTCTTTCATTTACCAAGCTCCATCCTCTTCAATAAAGTATTGTATTATTGACTTTTATCATTCCTTAACTTACAGTATATTAATGTGTCAGACACTTTTTAAATAATGGGCTGGGTTATGCGCCTAACGGTGGTCATACACGATGCAATATCAGCGTGCGATGCGGTGTGCTACACACACTTTTTGTACTGCTTTCGGATCGCATCGCACACACATTGCATGCATACTGTGCGATGTGATCTAGCCCATAACGTATGCGATTCTCGCAGCGTGTATGCGCACTATTAGTGCCTGCAACATTTTGCGAACACAGCACTGAGATGGTGTATGCATACATGTACATGCACCCGAGATCCTCCATAGGATCGCATGTTGCATACGCTCCCACAATTGGGCTGCAGCTTGTTGCACTAGCAATGTGAAAGGGCGCAAAATTTATGGTTTGCAGGAGGGCGACGCACACCCTAGCACCGGCCCTGGTGCCCAGGAGAACTTATGCAAGTTCTGACTGACTACGCTATTTCCATAGCTTAAGCTTATTCAGAAAGCATAGCTACGGTAACTGACAAACGTCTATCAGTACTCTATCCATAAACGACTGAGATTGCATCGCATGGATTGCATGGCACTAAAACGGGACATGCGATGTGATTTCCTTGCGCAAGCGTATGTATGTTAATTGGGCACCCGGGTAATACATGGTTTCCATGCTCCCCCAGCAGAACTACACTAATTGCGTACATTGCTGCTGCCGGGGAGTTTCATGGAGGACGTGAGTGCTGGAGGATGGGAACGCTGGCGCCGGGGACACCGACATGGAGGCGAATGCCGGAGGAGGGGAAGTATGGCGCCGGGCACATCGTTGACCATAAGTATAATGCACTACACATATTAGCAAGGAGCCAGGCTACACTACACTGACAACCCTAGCCTAAGATACGCTGTCAGCATAGCGTAGCCGGGCGCCCTGCTAAGACACAAGTACCCAATCCTGGATTAAGTACACAATGTAGGGATAAACACCCAATAGGGGGAACATAGTCATTTCACAGCATTTACAGTAGTTCTTCACTCACTAATGTGACCATGCACGGAGTGGCTGGGGAGGTGTTTTTCTACAGACATACTGTATACAGTAAACAGTGGGCTCAATGGGAATTAATGCTAATGAGTGATCATGGGGGAAGGTGCAGAAGCATGCATTGACTTTCAAACTCAATCTGTACCAACAACATGCATAACCGAACAGATCTGCTTGTGTGGAATTGAATCCAAGTACTCTTTAGATAAAGTACGTACTCTTTCCCTAAAGTACGTACTCTTTCCCTAAAGTACGTACTCTTTCCCTAAAGTTAGGACTTTTACCTGAAGTGGGAAATTTACTTGTGCGAAAAAAAAAACATTCTTTGCAACACAGTATGTAACGACAATAACTGTATCATGTACATGGCCACCTGCCATTGTTATTTTTTTTGTGCAAAAGGCAAAAGGAATTTGCAAAGCACCAAATAACTTGAGACATGCCCAGTAGATTGCGCTGTTTTCATGGCGCAGTACAGCATAATGATAGACACCTCCGTAAATAATATACCATGTGAAATTTTCCAGCATTAGTAAAGGTTAGCATGGATTCCATATTTATACAGTAGCAATCTGTACCAATGACATGTATAATTGATCATATATCCTCCTGCGAATGTAATCCAAGAACTCTTTCTTTAAAGTAAGTACTCTTTCCCTAAATTAAGGATTTTTACCTGAAGTGGAAAATGTACTCTTGCGAAAATAAAAACGTTCTTTGTAACTTACAGTATGTAACGACAATAACTGTATCATGTACATTGCAGCCTGCCATTGTTATTTTTTTTTGTGCAAAAGGAATTTGCAAAGCACCAAATTACTTTATTGATTAAAAAATGAAAAAAAAAAAAATAGTACACAAAAAAATAAATTGTACCCCACTGTGGATCGAACCAGTATTGCTGCTAACAGTATACAGTAACTGTGTCTTTAACTGCTAGGCCACAGAAACCTGTAATTTCAGTTGCTCCATTGGTGTACAATATACTGTACGGTCAAGTATGAGACATGCCCAGTAGATTGCGCTGTTTTCATGGCGCAGTACAGCATAATGATAGACACCTCCGTAAATAATATACCATGTGAAAGTTTCCAGCATTAGTAAAGGTTAGCATGGATTCCATATTTATACAGTAGCAATCTGTACCAATGACATGTATAACTGATCATATCTCCTCCTGCAAATTTAATCCAAGAACTCTTTCTGTAAAGTAAGTACTCTTTCCCTAAATTAAGGATTTTTACCTGAAGTGGAAAATTTACTCTTGCAAAAATAAAAACGTTCTTTGTAACTTACAGTATGTAATGACAATAACTGTATCATGTACATTGCAGCCTGCCATTGTTAATTTTTTTGTGCAAAAGGAATTTGCAAAGCACCAAATTACTTTATTGATTAAAAAATGAAAAAAAAAATAGTACATAAAAAAAAATTGTACCCCACTGTGGATCGAACCAGTATTGCTGCTAACAGTATACAGTAACTGTGTCTTTAACCGCTAGGCCACAGAAAAATCTGATTTAAGTTGCTCCATTGGTGTACAATATACTGTATGGTCAAGTATAAGACATGCCCAGTAGATTGCGCTGTTTTCATGGCGCAGTACAGCATAATGATAGACACCTCCGTAAATAATATACCATGTGAAATTTTCCAGCATTAGTAAAGGTTATCATTGATTCCATATTTATACAGTAGCAATCTGTATCAATGACATGTATAACTGATCATATCTCCTCCTGCGAATTTAATCCAAGAACTCTTTCTGTAAAGTAAGTACTCTTTCCCTAAATTAAGGATTTTTACCTGAAGTGGAAAATTTACTCTTGCGAAAATAAAAACGTTCTTTGTAACTTACAGTATGTAACGAAAATAACTGTATCATGTACATTGCAGCCTGCCATTGTTAATTTTTTTGTGCAAAAGGAATTTGCAAAGCACCACATTACTTTATTGATTAAAAAATGAAAAAAAAGTAGTACATAAAAAAAAAAAATTGTACCCCACTGTGGATTGAACCAGTATTGCTGCTAACAGTATACAGTAACTAGTCTTTAACCACTAGGCCACAGAAACCTCTGTTTTCAGTTGCTCCATTGGTGTACAATATACTGTACGGTCAAGTATGAGACATGCCCAGTAGATTGCGCTGTTTTAATGGGGCAGTACAGCATAATGATAGACACCTCCATAAATAATATACCATGTGAAAGTTTCCAGCATTAGTAAAGGTTAGCATGGATTCCATATTTATAGAGTAGCAATCTGTACCAATGACATGTATAACTGATCATATCTCCTCCTGCGAATGTAATCCAAGAACTCTTTCTGGAAAGTAAGTACTCTTTCCCTAAATTAAGGATTTTTACCTGAAGTGGAAAATTTACTCTTGCGAAAATAAAAACGTTCTTTGTAACTTACAGTATGTAACGACAATAACTGTATCATGTACATTGCAGCCTGCCATTGTTATTTTTTTTTGTGCAAAAGGAATTTGCAAAGCAACAAATTACTTTATTGATTAAAAAATAAAAAAAAAATAGCACATGAAAAAAAATGTACCCCACTGTGTATCGAACCAGTATTGCTGCTAACAGTATACAGTAACTGTGCCTTTAACCGCTAGGCCACAGAAACCTGTGATTTCAGTTGCTGCATTGGTGTACAATATACTGTACGGTCAAGTATGAGACATGCCCAGTAGATTGCGCTGTTTTCATGGTTCAGTACAGCATAATGATAGACACCTCCGTAAATAATATAAAATGTGAAAGTTTCCAGCATTAGTAAAGGTTAGCATGTATTCCATATAGCAATCTGTACCAACAAAATGTATAACCAAACAGATCTGCTTTAATTTAATCCAAGTACTCTTTCTCTAAAGTACTGTAAGTACTTTTTCCCTAAAGTAAGGACAAAATCTGAAGTTGGAAGTTGGACAAAATCTGTAGTGGGAAGTTTTGTGGCAGCCTGACATTTAGTTTTGTAGAAGACAGATTTTTTTTTTTTCTTTTATAAAGTGAAGAATGTTGATTGGCCAGCTTCTCACAGATCAATGTCAACTCCAACATCATTGTATTCAGCACCATAGTCTTAACGTGGAACATTTGTCACCCAGTGGTTAAACTATGTATTACATGGTGTGGGACATAACGCAGGACATAACGCAATCTACAACTCGCGACTCAGAGCCCTCAAAAGTGCGTTGTAAACCACAATGTACCTGGCCACATCTGTATATAAGGTAAACATTACTGGTCATTATGTTGACTAAAAAATTTTGCTTGCCAGTTTTCACACCAATTTTGACAAAATGACTTGGCACTCAAAGGGTTAAATTGGATTTTTATAAAAATTATTAAGTAAAGTAAAATTATTAATACAAGTAAAAACATTAATTCACAATCCCTTTTAAAATACAGTGACTTTAATATATTTATTTTAAATGATTTGACATTGTCACTATGAATCATGGCATGGCACAGCAAACAATACACAAATCACAAACTGAGAAGCAAAAAACAATTCTCTTGCAATTTAGCAAGGGGCGTCTTCTCTTTCTGTCTGTGCTGTGGCTTTCTCCTCGCAGTCCACTGCAAATTCTCACATTGGCGATCAGTTCGGAATCAAACCCCAAATGTGGAAAATGTTAATTCTACTGAAGTTGATGATGCTGCAGCTGCATGGTGCTCTACTGCTACATGATATGAATGGGGTTGTTTTTGCTTGGAACTTGACAGTATTGGTATTTGAATATTGAATATTTGTCTTTGGCAAACTTAAGAGCGTTATACAGGTTGAGTATCCCGTATCCAAAATGCTCGGGACAGGAGAATTTTGGATAACGGATTATTCCGTATTTCGGAATATTTTAATATTTCAATTATGTATTTTTAAGTATCTTGCATGTATGCTGTATAAACACATAAAATACACACAAATATATTTTATTACCACATAAAATACACACAAATATATTTTATTTGTTCAAAAAACAAGGTTTCAAAACATGAAACAAAATTTGTGTACTATCTCAGATATTGAATTTGAATGCCAAGCAATCATTGTCTTGCACATATATAGTGCCAGTTACACATCATGTCACCAGTAGTGCTGTTACAAATGTCCCCAGTGAGTTTTTAGCAAAAATAAATATTTTTTTTTTCACTTTCTGGAATGTATGGTTTTCGGAAAAATTCGGATAACGGATACTCGGATACGGGATACTCAACCTGTAACTATAATCAAATTTACAAATCAGACCATGTACCTTCTGCAGTTAAACAGATAACACAGTTATGTGGGTCCAATAAGTTTGATTTAAATTAATGATTTCCTTTTTAATAAAATCATGTGATTTAGTAGTGATTTAAATCAAGATGATTTAAATCAGCATGCCCTAATTGTAAATATATTTATCATTATGTAGGATGTTACTTATGCAACCACCTGAAAAATGTCATACTCCATAAAATTATTAGGCATACAAATGTAAATAATAATACATTTTAATAAAAGAATAAAAAGACAATGATTTCACGGATGGCCAATGTTTTTGCTACTGTGATTGTCAAAGCTGCCCTACTCCTCTCCAGGCAAGATTTACCTTGACTTATAACAAGACTGATGAGACCCATAGTCCAATTCTCATTTTTGACAATAAAAAAACAGCATTTCAGAGCACTTTTTTTCTGGTAAACACATGGATCTGCAATTAAATGTACCATGGATATTCTTTGTATTTTACAACCTGACTATAGTCAACTATTCATTCAAGTGCAGCCTACTGTATGAGCTCTTAAACAGTAAATTGCCATTTTTGAGCCTTTTTAAATGGGTATAGCTGCAGTGGGAAAGCTCCAGGATAAAAAACAGTGTACAGATGGGGCAGGCCTCTTCCTTGCTGGTGAATCGCCAGAACATCACCGCTGGCGGTCCGCAGCAGCCTGGCCTGCCATCTGACTGAGACGCGCATGCGTCTCACACGCACGTGCGTCTCAATCTCCGTCGGCGGGGCAAAGGGAACCCTGTCCGTCTCCGCCTCAGGGAGATGGACAGGGTTAGGGGGGGGGGGTGCGGGCAGGCGGCGGGGACCCCGGGGGAGCGGCTGGAAGCACCATCACTATAGATATGGTGCTGGCGGGGGATGGTGGCTGGCGTCGCCATTGCCATCCCCTGCCAAGATGGGACCAGCCCCATCTGTACTACCCGTTTAAGACCTGTTTTTTTGGCAGTGGGAAAGGGTCTTAAACGGTATCCCACACTGGTCTCCCCCCTCCCCTTGTACCTGTCCTGCCCCCCCTCCCCTTGCAGCTGATACCCCATCCTCCCCCTCCCCTCCCCTGGTACCTTGCAGCTGGTACCCCTGCCTTCCCCTCCCCTGGTACCTTATAGCGCCGCTAAACCCCTCCCCTGGTACCTGGCAGCAATCCTGGGGATCCAGGCAGCGCGGTCTGTGCTCAGTCGGAGGAAGCGGGTCCATTAGGAGAGTGTGATTTCATTGGCAGGGTCCGTGCTGCAAATGGGAACTAGCAGGCCCGCTGATTACATATGTGCATATGTAATGAGTGGCTAATTCATATGCGCATATGAAATGAGCGGGATCCGCTGCCTCTTAGTGACCCGTGCACGCCCGCTGCCTACCTAGCTGCCAGGCACCAGGGGAGGGAGGGAGTGTTACTAGGTGCTGCCTACTGCATGGTATATTACTGGTTAATTACCATGTACCTTTCACAACGGGTGCAATGTGAAAGGTACAAAAATGGTAATTAACCAGTAATATACCGTTTACAACATGCAGTGTGAATGGGGTTAAACTTTCTCTGACCTGGTTAAAGAAACAGTTAAAATATATGAAGTACATCCACAGTTATTCAATTAAACTTTGATCTTCTCAAAAAAATTTTAGATTGTCTAAATACAGGTTCTCAAAGTCGGGGCTCTTGACCCTACACAGAGCATGTTTTGCAGGTCTCCTCACAGAATCAATAGAAATGATTACCTCCTGGATCTTTTAAAATGTGTCAGTCAGTAATGAGTGCACCTGTCGGGCGACCTGGAAAACGTGAACTGCGTGAGGTCCTGAGGACTGAATTCGAGAACCACTGTGTTTAAGTTTTAGTGTCAATATATACCTCTTACTACACTGAATTACAAGGCCAGGTAGAAATAGATCCTCAATGGTAGTTTACATGAAAAGCAACATTGGGCCTTATTTTGGTTCATTCTTTCTGACAAAATCCTTCTTAGATGGACAAAACCATGTGCACTGCAGGGGGGGCAGATGTAACATGTGCAGAGAGAATTAGATTTGGGTGAGTAATTTTGTTTCTGTGCAGGGAAAATACTGACTGCTTTATTTTTACACTGCAATATAGATCTCACTTTGAAGTAAAACCCCACCCAAATCTAATTCTCTCTGCACAAGTAACATCTGCCCCACCTGCAGTGCACATGGTTTTGCCCATCTAAGAAGGATTTTGTCAGAAAGAATGAACCAAAATAAGGCCCATTGTGACAAGACCGCAGGTAGTGGAATAAGAGCATATCAACCCTGAAATACACTTTTTGGTGCTTTTTTTGGTGACAGCAGTGCTCACCATTTGCTACTAGCCCTTTGAATAAACAGGGTGTTCTCAGATGCACGGTAAGTGAAAGCGGTAGCTTACTGTACATTACTGTATTGCCATTACTGGTGAAAATATCTCACAACAGCATTATAAATGTGGATTTTGGTAATCAAGCCCCATCCTATTATACATGCTGTAGTGAAACAGGCGACAAGGGCACATACATTAGGTACAGTACAATACAGAAGGTTACAGGGAGACTTGGACCATGCACAGGGATGGATTAAGGTCTGTGGGGGTCCTGGCCAAAAAAATTGTGGGGCCACTATCAATAAAAGTGGCTACTTTCTGTTTCTGAACTGTTACCCCTGGTGAGAGCCTGGTTTTTCATCGACATTGGTGAAAGTGGGATTACACTTATTTCTTACCAAAAGCATTTTTTTTGGGAGTCAACTGTGCCCAGATCTGTCACATTAATACACACCAACCAGGGAAAATTACTTATTTGATTTTACTGCAGTATTTGATTTGTGCCTCACACACACAAAAACACACACTTACACACACACACACACACACACACACACACACACACACACACACACACATATATATAGCCTGTTAATGAATAATTTTTAATTATTCTCTGAAGCCTTTTTTAAACCTTTTGTAA
>NC_139226.1:24338427-24557163 GCF_055691185.1 Crinia signifera
CTGGGATGCTGATGTGGCTTCCCCTGTCGTCAATTGTACTGCGGTCGCCACTGCTGTAGCTTCTACCGATGAACTTTCCCTCCGCACTCGCGGTGAAGTGGGACGTGTCTCCGCAACTGAAAGAACACAACCATCATTAATGGACTGGCTGGATGTACTCCCCGCCTGCGAACGCCTTTGTTGCGTTTCTGCCGCTACCTGTGCGTCAACCGAGGGAGCCCTTTCTCTCTGAAACTCCCCTGCCCCCTCGCCTTGTCTAAATGGTAGACCCTGACCCCCCATGGGGCTCTCCCGTGACGGGGGTGCCCAGCCCCCGTAAGCCTGCACAGGGTATTGTGGCATATTATAGTGCCCTTGCGGTGGAAAGTGACCATATTGATGTATTCCCTGGTTAATGGGATGGCCGGACCCCGGTCCCCAGTACGGGTATTGGGGCCCGCCGTAACTCCCACCAGTTTGTGTCTGGTTAGGCCACTGCCCCTGCCCCTGTTGACCCCAATTAACAAATTGTGGAAATGTATTAACCAGGCCCCCTGGTGTTGTATTAAAGTAAGGGCCTGGAGGCATTAGCTGTTGATTCTGCGGGCCGTATCCCTGGGCCCAGGGAGTAAAAACACCGTGCTGTGCCTGCCCCCGCTGACCCATCATACGGTGGTCATACAAAGGCTCACCCAGCTGCTGGCGAATTTCGCCCGGCCTGCCTAAACCCCTTACTTCATAACTCATATGCCTATCCCAATGTCTGGGTCCGCTGTCCCGGCCTCCTGTAATATGAATAAGCGGGCTTGGCCCCCTGCCTTGCTGCCTTACTCCCACACCCCCTTGTGTGTTACTTTCCTGTGTATTCACATTGGGGGCACCTGTCCCCCTTCCTTGCTCTGTGACTGTATTTACTTCAGCCACATTACTGTCATCACCAGGGGGGGGGGGAGCACTCACCCCCCCTAGTCCCGGCTGCATATTTATCCCCCCGCTGGTGTCACCTCCGTTCAGCCAAACGGAGGTCCCAGCGTGTAATGCGGGTCCCCCCTCTCCTTGCGGCGGCTCCACTTCAGTGGACGCCGCCTGCAGCTCGTCCCCGGCTCCTGCCGTTGCCATGTACGGCGCCTCATCAGAGACGCCGACATGCGCAGGCACGGAAGGGAGCGGGAGAGCCTGTCCAGGCTCCCCGCCCCCCCGCCAGCACCACCCGGCTCGGCGCGCTGTCGCCGGAGCCCGGCGATACACGCCCGCCGGACACAGATACCTCTCCCCCGCCTGCTGCATTAGCCGGGGGGAGAGCGACCATATCCCCGCTGCCAACCATATTAACCCCCGCACCACTGCTCGCGCCCGGCGAGGTAGGCCGCGATCCCGCGACCCCCACACTATAGGACGCCTGACTGCCCACACCACCGCCCCTGCGACCAGGGACATGGCTGAGCGGACGAGCTGCATCCGCCAGCCAGCGGGGTGGTGGAGCTGAACGTTTAGGACGCCCGGACATTTCAGGTATTAGTAATAGCAGCGCTGCACTTATCTGAAACCCTTTTCTCTCACAGGATCAAAATTCAAGGAGGGGTATTCTGGCTTACTACCTAGACTATATACCCTAGCTCCAGGGTGCCACCCCCCAGGACCCCCATTGGTGGGGCTTCCCGCCCTGAATAACCCCTCCTTCTATGCCTGGTCATTTTTCAACAACTTTATTTAACCAAGCTCAAATTCACAGTCTCTTAATTTCACTTGGGCTTATACAGCCCTCGTTCCACCTACTGACAGCGCATCACTACACACCCCCTTTTGTATTTTTGGTATTGCTGAGAGACACTGCCAGTACACGGAGCAATGTATTGCTGAGAGACACTGCCAGTACACGGAGCAATGTGTTGCTGAGAGACACTGCCAGTACGCGGAGCAATGTATTGCTGAGAGACACTGCCAGTACACGGAGCAATGTGTTGCTGAGAGACACTGCCAGTACTCGGAGCAATGTGTTGCTGAGAGACACTGCCAGTACTCGGAGCAATGTATTGCTGAGAGACACTGCCAGTACGCGGAGCAATGTATTGCTGAGAGACACTGCCAGTACGCGGAGCAATGTATTGCTGAGAGACACTGCCAGTACGCGGAGCAATGTATTGCTGAGAGACACTGCCAGTACGCGGAGCAATGTATTGCTGAGAGACACTGCCAGTACGCGGAGCAATGCATTGCTGAGAGACACTGCCAGTGCGTGGAGCAATGCATTGCTGAGAGACACTGCCAGTGCGCGGAGCAATGCATTGCTGAGAGACACTGCCAGTGCGCGGAGCAATGCATTGCTGAGAGACACTGCCAGTGCGCGGAGCAATGCATTGCTGAGAGACACTGCCAGTGCACGGAGCAATGCATTGCTGAGAGACACTGCCAGTGCACGGAGCAATGCATTGCTGAGAGACACTGCCAGTGCACGGAGCAGTGCATTGCTGAGAGACACTGCCAGTGCACGGAGCAATGCATTGCTGAGAGACACTGCCAGTGCACGGAGCAACGTATTGCTGAGCCAAAATCGCTGAGAGACCAAATCGCACCGTATGTACACCGCTTAAGGTGTACATTTACTAAGATGATGTTCTACTGATGATGGGATGTTGCCCATAGCAACCAATCAGATTCTATTTCCGATAGAACACTCATCTTAGTAAATTTACTCCTAAGGATGTGTACACACTCTAATCCCGGCAAGTCCAAACTGTGGGGGGGTGTTGGCTGATTGGCTGAGAGAGAACTCATCCCTCTTACGCTGGCGTCTAACTTCTTTTACTATCGATCTTGACTATCTTTAGGCGTCTAAATAGATGGGTTTGATAGAAGGTGGGAGGGCCATAACTTGATCGATCTAGACAGCGCTGATCCACTATACACCCCTTGTGGGCGTTTTTTTTTTTTTTTTTAATTATTATTGTGGCTAAGAATCCTTTGATCTGATATATCAAACTTGGCAAAAGCTGGGTTATGTATGTGCAGATTCAGATCTTAAAACGGGATCTTATTGGCTAATCGGTTGTCACATGTTTTAGAGCCAAAACACATGACAGCAGATGGCCAATAAGATCCCGTTTTGAGATCAGGGTTATTCCGGATCTGCACATGCCTAGTTATGTATAAGACTTAAGACCGTGTACATTTTATTATTTCCCATGAATGTACAGCTTGAAAATTTCTGCGACTGGTCTTCCACGATTAGTGTGCCCGGGAATGTGCGCAGATGAGTGCATCCGTTCCACTCCTCTGATATTGATGGAGCAGTACTACGCCGTGACTTTGCGTGCCACGCTGTGTACAAGCACAGACACGTGCGTATGCAGTGTAGCGGGTGATTGCACGCAGGATGGAGGAGGACACATAGGGTGACATTCTATGGATTGAGATAATCAGACTTTTGCGAGTTTTTTCGCAAAAACGGCCGAAATCAAATTTTTTTCCATTTTCGCATATTTAATGAGCTGCGAAAATGTGAAAAAATTGCGATTTTGGCCAACAAGTTGGACACACTGGAAATGCGATGGCTGCTTTTCGCAGCACATCGTATCCAGATGTTTTCACATGAAAAAGTATACAAATCGCATATTTAATGGTATGCGATTTGTATAAAGGTTCTGATGGGCGAATTAGCCAGAACCCTGCACAGATCGCAATGATCTGTGCAGGGTTCTGGTGTAAAAAAAAGTTGAAACACTTAAAATTAAAAAAAAACCAGCGCGGGGTCCCCCGCCAGAGCATAACCAGCGCCAGGCTCATTGAGCCGGTGCTGGTGACATAAAATCAGGGTCCCCGACAAATAGGGGTCCCCTTGATTTAATGAAACCAGCACCAGGCTCAAGGTCCGGCGCTGGTTCCCAAAATACGGGGGACAGAATGACTAGGGGTCCCCCGTATTTTAAGAACCAGCACCAGACCCAACCAGCCAGCAGGGTAATGCCACAGCCGGGGGACACTTATTATATAAGGTCCCGCGGCCAAAGCATTATCCCCCGTGGCTGGTCAGCATGGGCAGGGGTCCTGGGGAAGTGCCCCCCCCCCCCAATGAAGGGGTCCCCCCCCTTTCAGGACTTACCAGCCCATGCTGAAAGTCCGGGGCTGTCCCCGATGCCCCTGGGCGGTGGGCATAGGGCTGATGGAAAGTGTAAAAAATAGAATCAAAACTATTGTTTTCTACTGTAGAACTATGAGTCCCAGCAAGCCTACCCCGCATGCTGGGACTTGGAGAACCACAAGTCCCAGCATGCGGGGCATTAAAGGGCCCGCTGGCACTTGTAGTTCTACAGTACAAAAAATTGTGAAATAAAACACACTGACACCCTGAAAAATAAAAGTTTAATACACACATAACACACACACTGATACTTACCTACTTTGAGCCCGTAGGTCGGTCCCTGGGTCCGGGGTCCGGGGCTCCTGGACAGAAGAGTCCGGTTCCGGGGCCTAGGCGGCCAATAGAATCATTCGGAGGAAAGGCGCGGAAGATGAACATCTCTGCGCCTCTCCAGTCCATGAGCGGGTACCAGCCGGGAGCAGCGCGTCTGCCGGAGAGGATGCCGAGGTCGTCGCCGGGGACCAGGTGAGTAGGATTTCCTTCCATAGGAACCCCTTTTGGACTACTTCGGATCCTGGACCCCGGAGACATCAGCCCTGGAGCCCAGGACCCCGGACCAGCCCCGGAACCAGGACCAAGGCCCCGGAACCGGACTCTTCTGTCCAGGAGCCCCGGACCCCGGACCCAGGATCCAGGGACCGACCTACGGGCTCAAGGTAGGTAAGTATCAGTGTGTGTGTTATGTGTGTATTAAACTTTTATTTTTCAGGGTGTCAGTGTGTTTTATTTCACAATTTTTTGTACTGTAGAACTACAAGTGCCAGCGGGCCATTTAATGCTCCGCATGCTGGGACTTGTGGTTCTCCAAGTCCCAGCATGCGGGGTAGGCTTGCTGGGACTCATAGTTCTACAGTAGAAAACAATAGTTTTGATTCTATTTTTTACACTTTCCATCAGCCCGATGCCCACCGCCCAGGGGCATCGGGGACAGCCCCGGACTTTCAGCATGGGCTGGTAGGTCCTGGAGGGGGGGGACCCCTTCATTGGGGCGGTCCCCACTTCCCCAGGACCCCTGCCCATGCTGACCAGCCACGGGGATAATGCTTTGGCCGCGGGACCTTATATAATAAGTGTCCCCCGGCTGTGGCATTACCCTGCTGGCTGGTTGGGTCTGGTGCTGGTTCTTAAAAATACGGGGGACCCCATATTTTGGGAACCAGCGATGGACCTTGAGCCTGGTGCTGGTTTCATTAAATCAAGGGGACCCCTATTTGTCGGGGACCCTGATTTTATGTCACCAGCACCGGCTCAATGAGCCCGGGGCTGGTTATACTCTGGCGGGGGACCCCGCGCTGGTTTTTTTTTTTATTTAAAATGCGATTTCCTGCAAACGTGCGATTTTCAGACATGAAAATCGCACATTTTCAGGACTAAAGAAATCGTACCAACTTGCACCTATTCGCACTATTTGGCCCGTTTTTTGCATCTCATTAAATATGCGAAAAACGGGCCAATCTTGCAATTTTCAAAAGTGCGAAGTGGTGCGATTTGAAAACATGCGCATTTATCTCAATCCATAGAATGTCACCCATAGGGCGGGATTCTCTAAAATCCGCAGCCCTCTTCGCCCGGCATCGCATTTCTAATGACCGCATATTCTCTAAAATATGCGGTCATTAACGCAAGGGATAGCTCTTGCGATAAGAGCTGTCCCTTGCGATGCGGCGCCGTTGCTGGACTTCCGGGTCTATGACCCGGGAGTCCGTCTGCGCATGCGCAGACTGACGCGCCGACCACAGGGCATGCTGGGAGGGATCCGTGACGGATCCCTCACACACCGCTGCGGTAAGAAGCCCATAGGCTTCTGCAGGGAACCGCCAGCTTTTGCTGGCGATTCCCTCCGCAGCGGTGACACTGCGGAGGGAGGTTAGAGAATACAGAAATGCGGTAAAAAACCCAGATAACGGGGTTTTTACTGCATTTCTGTGATAGAGAATCTCGCCCAATACCTGCATGATCCAGCCTTACGTTGGTCTTGTAACAGAGTGAAATGAACTCGCTCAGTTTCTGTACAGATTAACCTGCAGATACTGGAAATGTCCATGATCACTGTTCCCGCCACATGCTGACTCTTACAATAAGATTGTGTGTGTCCCTCTCCAGGGCTCTGTATGAAATGTGTGAAATGCACAAACACCTCCTCATTCTGCAGCGGACCATTGGTGAATTGCACTGCCGGAAAAGTATGTGTGTCGGCATTAACACAAATGACACCTGCTGGTAAGTGTCTTCATAAATAACATCTGAACAATGGATTGGTGCCCAGAGCATTATGGGCTAGATTCTCTATCACTCTCCAGTTTATCACTTTTGAAGCTTAAACAGCCAGCCAATCAGCTCCTACCTGCCATGTCACAGACTGTGTTTGAAAAATGTCAGGCAGGAGCTGATTGGCTGGCTGTTTATCACTCTCCATTTTATCAGTTTTGAAGCTTAGAGAATCTGGCCCGATACCCCTTTCAGACCGTAAATGCGGGGCCGCGTAAAGAATTTGTACACGGTCTGTCCTGGGGGCGACCCGGCATTTGCGCTAACGTTCAGCTGTCTGCGACCCTGTTTAATGCCGGGTCATAGATATCACTTGGGGGGGCTGGTCGAGCGACAAAGCGCCATGGGGGGAGGAGGCAGAACTGAAGTGACGCTGCTGCCTCTTCCATAGCAGTGAATGGGACCCAGGTCGCTCGATGCGGGTTTACCCGTTCAAACTGTCCAGCAACCTGTCTCTTACCCGGGTAAAACCCTCCTTTAACCCGGGTCGGAATGCCGGGTTGCTGGACCTGCAGCTTGTCCGACTTCCGGTTTGGCACCCTCCCGGCAGCGGGGAATGGGGTCACATGTGAAAGGACCACATGCGATCATGATCCTGGAAAGGTCCCAGGCGGCTTGGGGGGGGGGGGGGGGGGGTTGGATGGTCATACACTGCTGCGATACATCGAAGTAGTGTTATCCACCTTTTTAAAAAGAGATAAATGCGAGGGTGGGAGAGCTATGAATCACCAGCCAGTCAGCTCCTAACAGTCAGCTCCTAACTGTTATAGACTATGTTTCAATGTCAGGAGCTGATTGGCTGGATGTTTATCGCTCTTTATCATCTTCGCATTTTTTTTTTTTTTTTAAGGCTTAATACATCTGTCCCTTAGTCTCCTGGGCCTGACTACTACAATTAGGAAACTCAAAAAGTTTTCTACCGAGTTTTCCCGTTTTTGCTATGAAACATTCATAATTGTTTTTTAAATATCTAATTATAAGAACTGAATGTTTCCTGAGATATTTATGTTCTTTAGATGGGGCCAAAACGCAAACCTTTGAGAGAAGCTGTGGGTACACGGATCACTGCAACGCGTATGGCACCATGTCCAGCTTCATCACCATGGAAACGCTCAGCACGTGCTGCAGTGCGGACTCCTGCACACCACCCACACCTACCTGTGAGTGCACAAGGCCTGGGTCATCCTGTTGTGTAGCATAAGCCAAGAAGGGAAAAGTAGTAGTAGTTTTACAGTAATTAAGCAGTTTTGTGTTAGACCAGTTCTTCCCAAATTGTGTTCCTGGGCACCCTGCGGATGCAACTTGGTGTTCTAGGACCAAGACAAATTATATGACAGGTAAACTCCGTAATGCCGTAATGCCCATTACACATTATACCAAACACATCACATCACATCCTATTAAATTTCACCCTATATCTCTCCACATTCCCATTTGCTATTAGGGTGATAGGCATTGCATGTCATGGGTGTCATCAGTCAGGTCACTGTGGTGGTAGTGTCTGCAAAATGGGTCAATTTTCAAAATGTGCAAAACGTACTACCCTCTGCAGCATTACAGCATGTTTAATCTCGGTACAGGCCTACAGATTTGTCAGTCTGATGGTGGGAACAAAATCCTGGTAATACATGGGAGAAAAGTACAATCAGCTATTCGCTCACAAATACATGAAATCAGACAATGGTTGTTTAGACAAATTAGTGGTAGCTGATTGAATTAACAAATGTATTATTATTTACAGTTTCTTATATCGTGCAGCATATTCCGTTGACTTTACTTCCATACAAATGGTTTTTATCTGTTTTTCAGCGATTGGGAGCAAATGATTGACTGTAAATTTTATTCCCACCTGACAGATTGGACAGATAAATCTGTGTGTACCAAGGTTTAGGGCACTGAGTTACATTATAAATGGTTCTCAATTTATTAATAATTATCTCATCTCCTCCGGGATTCCTGCAAATATAATTAAGGACCTGTAAAGTGTTCACGGCAACTAGACTAAACATAGCAGCCCAGACAAACGTGTACTATAAAACCTCTCCTGATTGATTTCTATGGACCTACTATAAACTAATATTGAATAGTATCGGTAGAACAATGACCATTGTAGTTGATCTTCAATTAAACCTATTCAACTTTACAATCCATAATGTGCAGATCAGTAGATCAATCACTCACCTCTCATAGGCCTTAAAAGTTCTTAGGGCCAGACGTAGCAAGCTTCAAAAAGTGATAAAGGGAAGAGTGATAAACCACCAGCCAATCAGCTCCTTCCTGTATTTTCTTTTTCTTTTATTTCTTTTTTTTTAAACCAGCCTGTAACTTCTCAGTTAGGAGCTGATTGGCTGGTGGTTGATCACTCTCCATTTTATAATTTTATTTAAGATTGATACATCTGGCCCTTAATACATATATATATATATATATATATGCAATAAGTAACAATATTCTTGTGGGTCTCTGGATATCGCTCCGCTGAGCAGTTATACAATGTAAGGATATTGACCTTTAACACTGGTTTAAGCCTAGATTACCCCTAAAAATAAATCACAAGGACATATCTTATAACTAAAAATAAAGACACGGACAACAACTGCATAAGTTGAAAGGTCATGAATATTTATTGACTGGTATGACCCTATTTGTAAAGGGATGGCCAGGAAAGTGCTTGGTCAATGGGTGTTAATAATGGTGGCGACTAGAACACCCCAAATTATAACATCGGCGATGAACGCCCCATCTATTTAAAGGTACAGCCCGCGCTTTGACGATCTCACCGCCCCTTCTATGGCATGACGAGGACACTTCCAGGAAGTGCCCAATTCCCCCGTGGAGGCAGGACTCACCAGCTGTCCTGGCAAAGGGGGGAAATACAGCACAGCAACTACCTGTATCTCATTATGACCGCTGGCCGAGAGCGCATTCCCGACTATTTTAATTAAATAATTTCAAAAAGCCAAATTAGGTGATAGCCAACAGGCCAAGTAGCAAATGAGAGAGGAAGTAGCATCATATGATTCCCCTTATATACCCCTGACATAACTACCACCTCTTAGCTAATGAACCTTATTGGCTAATCTACCAAACAACAAATACCGAAGACTCCAGGGCAATCTACCTAGCAACAAAACTTTATTAACCAATCACCAAATTCACAGGCTCTTAAATGCACTCATGCCTATGCAGCCCTCGCTTAATCGAATTAATCTTTTTCAGTAAACAATACAAAAATGATCCAGAATGGCCTCCAGTGTCCAACCTGTCTTGCCCACAAACTAGACCAGTGTCCTGCCCAAGCCTTCAGGAACTGCACCAACAATGAGAGCTACTGCGTTGAATATGAGGTGACAAGTGACCAGGGTGAGTGGGAACCAGCACTATTAGGAAAAGTTGCTTTTGCTAGCCAAAGAAAGCAGTTGGTGTGTGCCAGTGCCCCCTCTCTAGTGTTCACCCAAGCGCAACTTCCAGCACGTTTTACAGGTTGAGTATCCCTTATCCAAAATGATCGGGACCACGAGCATTTCAGATCAGGGATTTTTACGGGTTTTTGGCATCCACGGCGGACCTTTGACCAAGGGACCAAGACTGAGGGAAAATCTTCAAAAGTCACCTGCTTTCTGCTTTGCCTGGGATTACACTGTTTGTGCTTGTATACGAGTCACACTATTGTAAGTGCAATCGTTGTATTAAAAACCTGTTTGATTTTACTGATTTGCACTATGTGGATTTCTATTATGTCTCCCCTGTGTGTGTGTAAATAGGGGAGCATTGGAGCAAGATCCAAATCCTGCTTAATATATACCTAACAACTGTAAATTCTGCAAATGATATCCAGTTTTGTATATTTTATTATCTTTCACCTTGATGCATGGTTACCACGGAGCGCTAGTCTGTTCCATTTCTCTCCATCTCCATTTGTATTGCATTCCTGGGTAGATTAAGGTGTTCTACTCTGTGATTTGGACTCTAGCTGCACTGCGGTTTAATTGTGCACCTGTTTGGTCATTCCTTTCTGTTCACTGTAACTGTATTTCTATTGAGCAAATCATTTTAGTTTGTATAACCTGCCCCTTAGGGATATTGTTTTTCCATGCAGCTAGTTGTGAATTTTGGTAATTTCGGTATCAGCGCTGATCAACTGGTTTTATATGTTTCCGTGTTGATCTTTCCTCCTTCCACTTTGAATGTAACATCGAGAAAATTTATAGAAACTGTGCTGTGTGTGCAGGTACATTTTAAACCAAATTAATTATTGTTTAAATTATCAGTGAATACAGTAAATTAATGTAAATCCCAAATAATAAACCGTCAAAATCTGCTGTGGAGGACAAGGTTTGCCATAAATTGCTCCGCCCACACGTCGGTCCTCGAACATGCACAGGTTCGCCAAACATGGGGTGAACCTTGTCCCCATCGCAGTCCCATGTGTGTGCAAATAAAATTATGACTCAATTGCGTTCTAAAATAAATTTGATTGACTCAAGTACAAATCCACAAGAGGATTCAGACTTCTTTAGATCTTTTGTAAGATAGTGTTCTACTGCTTCTATTCCTAGTATGTTTTGTATGTTAGAGTACAACACCTCTACATCACATGTCCCGTGGATGTATCCCACTTTCCATTCAACTTCGTTAATAATGTTGAGGAAGTGTTTAGTGTCTTTGATATATGATTTTAAATCCTTAATGTGTCCTTGCAAGTGAAAATCAACAAAAGAAGATAAATTATTGATTAAGGAACCCACTCCCGAAATAGGCAAAATAGTGTATTGCACTGGGAGGGGAATAATTTTTGAGGAGGGTGAGATACCGGCAGATCATCGGTAAGTAAGTGTACAAAAAGTAGCTCCCGGGTTACAAATATCCGGCCACCCCTGCTCTAAGTGAATGTTATAACAGACTGTCCTACGGTAGGACTCCTACCTAATGGCTGTCTGATTTGAAAAATGTATGTTTCAGCTTTTTGCATAGTAAATGTAATTTAGTTGGTCGGTATGGTGTCTTCCAGGTAAAACCATAATAAGGGGCTGCGCAAGTAAGAACTTCTGCCACACAGGACAAAGCCAGAAACTAGTAAATGGCAGCGCGACCGAGGTATCGGCGGTATGTTTCCAAGCTAGGAGCGGTGCGCTGAGATTCCGACTCTTCAACATTCTTCCTCTTCTACTTCTCTATCAGATGATAGTTGTGCTCCCATCAAAAAAAAACATTGGGTCACTAAATAAGAGCACAATTTGGAATGGACCATAAATTGCTATTTGGGTTGAGCTACTATTGTTACCGGATGGTTGAGGATTAATCACTGGCCTGTGTAGCTATTAATGGAAATGTAGCTAGTAGGAAAGCGATGACCAGTCCTGTCTCTGATATAGTCCTATATTCTTGGGAATTGATGGCACACACCCGGAAGTTGGACGTTTTTCTTCCCGTTAAACATCAGTTTATTTGTGCACTTGGTGACGGTGTTTTTTATATGCATGTATTAAAAAAAATTAATAATCTAATAAAAAATCAATGTTATTGATATCTGGAAAACTAGATTGTTTCTTTGTTCTTTGTCCCCTAGGGGTATGGGTCATTGGGTTGACCCAATTTAGGTCGTCCACTAAAGGTCAACCGGGCTTAGATCGACACCTAGAATAGGTCATTATCGCTAAAGTCAACAGGGTTGGAAGGTAGACAATGGGAAGGTGGACAGTCAAAAGGTTGACATGAGTTTTTCAGGTTTTTTTTTCTGCCCCGAATGTTGACACGTCAACATGGACACTGTCCAAATGAGGAAGTTAAAGTTTTCAAATGATCAATTACATTGATCTCTTATATGGGGTACACCCATGAAAGATGAGCAACCGACAAATTTAACAGTGCAGGAAATTATGCATCAATATAGATAAAAAAAAAAACTGCCGCAATACAAGTGTGCCAAATTAAATAATAATCTTCTAAAGGATCACCAGATAATTGGAAGTGTTGCTCCCAAAAGCAACTAAGAGTTAATTACTAACTGAGGTATGTTTCTAATGGGAGAGAGCGCAAAACCAATTGTGATTAAATTAAAAAGGTGTTTTATTAACCATAAATAAACAATAATAATACAATACAAAAGTTAATACTATATAAGAGCCATATATTTCATTGAACAAAAATCTTCCAGCTGAGCCACATGTATGCATAAATCCAGATCTTAAATGTATTACTTTTTTATATTAAAGGTGTTAATGCTTGAGATAAAAGTTCACAATGATAGTTACCATTCGTTACCTAATGTATATTTAAGGATCAGTCCCACTCCTCTAACGGTCTAATGTAGGGTACACACCACCACGACCCGCTCACGATGCAAATTGTGAGTGGGTCGTCAGTGTTTCTTCAGACCCGCTCACGATGATGCGGGGGGCACGACCCGCTCACGATGTGCACCGTGAGCGGGTCTGATCCAATGGTGACCCGCACCCGGCAGTATGGTCGTTATTCAGATCCTACCTGCAGCAGGTAGGATCTGAATAACGACCATCCGACCCGCGGGACCGCGCATCGGATCGGTATCGGTCCACACCAGGACAGAAAAGGGCCCAATCACCACACAATCTACATCCAATTGGTCGGAATTGGATCTATTGAGGGGATCGGGCCCTAGTCGTCCTGGTGTGTACCAGGCATAACAGATCCGACCACAATCTCAGGGAGTCCAAATGAAACTGAAAGAGTTCCCCCACTGCACCTCTATCAAGAGGGAGCCCTTGTGTTGGTGGGCTCTATCGCAGCTGTGGGTACAAAGGTGAGAATCGGCAGCAGAAATGGTAATGTGGTTTTAGTTTAACCGGACCTTTGTAAGTAATCTGCCCGGATTTAAGGGTCCGGATGGATACAAAAGTTCCTCAAGGTCTGCAAGTGGCAAGGCTGGAAGACTTTTTTTAACTAACAGAAGGGCTCCCTCTTGATAGAGGTACAGTGGGGGAACGCTTTCAATTAAATTTGGACTCCCTAAGCCAGGCATGTCCAAACTATGGCCCTCCAGCTGTTGTGAAACTACAAGTCCCATCATGCCTTGCCACAGCTTTTTGCTATTAGTGAATGCTAAAACTATGGCAAGGCATGCTGGGATGTGTAGGCTAACAACAGCTGGAGGGCCACAGTTTGGACATGCCTGCCCTAAGATCAAGAGTGGTGATCTCAAGCATTAACACCTTTTAATATAAAGGAATAAACGTAAGATGTGGATTTATGCATAAATGGGTCTCAGCTGGAAGATTTTTGTTCAATGAAATATATGGCTCTTATATAGTATTAACTATTGTATTTTATTATTGTTTATGGTTAATAATAAACCTTTTTTAATGTATCACAATTGGTTTTGCACTCTCTCCCATTAGAAACATCGATATTGTGCATACCTGCCTACTAATCCGCTGCATGATTGGTCTATGCAGGAGAACTCCTCCCCGCACCACAATCTGTGGACAGCGCATCTCCAGGATAGGTCGCATTTGCTGTGATTACACCTATTTTAAATAGACTTTTAAAGAAATACAGACTTAAAACAAAACACCGGGGTCTGCACACCTCTCTACTCATTGCTAATGGCAGCTCCAGTAAGTCCTTTAACCTTTCTTTTTTTTTGTTGCAATATCTCTGTGAGTGATGTGCAAAATATCCGCTAAAATTGCCGGCGCCGCTCACATTTGTTATATAAATTTCATTTATTTTTTTTGTAATAAAAAATTACATTTTCTATATAAGGTAACATTACAGGTCAGTGGGCGAGATTCTCCAAACTAAAAATGCAGTAAAAACCCAGTTTTTGGGGTTTTTACCGCATTTTCATATGCAGCGGGGGGTTACGCCAGTTGTATATGGCATAACCCCATGGAAGCCTATGGGCTTCCTTTCGTGTCCCCCGCCACCCCGCCCGCCCCCCAACGATCTGCGATGCCCTCCCTCACCTGTGTCCGGGCAGCCTCCTGCCGTGCTGCCCGGACCATTGATCTCCTCCTCCCTGCACAACTTCCGGGTGCAGGGAGGAGGAAAAGGAGCCCTCACACAGCCGGGTAAGGGTTCAGGGAGGGAGGGGGGACCCGCAGCACATCGCCGGCCATCACTTTTGCGTTAATAATCGTATATATTACTGCATATGCGATTATCAACACTGCGAGTGCCGGCCATGTGCTGCGGGGGTTATTAGAGAATCCCGCCCATTATGATGGAAAAATATATCCTTTCCTAAATTTTCACATCTATTTTGACAGTCACTTGGCACTCAAAGGGATAAAGATCAACATAGAAATAATCTTTTTGCACTACACTATTTGTATGTCCTTGGTGCATTTTCCACAAGTCAACCTTGGAGCCTGCCTTGGGCCACCCCCACACTGGCCGGAGGTACTCCCAGAGGTAGGAAAAGTATTTTCTGTATCACTTCACAGACTTCTCAAAGAGTTATAAGCATTCCTAACCCCCCCCCCCCCCCCACCCCCTTTTTTCCTTTTATGGTTGTTGCCCTTGCTATTCACACACACACAATTGTGTGTGGAGGCAGGGCCGGCGCTACCCACTCAGCAGAGGATGCAAAGCAGGTAGGTGCCGGGCAGGAGAGGCACTGTCCCTGCTGTGCATCCTCTGCTGTCCTCCGTGCCTGCCGGCTGCTGCTGCACCTGTCACTTCATCACAGGCAGCAGCGCCGGAGGCACAGAGATCCCTCCTGGCTCATTATCAGCTGGTCATCGCCAGGGGCAGAAAGGGGGCGGGGCTACATGGACGGAGGGGGCGTGGCTACATGGACCAGAAGGGGTGGAGCTACAAGGGAGCAAGACTGCCTGAAGACAACAGGAAACAGGACAGGATGAGCTGCCACCATTGTAAAGTGTGAGTGTACTAATGTCGGCAACTGGTGTGGGCACATGTGTAGGCAGCGCTACTAATGTCGGCAACTGGTGTGGGCACATGTGTAGGCAGCGCTGCTAATGTCGGCAACTGGTGTGGGCACGTATATAGGCAGCGCTGCTAATGTCGGCAACTGGTGTGGGCACGCATATAGGCAATGCTACTAATGTCAGCAGCTGATGTGGGCACGTGTATAGGCAGCGCTACTGACGTCGGCAACTGGTGTGGGCATGTGTATAGGCAGCACTACTAATGTCGGCAACTGGTGTGGGCACGTGTATTGGCAGCGCTACTAATGTCGGCAACTGGTGTGGGCACATCTATATGCAGCGCTACTAATGTCGGCAACTGGTGTGGGCACGTGTGTAGGAAGCGGTACTACTGTCGGCAACTGGTGTGAGCACATGTGTAGGCAGCACTACTAATATCGGCAACTGGTGTGGGTACGTGTGTAGGCAGCACTACTAATATCGGCAACTGGTGTGGGCACGTGTGTAGGCGAATAATATTGTGCTACTGTGTGGTGTAATTTGGAGTAGGAGTACTATTGTGTGGCCACACCCCTCCCTTTGTAAAGTTTGGGTGGGCGCAAATTTATAGTTTGCAGGAGGGCGCCGAACCCCCTAGCACCGGCCCTGCGTGGAGGGGAGAGGGGGGCCCACAAACCTTGTATTGTCCAGGGCCCCCCACAAACTTTAAACCGGCCCTGCTTCCTTTTGATCTGCGTGGCTCTCCCTCCACCAACCAAGACTACCAATGAGTGTTTTAGCTATCAGCATCTGCAGCCTGATGTCTTCCCGGTGGCACTTGTAAGTGATTATATTTCTATAAAAAAAGCGTATCAAAATGTCTCATAATATGAATTAAATATATAATGGCATTTCAATGTGTCCCCAAATGTTGGACTGTGATTATATTTTTAATACATATTGGATGGAATTAAGACTCTGGGTGCTGATGCTTGTTTTGTGCTTTGGAATTATTATACACACACACTAGATCAATAGACGCCAAATACCCCTTTCACATCACAGAAATAACATGGGTCGGACCCGGGTTGGTGACATGTTGACCCGGGTTGAGGTGCGGTGTGAACGCACCACACCAAAGGACCTGGGTCGACCAACCCAGCATTTCGACCCAAGTTATAAGAAAGGTTAAACCCAGTTTGCCCATTTTTTTGAGTATTAATCTTAATACGCTGGACTGGGTCGGACCCGGGTTTGCAATCCTGGGTCCAACCTGCGTTTGCGATGTCAGTCTCCACCAACATGCATGGCTCTGCCCATTTCTGGAAACCCCCCTTTGCCAATCCTGCATTTGCCCCTGAGATGGCTTCTGTTACAAGAAGATTATGCAGCGTATCCATGTCCTCTCCTTAAGTCACTGTAAGTGTCCTGGGATTTGTGTTGCAAGTCCTACAAGAAATACAAATTTAGAGTTACACCATACACACTATATTATACACAGACACACACGTATCAGCACACACACACACACATCATTGTGGCAACATTTCCCTTTTCATTTCTGTTGGTACTTGCTGAGCAGGGGCAAATAAGTATCTCACAGCAGATGCTCTCTTGGCGGGTCCTGGTATAGTCTATATTCCGCACCTTGCTGCACGATATCTTGGTTAAACCTTTTTTTTTATAGCACTTTTAATACTCTTCTTCATTAAATATAAACTCCTAAAGCTCAGACATTAATAGACTATGGGGCTAATTCAAGTTTGATCCCATGTGGGTCCTGCGATAACCGTGCAGAACAGCAAATGCCTCTATATGATTGACAGGCAGAGGCTCTGGCAGGGAGAGACAGGGGTGGCTGGCATTTCTGGGAATGGGCATATTACCCCCATTTTCTGGGAGTGGCCAGGCCAAGAACTTGCAAGCTGCCCTGCGACAGACAGTAGTAAGGTTACTAGGTTACAGGCACAAGGAGCATCACAACCGATGGGCACAGTGATCCTCTTAAACTGCAATGTAATGCAGGCAGGAGGTGGTATTCACCTGCATGTGCATTGTGAAGGATTGTGAGCAGCTTATCATAAACAATCTTTACTGAATTAGGCTCTATGCAGGGGCGCCAATTAACATTTTTTTCGGAGGGTGCTTTCTCCCCCCGACACCCCCCCCCCAGGACTCACCCGCGGCTTGCGTTGGGGATCCTGGCAGCACCGCAGCAACAGGGTCCCTGAGGAAGATGGGAACTAGCAGCGGCTAGTAGTTCCCATCCGCTGCAGGGACCCCCGCTAGTGGCGGCATATCCGCTGCTGGGACCTCGCTGCCGTGGGGGTCCCGGTGCACCCATGGTTTCAGCGCCTATGGCCCTATGGATGGTACATTAAATAAAAGTGTAAAGACCTGTATTGTGCTGATGGTGAGCATTGAAAACCAGGACATTTCCAGAAATAATATACCAACATGTACAATTATAAGAGAGGGGAGGAGCGGGTGATTTACTGCAGGGGTGGGGAACCTCCAGCCCGCGGGCCATAAACGGCCCTCGTAGGCACTTTCTGTGGGACGGGAGCATCCAGCAGCAGCAGCCGGCAGCAGTTAATCTGGGGCGTCCGGAGCATGGGACTAAAGGTACTGGCCCCTGGAAGGATTTAATCCATTTAAAATGGCCCGGGTAACAAAAAAGGTTCCCCACCTCTGATTTACTTGCATGATCTGTGGGCAGATTTTTAGACAAGAGGGGTTAGGACACAAAAGTGTCCTTAGAGGGTGCCTGAAAGGAGTAAGTTTTGCTGAAGCAGCGGTTTCAGAATTGGGAAGTCAAACCCAAATAAATAGAATTAAAAAAAAAGGGGAGGGTGAAACCGCGCTTATCTAAGAACATGCAACAGATATAGATAATAATATGCATGATTTATTAAAATATTGGTATTTTAAAAATCAATATAATCAATCATTGGATATTCCATAAAAATTAATGGTACCACAAAAAATAAGAGTAAAAAATGAGAGCATGGATAGTCACCCACAGCTTGGACGTGTAGTGTCCTGTGTCCGTTCCTATAGATCGCTTCCGTGTTAATGTCCCATTTAAAGAGGCCAATATGCAGAGTGGATTTATTCGGGAGAAATGCTTGTCTCCAACCCAGGGAGCGCCTGTTGTTTTATGGTGCTCTACCTGGTGTCCTTATTTTGTCCTTTATTTTCTGATCCACCAACACGTTTCGCTGTGAAGCTTTTTCAAGTCTTTTTCACCTTGAAAAAGCTTCCCAGCGAAACGTGTTGGTGGATCAGAGCCTGGACACCCTGCACTTGGACATTCAATCTGTCCATACCCTTTGTGACTGGACCAGCTTCCAAAACCATCCCTACAGCCAAAATCATCTGGACAATACAATATAAGGACACCAGGTAGAGCACCATAAAACAACAGGCGCTCCCTGGGTTGGAGACAAGCATTTCTCCCGAATAAATTCACTCTGCATATTGGCCTCTCTAAATGGGATATTAACACGGAAGCAATCTATAGGAACGGACACAGGACACCACACATCCATACTGTGGGTGACTATCCATGCTCTCATTATTTTTTACTCTTATTTTTTGTGGTACCATTAATTTTTATGGAATATCCAATGATTGATTATATCAATTTTTAAAATACCAATATTTTAATAAATCTTGCATATTATTATCTATACCTGTTGCATGTTCTTAGATAAGCACGGTTTCACCCTCCCCTTTTTTTTGGACAAATTAGTGTACAGAATATATAAAATTCTAGTTACCATGCTTCAAAAGTCAAAATCCTGCTCCGGACATTGCTGTCTCTGCCCAGTGGCTTCACAAGGGATGTGTGGGGGCAACAAAATGCTAGCTCCTGCTCAGTGACCAGTGCCTGGTGTTGCATTGTAACATTCCGTGCAGCAATCCACTCCTGTCAATTTGTAGGAGCCGACACTGCAACCACTGTAGTTGGGGGCAGCCTACATCTTCCGGACCACCGAAGTGATGAAAATGAGGGTTAGGGACCAGCGGCGGCTCCAGAGGAGGAATTGTGACACAGTCCAAAATTCAAATATGGGAGAAACCTCAGCTGCCAATAAATCCCGGCTGTCCAATATTTGGCAGCATTCATCGTAACTGTGACTCCCCTATTTGAAATTTGGACTGTGGTGCAGCCCACCTCTGGAGCAGCCACTGCTTGGGACATAAAGTCCTGCCCTTTTCTTGGAAGCCTCACCCCTTTTTGCAAAGGTCTCCCCTTTGATGATGCTGCTGCTGCTAAATTAACATATAAGATCATTGGTTATCTGGAAATACTCACCATATATATAGACTCTTGCGTAGCAGGAAACCTCTAGAACAGATAATAGACAGAGGAGTGTTACAGAACCGCACAAGTTGAGTATCCCTTATCCAAAATGCTCTGGATCGGAAGTGTTTTGAATAACGAATTATACCTTATTTCGGAGTATTTTTATATTTCCATGCGGTATCTTGAGGACGGGACCCAAGTGTTGTGAACACAAAAGGCATTTATGTTGTAAAAACACATGTTTGTCTAGCTAAGCCTGTTATACAATGTTACAAAACAATGTTTGTGTACTATCTCAGGCACTAATGTGAATGACAGTTACAGATCATGTCCCCAGTAGTGCCAGTTACAGATCATGTTCCCAGTAGAGCCAGTTACAAATCACATCCCCAGTAGTGCCAGTTACAGATCATGTCTCCAGTAGTGCCAGTTACAGATCACATCCCCAGTAGTGCCCGTTACAGATCATGTCCCCAGTAGTGCCAGTTACAGATCATGTTCCCAGTAGTGCCAGTTACAGATCACGTCCCCAGTAGTGCCAGCTATGGATCACGTCCCCAGTAGTGCCAGCTACGGATCACATCCCCATTAGTGCCAGTTACACATCATGTTCCCAGTAGTGCCAGTTACACATCATGTCCCCAGTAGTGCCAGTTACAGATCATGTCCCCAGTAGTGCTAGCTACAGATTACGTCCCCAATAGGGCCAGTTACATATCATGTCCCTAGTAGTGCCAGTTACATATATTGTCCCCAAATATTGGCGACATACCTCTGTTTTCAAAAACAAAGGCCATCGATGCCCCCTCCCCTTCCGCCAAAAGGCAGCAGACTGTCACTCAAATAGTTTGCACGAATGCAATTATTTTGCGGTTATTTAATCATTGTGTACAGCAGCAATATTTGAGTGATACGATGTCGCTGGCCACTGTGTAAAAAATATTAGCTTTGTATACATCGGAAGAAATGTAATAATTAAATAATACATCATTTAATTATTATACTCTTCTGCTGCTGCTGCTGCTGCTGTAAACTATTATATACTTCTTTTAGCCCAAGGCAAAATTCTGAAATGCAGTAAGCCTTGTGATATGATATCTTAAGATTCAATTCATGGTAATGTGCAAGAACTGATCACGGATGTACTGTATGCAGAAGACCTGCTTTAAAATCTGGTGATTTCATAGGATACATATACATATGGAGCGCCTCTCATTTATCGCTGGGAATCGCCATAATGCCCCTGCAGGTGATCGCCGGTCTAGAGGTGGTACATCTGACTGGGACGTGCAAGCGTCTCACACACATGTGCATCCCAGTCACTTGGTGGCGGGGAGTGGAAACTCTGCCCATATCTGCTTCAGGGAGATGGGCAGGGTTAGGGGTGCGGTGCGGGGAGGCGGTGGATAGCTCAGTCGGAACAGGGTGGTGGAGCATCTCGTGCACATGCGCCCCCTTCCGGCAGCTGGCATAGGCTGGCTATTCTATCGCCAGCTGAACAAGAGGCGCTCCACCTGTAGTACAATGGGGTCGCTCATAACTGTCATTTTTCAAACAGTCTTTAACCTGGCAGTTAGGAGCTGATTGTCTGCTGAGTTAGCACCTCCACTGTATCGCTTCATCAGGCTTAATACATCTGCCCCATTTAAAATGCAAATATATGGACACATTGGTACTTTACTCACCGTTATAGCCGCCTGTGCATTATAATGCCGAGTCTGTGGGACATCGTACTTGTTTGAGGTTTCTGTTGAGTAATTAGAAATAATTAAATGCATTTTTGAATTTATTATCTCTAGATTTTACCGTTTTATGCAGACGTGGAATTTTATTTTGAAAGCTGTTTGCCACGACTTTCAGCGGGTTTGGTATTAACAATTTCAATGGCACTCCCAAGAATTTTCTGGGTTAAGCTCCAGTGCGCAGACTGGCAAAACCACTCTTGGGAGTGTCACTGCCTGCGCTCCTTCCTGAGATCAGCGCTGCACTTAGCTTCAGCCACTGCCCGGCACCGCTTCCTTCCCTGTGTGTGGTGTGACATCACGCTGTACACAGCCGGGTTGCCATGGTGAGGCGCTGCCCGGCACCGGGAAATGCAATGTATTCTTTCCCCCAAAAAAATGACCAGTGGGGAGTGCTCCCTAAAAAAAAAACAATACTGAAGGGGTTAAAGGTCGACACTTATGGGATATAGGGGGTTATTCATTCCCTGCCTCTATTTCCGACGGAATAGAGGTGGGCGCCTATTTAATGCTGTCATTCCCAATAGCATTGAAGAGGCCACTCGACCGAATTGACCTGACGTTAAAAGCAGTCGGATCTGTTTTGCCGAGAAAGGCCGTGTACAGTCGAGATCACGGATGGTTTTTGCAGACACACCCCCTTTTTACCGATGGGCAGGTGGGACATTGAATCCCACCTGCCTATAAACGGGTGAGTGGGCTGAAAATGGGCCAGTACGTCCCAGTCCTGGGGACCTTCAGTGGTCGACCCAATATCCCATACCCTATAAAATAGCCCTTCGAGGTGGTACTCTACCTGGGATTCATTGAAAACTATAGTGAGGAATTGTTGGATTGTATTACTGAAGTGTGCGTGCTCTATATCACCTACAGATGGGGTCATTCTCTGTTGCCACCAGAGCGACATCTGCAGGATGGGGACGTGTGAGCATCATACACGCCCGCGCATCCATTGACTAGAATGGGGAGCACGAGCACCATTCTGGTGGATGGTGCAATCTGGCGGTTGGGTGTAGTCACAATGAGAACGGCCCATCTGTATTCCACAGGTTCTCAAAGTCGGCCCTCAGGACCCCACGCAGTACATGTTTTGCAGGTCTCCTCACAGAATCGTAGCACAGAATTAGCTCCACCTGTAGCTTTTTATAAATGAGTAATGAGTAAACCTGTGCACCTGCTGGGTGACCTGGAAAATGTGAACTGTGCAGGGTCCTGAGGACCGAGTTTGAGAACCACTGACCTATTCTGTTCTGTAATTCACCACTGATTTTAAATTACGGCCAAACCCGAATGATCCAAAGACATCCAAACTTTGAGGGACCGGGCTGATTTCGCTGACCACGCTGTCCCCCAAAGTTTGGATGTCTTTGGCTGAATCAAACCTGGTACTATCCAGAAACAAATTGCTCAGAGTTTGTAGTCCCATCCAAGCCATCTAATTGGGACTCCCTCATACAGCTCCCAGGATCAAACGCCGTGTGGACTCCATCATAAAGTGGGACTGCTGCGATTGTGGACAGTGCAGGTCATATACTAACCCTAACTTTATAATTTATAACACTGCTCTCCACTTAGTTCTTTCTTTATTGAGACTGACCATCTCCTAATTAGCAGCTGCTTTTAAGGTAGCAACACATGAGATAAGCGCTCTCTTGTTCTTGTACACAGTACTAAGAATAGTGGCATAGCTAGAAAAAATTTTTTCCCCCTGCCAAAAAATATTCTGGCGCCCCCCGGAAGGAGCGAGGCAATGGACTACGGGTGCCACTGGCTGAGCTGACAGGTGACCCAGGAAGCAGTGAGCGCTGAAGTGGTCCCGCCCTGTACATATCTAATGAGCGGGAACCCAGCGCAGTGCATATTTAATGAGGGTCCATGCCCCGTGCATATGTAGAGTGGGACCCACTTATTACATATGCACGGGGCGGGGACCCCCTCATTTAATATGCACTGCGCTGGGTTCCCGCTCATTAGATATGTACAGGGCGGGACCTGCTCAGCGCTCACTGCTGCCAGGGTCAACTGTCAGTTCAGCCAGCAGCGCCCACCACAGACCCAGCTGACGCCGCTCCCCCAAGCAGCCGCCGGGTCTGCCACATATGTAGCTACGCCACTGACTAAGAACTTTTTGTATCCATCTCATTGGAATGCCCATCGCCTTCCACGGCTCCCCATGCCCCTCTCCGCCCCCCAGCCTGCTGTGTTGGGTGCGTGCACCCAGCAAACAGAATGTATGCCGTGGATGCAAACACCCTGCATATGCCCACTAACAAAACATAGGTCCCCGTGTGAACAGACCTGAATAAGGTCCCATATCCAGTGATGTTAATGTGCACATCTCCCCCATTACCTGTCGGAAGGACACATCTCTTATACAGCAGGAAGGTAGCACTAACAATCAGCACAACTCCCAGGACTGTGCCACAGATGATTCCAGCGGTCCATCCAGCACTGAGCCCAGCAGAGCCTCCGCAGGCACCTGTGCAATACATGGATGTGGAAGTTCTTAAGGTGCTCATACACAGTGCGATCCTGATTTTGAGATGATGCGCACTCCCAATCAGCGCACCGCGTATGGGCACCTTCATAATATTATCACAGACCTATTGGTAAATAAGAGGAAGTGAGCAGCTACAGTACAAAATAAACATAAGACAAATTCTGTTCTGCCCACAAAATACTCCCTGCTGTGCTCTATGTCTTACTTGTCTATATAGCTTTGAATGCTGTTATATTTGAAATGCTAGAAATCGCACAGCGGACAATCATCGGTACACTGCATGTATATGGGCTGCAATGTGCGCGTGTCTTGCTACTTTTTCATTTGCACACCGTTTGCAAGGTGATTTACAGGAAGTCGGCATCTGGGGTGGAAACCGACCATTTAGTGGAAGTGCTACGAAAAACGCTGGCGTGCCAGAAAGAAATGACGGGAGTATATTGTATGAAATCGGGTCAAAAAATCGGTCGCATCGCAAACGACCAAATCGCATGCGATGCGACCAATTCGACCCGATTTTTAATTGTACAGCCAGCCTGATGGCTGATTACAAAGTTAAATGGCCCCCCAGACCAGATTTTTAATTGTATACCCACCCTGATGGGTAATTACTATGTCAAATGCCCCCCCATTTTTAACGCCACGCCATGATCAACGACAACCCGAAGCGTGGCGAGCGGCGGCGGTACGCGTCCTCCGACCTTTTCATACCCCCACTATCCACGTCGGCGTTCAGTTGATTTTATATAGTGTGGCGAGCGCAACAAGCCACTGAGCCCGAAGCGTGGCGAGCGCAGCATTACTTCACACGTGCTTGGGGGGGTGGGAGAGGGGGAAGCAGTGAGGGATAAGGAGATGAGGTGATGGTCAGAAAGAGGAAAAGTCAAGATAGTGTAGTCAGTAAGGGAACAAGAGCGGGAGAAGACGAGATCGAGGGAGTTTCCTTGGATGTGGGTGGGAGAGGTAGTCCACTGAGATAGGCCAAGAGAGGAGCAGAGAGAACGGAGTTTGGAGGTGCCAGGATCAGCGGGTTATCCAAGGGGATATTAAAGTCACCAAGAATGACAGAAGGTAGGTCAGAGAAGAGGAAGTGTGGATGCCAGGTGGCAAAGTTGTCAAGAAATTGGGAGATAGGGCCAGAGGGACGGTAGATTGCAGCGACACGGAGGTTGTAGGGGTAGTACAGATGGATGGAGTGAGACTCAAAGAAGGAGAAGAGGAGAGAGGGTTCAGGGTGAATGACACTGTAGGTGCAGGAGGCTGAGAGGAGAAAACCCACGCCGCCACCTTGGCGACCGTTAGGCCTGGGGGTGTGAGAGAAAGAGAGGCCACCGTGGGAGAGAGCAGCTGGAGAGACAGAATCAGAGGTGGAGAGCCAGATCTTAGTGATAGCAAGGAGGTGGAATGCACTAGAGATGAATAGGTCATGGATGGCAGGGAGTTTGTTGCAGATGGATCTGGCATTCCATAGGGCACAGGAAAGAGGGAGGGGAGGTAGGTTGTGTATATATGTGGATAAAGTTTTCGGGATTGCAGAAGTGAGAGGGGGGTCCTTGGGAGGGTGGGGGAGCGGGGGCGAGGGGTCAGGATAGGTATGGGATGGGAGGGGGAGGAGCGGTAGGAGAAAGTGAAGTTGAGAGATTAACAGCCATGAGGACCAGAGGTGAGGGCAGGGATTTGGGAAGACAGACAGCATCTGTAGTAGATTGCGAGGATATGGTAAATAACAGAGTAAGATAGCTTGGGATATGAAAGAGGAGAGAAGGTAACAGGCAACGAACAGCTGTCAGAGAGGAGACAAGTGGGTAAAATCAGGTTGATTAAGTAATCCAATTCCTCTGAGTCCGTGCTGCCAGACGCTTTTTCCTTCGCGAATACAGGCTGTGGGCCTGCTCCTGTCATCAGCCCGGTGGAAGCCCAATGGCCTCTACAGTTTCCAGTTGCAGTTAAGTGCTGGGAATTAGGGATGGCCATCGACCATCGATGATTCATGGCCGATTTTGAATACTTTTGCCATCGATGGGGAAGAACCAGATGGTTTCCCTCCATCGATGGATACAATGTTTTGCTTTTGTTTTCAAAGTGCCGGGACATGGAGCATGGCCCTGCCCCCCAACACCCATGAAGCCCCGCCCCCTGTGTTTTGATTGGCAGGCCATTCAGTCAAACACAATAAATGACCATTGATAGGTAAAAATATAGATGGTCATCCATTTCATAGTTTTGCACAATCAATGGCCAGTTGCAGAATTGCCATCAATGGCAACCATCGATGGCAATGGCTATGATGGCCATTCCTACTGGGAATCCGCTGCCCTGCACTGCGAGCCTGGCACCTGGATAGTTGTCCCTAGCAACGCAGACCTCTGTCCCCTTCTCCAGTGGAACATAATGTATAAAAGTAAAAGGAGGTGGTATGCGGCAACAAAATGGGAAGCAGGTGTGATGCATAGTGTGAGTTGGACATGACTGAGAAAGAGGAGGGGGTACATACTGTAGTTGATATAGAGAAGGAGGAGCTGGGAGGTATCTAGAGAGGGAGGAGAGGTGCTGGGCTGAGAAAGAGGGAGGAGAGGAACATAACTCTGATAGGGAGCAAGGGATGAAAGAAAAGAAGGAGGAGGTGCATGGTTGAGAGAGTGGGGGATGGGGAGGGAAGCAGAGTTACATTCCTGAGGGAGCATGGTTGAGGGAGAGGGGGAGGGAAGGAGAGGTACATGGCTGAGGGAGGGAAGGAGAGTTGCATGGTTGGGAGAGGGGGAGGAAAGGAGAAGTACTGTACATGACTGATTTTCAAACCATCCCCCTAAATGTAAAGTGTAGATCCGCCCCGGGCACAGGTGTGTCACTGAAAGTAATTGTCACATATGCTTATTTGCTGACATTCATTATAAGCTTACCAGCTGTAACAGTCACATACACAGAGGCAGTAGTAGTATGCTGTGTCGCCGGGTTCGTCACCACACAGGTATACCTCCCCTGCTTGTCTGTGGAAGCATTATGAATTACCAGTGTATTCTGCTTTATATTTAAATCTCTGTCTATGAATCTCCATCGGTAGTCGGGTGGTGGGACAGAGTCAGCAGAACATGATAATGAGATGTCCGAACCAGGATTCACAGATAATTCCCCAGTAATTTGTACGTTCTCTGGGCCATCTGCAATAACAAATATACCCCCTGTCACAACAGTAGGACAAATAATTCTGATGGTGAGACCAGCATCCTTATCAGCAGGAACACATAGATGTAAGCACAGAACAGTAACAGTTTTATACTACAGATACTTTGGAAATAAAATCTATCCATTCTGGATTTAGGGCAAACCAACTAATCATCGTGTACATCAGGAAGGGTTGGTCCATGCATGACACAAGCTTTGATCTAGGAAAGACATCTCTTTGTCAGTGTTGATGATGATGCTACAGTATTTAAGCCCGGCTCACTCTCGCTCCCAACACGGCAAACCTCTGGCAAACGTGTGATATGTTTAAACACACGGTGTCGGGGAAAGCCGAGAAGGAGAAAGGAAAGCCGGACAATCGGGCGCACCAATCTACTATATTTTATATAAAAATCAATAAAAATTCAATAAATGTGTAGCCTGCTGCTCCCAATTAAGGCTCCCTGATTCCTTAAAATCTCTACACTTGCACAAGAATATACCCTGAATATATCAAAGGAGCCCCCCAAACAGATCTGTGGAGACGGAACTCTCACCTAATAAGTGGAGCGCGGTGGATGCTGTGAATCGACCGACAGGAAAGGAGGTAGCTATACAAACGAACTGTGCACTTGTAATCCGTGTAGCGTCTGCCTTAAACTGAGTCTGAGCAGGCGGCTCCCTGACGCAGTCAGCCCACCTTGCTGCTGCGGTCAGGTTTGGATACTGAAGCCGGTCATTACACCCAAGGCTATCTGCTACCTCACCTTGTCAGGACAGCTCCCTCACCATCTAAACTCCTTGTCTAACCTATGACCGTTTGCCCACAGATATTGCTCCGTGTGTATCCCTCCAATACAACCTCCAATTAATACATGTGACTGTTTGCCCACAGTGATTGCTCCATGTGTAGCCCTCCAATTATAACCAAAATCTACTCCTCCAGATAAAAATCGGCCGATTTGGATTACTGTTGTATTCCGTTTTAAATTGGAAGCACAAACATCTCTATGGATTTGAGACTGTGAAGGCTTAAGCAGCCAATATTGGAGTATAACATATCTCAGGTTTTTGGAAACTGACCATTTGGCAAAATTGGCTTGTGACATCTGTCCCTGTCCCCCTGCCCCTCCTTTCCCCTCCCTATCTTATATTTTATATTTATAATTATATTAAATTGTAATACATCTGTATTTGTGTATTAACTGCTATTGATGTTTTTTGTATGTGATAATTTACATTAATACAAAATAATTTAAACCTGTGTCGCTTGCGCTCTCTAGTATTGACTATTTTTCTTGTGTTGATGATGATGCTGAAATTGATTTTCTCTTTCCACAGGATTATACTATACTATAACTTTCTGCATGGGATACATTTGCTGTATATCACACTGGTGATATTTGTGTATTTATACAGATGTGTCCTCTTACATTTTAACTCTTTAACGCAGCATTCAGGGGTCTTAGTAAATACCTGTGCGGGCATACTAAGATGCAAGAATCTCCATCATGCAATACACACCTTAACCATTGGGTGGTGAATGCTTCACTGATGAAAACTGCTAAAACAAAATTGTGCCTTGGATGGAGATCCTTTATAGATGGTCCAATCACTTACTGTACATTACTACTACATATCACATCCACCATGGCGTTTACCCAAAACCCCTGTGCTGTACTCAGCCCTAGGCTCTCTAGTTGCACTAGAACCATGGCGCTCACCTCTGCTTGTGTCCCTGGCTCCAGTGGGGTACATGTGGCCGTGCTGTCACCACGTGGTGACACCGGGGCATTGTGCTCTGGTTCCATGCAGGGTATGAGTGGCGTACCACCATGTGTGTTTGTGCCTGGTTAGCTTCTGACTGAAGGCCGGTGTTTGTGCAGCTGCGTACAATCAGGGCCGGCTGGAATCTATCGCCCTCTCTGGCGGGCGCCATCTTGTTGGTTTCCTCAGCCTCTCCTGCACGGCTCCGCCTCCATGTCAGATTGCATGACCTATCCCGGCGCAAGTCCACCTGTTAAGTACTGACTGCCCAGGCTAGTCCGGCAGTCAGTACAATGATGTCTATCCCGCAGCATCATTGCTCCTACCTAGCTCTGTAGTTATCCGCTACAACCCTGAGCTTTCGCCTGAAGATCTCCTGCTGGCCGTTCACTGCTCCTAATACCACCGGACTCTGCCTACCGCCAAAGTGGATCCAGCAAGGTCAGTCCTTCTAAGGGGTCTCACCTTGCTTCTATTCCCGACGGTTACTTCCACGGTTACCTCTGGCTGCAGCTACGACCATATTCAGCAAAGGACAAGTCTTCTTCATTTATTATTCCTTATCTCCAATCACCATTTGCTCATTCAAGCAATCCAATCTTCATTCAATCATCCAATCACCCAATCCTCAATCCAATCTTCATCCAACCATCCAATCCTCAATCCAATCTTCCAAACTTTCATCCAATCATCCAATCCTAATACCAATCATCCAATCTTCATCCAATCATCCAATCGTCAACTTCAGCTTCAATCCAAGCTTCAATCCTCAAGTATCCAATCAAATTCTTGTCTTGTCTCCATTCCTCAAATTATATTGCAATAGCCTTCAAGTACCAAGCTCCATCATCCTTTGCAATAACTTATTGGACAATTGACTTTATATTTGCATACCTGCCATATACCATTTGTACCATCAATATCACTGTCTTGCAATATCTTTATTAAATCAATTACATCTTATTTTCATTGTTTCACTCCATTCTGTCGTGGATGCAACCCCCATACGTTAAAGCACCCAGCTTACGTTACTCTGCAGTTGGTGCTACTAAGAACGTGACACTACAGTTGCAACAGGGCAGGGTTTTTACTTTGCTTTTTCACACAACAAAACATTTTCACAAGTGGTATTCTTATCTGTTACATATATACAGGGAATACATATGAATAGCCAGCAAACCAGAAGGTAGGTATACTTGCCTTCTTCCTGCCCTCCCCTACCCCTCCCTCTCCACAGCCTAACTCTAACTCTCTCCCACCCATGCAGTCTAACCCTCCCACTAGTGCCTATGAACCAGAAAGCCTGTTATGGGCACTTCACTGGATAGATTTGGAAGGAAACTTCATACAGTGGTAACATTGGGCCTCAGAAGACATTCTGCTGTGTTAGGGTCCCAGTTGGACCTCCCACTATGCTGGCCAGAACCTTGACCCAAGGAGCCTGTTCTGGGCCTGCCACTGGATTAATTTGTTAAAAAACTTAATAGAGTGTCAGCATTTTGTCTCCAAAGACATAGTAGGTGGTTGGGGTCCTGGTTGGACCTCCCATTGTTGAACGCTGGGCAGATCTTTGACTTTCTGGGCCTATCACTGGATGGATTTATAAGTAAACTAGAGGTGAGCACCGGCCCATTTCTGGGGTTTTGTGTTTGGCTCTGGATGTTCGTGTTCTGTATCAGGATTGGTTTTGCCAAAACCAGAAAAGAGGTGCAAGATTGAATTGTCCTTGGGCCGTCCCACCCACCCCTATGTTCTATAAACCAGACATGCATAGTTTAACAAACCAATAATTTCAGCAATAGGGATTGTTGTACCTGTGGCTGAAGTGATTGGCTTGTTTGGGCCCACACAAAAAAAGAAGCAATACATTTTTTTCATATTACTTATTTAACTGAGATCTGTATCCAGTCTGCTATTATACATTTATACTAGTCCTTTTCCTCATGCGCAGACTTTCCATACAACTTTTTTTTTTTCACTTCTACTGTTTGTTCTCGCCTCTTCCCCCAAATTATTGATGTAGGAGGGGCATATTGCATCATAATAGGACGTAGATGCATAAGGATTAATTTTGTTGCAATGTGTTTATTTGTATCTATTTCTTTATGAATATTCTCTTTGTTTTATTTATTTTTTCAATATATGTTGAAAATGAGAAAGGCAAAACAAAGTACGAGGAGTAATGAGTAGAGGGGATGAGTCAGTATTAATTTCAAAATGTAAAGTGTAGATCCGCCCTGGGTACAGGTGTGTCACTGAAAGTGATTGCCACAGATGCTCATTTGCTGACATTCATTATAAGCTTACCAGCTGTAACAGTCACATACACAGAGGCAGTAGCAGTACGCTGTGTCGCCTGGTTCGTCACCACACAGGTATACCTCCCCTGCTTGTCTGTGGAAGTATTATGAATTAGGAGGGTATTCTGCTTTATACCGAGATCTCTGCCCATGAATCTCCATCGGTAGTCGGGTGCTGGGACAGAGTCAGCAGAACACGATAATGAGATGTCCGAACCATAACTCACAGATAATTCCCCAGTTATTTGCACGTTCTCTGGGCCATCTGCAATAAGAAATATACCCTATGTCACAACAGTAGGACACACATTATGTCTGATGACGAGACCAGCATCCTTATCAGCAGGAACACATAGATATAAGCACAGAACAGTAACAGTTTTATACTAGTTACTTTGAAAATAAACCTATTCAATCTTGATTAATGGAACTCCAACAAATCTTCCTGTACATCAGGTAGGGTTGGTCCATGCATGACACAAGCTGTGATCTAGGAGATAACTCTCTTGGTCAGTATTGATGATGATGATGCAGAAATTGATTTTCTAGTTCAACTGGATTATACTATCCTAGAACCTTCTGCATGGCATATGTCTGCTACTGTATGTATCACACTGCTGATATTTATACAGATGTGTAATTTTACTTCTTTTCTCTGAGTGCAGCAATAATGTGTCTTAGTAAATACCTGTGCAGGTATACTAAGATGCAAGAATCCATGTCATGCAATACACAGCTTAACCACTGGGTGGTGAATGCTTTACTGATTATATCTACCGATACAATAGAGTACAGTACATTAAATGGAGACCATTGACAGGTGAGCCAATCACATACATTACTACTACAGTTGCAACAGGGCAGACCTCTCAATGGTGTATGCTGGTCATAACTTTGACCCAAGAAACCTGTACTGAGCTTGCCTCTGGATTGATATGGAAGAAAACTTCATAAAGTGGTAACTTTTGGTCTGTGAAGACATTCTAGCAGTGGCGTAACTACTGTAAGGCAGCCCCAGCTGCCGCTTGGGGGAGCAAACCACAGTAGGGTCTGTGTGGGCGCCGGCACCCACTTGACGCACTGATATGCTGCTGCCTGTCGCTCCCCACTGGCTGAGCACCGGAGGTGAGCCAGCCGCAGCGTGGGTGCGGCCATGGCAGAAATGACAAATCCCTCCACTGATTCAATTGACTGTACACAGAGCCGGCTATTGGCTACTGTGTACAGGATGGGCGGGCGGATGGACATGCTAGGGTGGTCTCTCTTCCTCTATCCTGCTTCAGCTTCTCTGTTATGGGGAAACACGCTGGAGAGGAGTCCGGGGGGGGGAGGCGTCACCACAATTTTTTGGCAGGGGGGAGCAAAATTTATAGTTACGCCACTGCATTCTAGGGTGTTGGATCTGCCATTGGTGTATGTTGCCCAGAACTTTGAAACAAGGAGCCTATTCTGGGCCTGCCACTGGTTTCATTTGGATAAAAACTTCACAGTAGAAGCATTTTGGCTCAAAAGACATACTAGGGGTTTAGGTCCTGGTTTGACCACACATTCGTGTACGCTGGGTAGTGCTTTGAGACTTGGAACTTGTTCTGGGCCTACCACTGGATGGATTTGGATGAACACTAGGGATGAGCACAGGGCCATTTTTCAAGTTTTGTGTTTTGGTTTTGGATCTGGATATTCTTTGTGTTTTGGATCTGGATTGGTTTTGCCAGAAAAGAGGTGCAAGATGACCCTCCCACCCTTATGTTCTATAGACAGGACATGCAGTTTAGCAAAGCAAACCATTTCAGCGACAGGGACTGCCACACCTGTGGCTGAAATTATTGGTTTGTTTGGGCCCACACAAAAATAGAAGAATTGATCTCCCCCTGCACAAACTGGCTCTACAGAGGCAAGATGTCATCATCATGCTCCGATTCCTTATGCCCAACAGTGTGTACATCCTCGTCTTCACACAATAACTTGGCCCACTGGAATCACAATCACAGCTCCGTCTGTACTTTATGGAGGTAGTTGTTGGTAAAGGTCTTCTTCATGGAATTTCTAATTCAGTTTCATGAACATCATCTTTTCCACATTTTCTGGAAGAAACCTCCTAAGCAGATCGTTGACCAGGTTCCTGGCTGTGCTAAAAACTCTTTCTGAGTACACAATGCAGGGTGGGTAACTTAAGTATAACAAAGCCAGTTTGTGCAGGGGTCTCCAAATTTAGTTTTTTTCCTGCATGTATATAAATGGACGGTACTTGTTTAGTTTCACGGCGGCAGATATCGCATGCTTTACATGTATTCTGCATCCCCTCGCAGGGCTCGCTGTACTTGCCACGGAATACAGGTAAAGTAATCCACGTCCCCTCGCGGGGCTCGCTACGCTCACCAAGCTTCGGGCTCGGTGGCTCGCTGTGCTCGCCACACTATATAAAATCGACTTTGTCCCATTGTGGATAGTGGGGTTATGAACAGGTACTGTAGTAAATCGCATCGGCCATCAAATGATATGCAATATCGCATGCAAATTGTATGCAAATTGCATAAGATTTATCTGCCGCCGTGAAACTAAACAAGTACCAAATGGACTTTCTGACATGCCTACTTGGATACTATCACTGATATTATCCTTCACAATTTCTTTAATGATAACAACATCCTGTGCAGTTACAGGAGATATGTCAGTAATTCTAGGCAGTTCCTTCAGTCTGGACTAGATGTAAAAATGTGTTGATGACTGCCCAGCATCTCTGTTTGTAAACTGTTGTGTTTTCCTTGCGGCCACAGTGGGCTGAGAAAATGAAGGAGGAGATGTTGCCATGCCACATTCCTCTTGAGCTGACAATTATCTCACCAGCAGGTATTTGCACCTCTACAGATTTGTGTCTGCCAGAAACAAAGATACCATGTAGGCTTTCAACCTAGGATCAAAGGCAGTGGCCAACAGATTGACCACACTTTGGGTTTTGTCCACAAGTCGGACATACTAAACAGAATTTTTCAGCTCCTCCTTCCCTTTCTCCAGCTGATTTAGTAAAAGCCTGAAGAGGGAAGAGAGAGGGAAGGAGAGGTACATGGCTGAGAGAGAGGGAAGGAGAGGTACATTTATTTATTCATTAATTTACAGTTTTTTATATTAAAGCAGATTCCAATATACTTTACAATTGCAGACAGTGATAGAACAAACTGAGTAACAACAGACAGAGTTGGAGGTAAGAGGGCCCTGCTGTAAGCTTACACAAGGACAGGCGCCAGCAATAGCATAGCAGTCCCACCAAGTTGCAAGTCCAGAAGAAAAGCTACAATATATAATACATATGTGCCTCAGAGGGCTATGTTGTTGGCACTTAAATATGATAGGCTTGCCTGAAGAGGTGAGTTTTCCGGGAACTCTTGAAATTTTGCAGGCTAGTGGAGAGTCTTATTGTGCTTGGAAGGGTATTCCATAGGGTTGGAGCAGCACAATGAAAGTCCTGTAAGAGTGAATGGGTCATCGGGGACAGCCAAGGCTTTTAGCCCTGGACTGGTGAAGCCTGGTGGTTCCCCTTTATTCCGGGTCCTCACTCCCCCAGTTACCCCATCCAGAACTGACGGCTGGGGGACCTTGCATAAAAACTTGCTGTTAGAGCCCGGTACTGGTTCCAAAACATGGGGGACCCCTACATTTTTTGTCCCCCATACCTTTGGAACCAGGAATGGTCCAAGAGCCTGGTGCTGGTTTCTTAAATAGAGGGGATCCCTATGATCCCCCCCATATTTGGAGAGCCAGGATTTGCAAAATGAGTCTGTGGCTGCTTATGTACGCCATTTTTTTAAAACTTTTACACATTTTTGGACAGAACCATGTACAGACCTGGTATATGTGTTTTTCGATTTTTGTTCATTTTAATTGTGTGATTTTTTTTTTAGATAGGTCAAAATGGGCAAATTTTACTGCAATTCGAATCTTATTATAAAACGTGCAAATTTGCCCATTTTTGTCCCAAAAAAAAATTGGACATTTCTAAAAATTGCACCCTATTACATTTCGCCCCATAAATCAATGAACTTACATGTAATAGTACATACAGTATAGTAGTTGAGGTTGAAAAAAGACTTTCGTCAATTAAGTTCACGCACCTTGGGAGACATACATTCTCTTTTCTCTATCCTGCACCCAGCTACCTACACAACTACAATTTCCCCCCCTAGTCCAAAATTCCTCAATTTTTTTTGACCAAACTCTTGTATGACACAATGTGAAATGCTTCTGCAAAGTTCAGGTAGACCACATCTACTGCATTGCCAATGTCTAGGCCAACTAATGTACAGTAGGTTAGTTTGACATGAACGGTTCCTTACAAACCCATGTTAGTTACTATTGATTGCCTTATTTATATCTAAACATTTCTGTATACCATCTCTTAGTATTCCCTCAAATAATTTCCCTATGACCGATGTTAAGCTCACCGGTCTATAATTTGCTGGTTCATCTATTTTCCCTTTTTTAAATATTGGTACTACATCCTGCAAGTCTCCATTCCCTTGGCCTCCCAAGTACTCACAGGATATGATCACTGTATTGCGAACACTGGTATGGTCACTGTCTGGATTCTCAGTACCGTATCTGTAGTCTCCTGTGTCTGGCCATTTTACACTGGCCTGTTCAGTGGGCTGGGAGGTAGATGCTGGGACTGTAGGCTTAATGATCCGCTCTGTGGATGGAGAAACATAGGGACAGGTAAGAGGTCACAAATAGACATTACCAGTCTTGTTGCTATAAATAAAAATACACAAACACAATGAATATGAATGAACTCTTAACTACATTTTAGCCATTCATATGATTGATCCTATCCCCGTAATGCGGAAAAAATCTTATGTGATCCCAAGCTGCATATTTGTCAGCAAAAACACATTGGCCCCATAGTAATGTTTCATGGACGGGGCCAGTTAGGTTACAGAGACCAGGCAGTTGGGAGCAATTACATTCAGTATGGTGACTCGGACAGTAAAAAATGTCACAGTGGTCCTGATTCAGAAATGGTGACAAAGCCTTTGTTCTACGGAACTGAGCAATTATCTGCAGATTGCGCATGTGCTAAATTTCCATTGCACATGCGTCGAAGTGCAGCTGTGCACCTGCACACAGTAAGGATGCCTATGCAAAGTGATTGACAGGAAGTGACCATTTGGGGTGTTAGCATGGGGTTAGTGGGGAGGGGTTGTAAAAATGCAGGCATGTCATGTTTAAAAATTGCTTAAATATAGAAATACTATTAAGCCTGCTCAAAGCAAATGCTTTGTAATGCTGGCCACACATCATACCAACTTTCCTCCAACCATCCAACTAGTTGGTTGGATGGAAGAAAAACCTGGTACTGGATAGGAGCAAATTTAGGCTGTTGGCGAGCAGAGCTTGCCACCCTTTATTAGAAGGAATAGATGGTGGCATGGATAGTCTAATTTGTGTTTTACAGTCCTTGCAGCTGCCACTGCAGTAACAGGCCACATGGTATGTTCCAACGGTCACATGGTCCAAAGCTACATCCAGACCCTTGGGTACTTCTGTAACTGCTACCATGGTTCCACACATAGACAATTTCAGAAAAGAGATGCAGCTCATTATTCATCATGGGTCTGCCTGGGTCAGTGATACCATGTTACTCACCATTCACAATCAGCCTCACAAAGGGCCAGATTCTCTAAGCTTCAAAAGTGATAAAATAGAGAGTGATAAACAGCCAGCCAATCAGCTCCTGTCTGACATTTTTCAAACACAGTCTGTGACATGGCAGGTAGGAGCTGATTGGCTGGCTGTTTATCACTCTCCATTTTATCACTTTTGAAGCTTAGAGAATCTGGCCCAGAGACTTGTTCTTGCCGATTCGATGTCTTGCAAAATATATGTAACTAAGATCTCTGACTGACCCTCTATTATGTTGGTTTTTCAAATCTTATTACTAATGCCCTTTGCTGTGCTGGGGGTAAATCCCCCTCCCTTGCAGCACCTGGGGGGCATTACTAGTTTGATTGAGCAGCTCTCACCACTGTTTTTAGCTGCCACTGCAGTAACAGGCCACATGGTATGTTCCAACGGTCACATGGTCCAAAGCTACATCCAAACCCTTAAGTACTTACTGTATGTAACTGCTACCATGGTTCCACACACAGTCAATTTCAGAAAAGAGACGCAGCTCATTACTCATCATGCGTCTGCCTGGGTCAGTGATACCATGTTACTCACCATACACAGTCAGCCTCACAGAGACTTCTTCGTGCCGATTCGATGTCTGTATAATCACTATATAATTACCAGTATCAGTTATACGGAGATCTGTGATCAGTAATGAGCCATTAGGGATAGGTCTGGCCCGAGAGATGTATAGACGCCCAGTAACTAGTGAGGTAGGATCAGGAGGAAGATGTGCGAGGATTTGATACTGATGATCAGCGTATGGTCCTTTATACCAAGCAAAATACTGAATCATCCCAGTGACCCCAGTAACACTCAGGGTGACAGATTCCCGGATCACCGGATACTGAGGGATCAGCTGAATGCTGACAATTCCACTGGTCAGATCCATCCACAGACTGAGGAGAACTGGAAGAGAAACATCATGACATCAATCTTCAGCCAATCTGACATTGTTATTGTGGGATGTGGTGGTATGACAAATACATCTGTAGCCCCTGAGGTGATGGTAGGAGACCCAACATAGATACATAATGTAGATGAAATTTGGAAATATACATATGGGTTGTACTGTAAAAAAAAACACTTACTTAGATATGTACATTAGTCGTTATTATAGAATCGGGTACACCCAAACTTTGTGGATCTATGGAGATCTGCAGATCGGACCTCCCCCTTTGCACCTGTGTGGTTTAAAATGTATAAGGGTACTTCTGTGTGATGTAACATGTATAAGGGTACTACTGTGTGGTGTAACATGTATAATGGTACTGTTGTGTGATGTAACATGAATAAGGGTACTACTGTGTGGTGTACCGGGATGAATGGACAATACTGTGCGGCATAATGAGTAATGTGCTGTTGTTGTGTATTTGTGTTGTGGTCCAGTCCGATAATCTTTTCCGTCAGTTCCAGACCAATAATCTGTGCAGATGTATCCTGTCCTATAACTTGTGCTATCGGTTCCAATCATATACTCACCAATATTGGTTCCAGTCTGACACATGTTACAGGATCTGTTACAGTGTAGCCCTGTACCTGTTACTATCGGCTCCAATCCAATACTTTCCATCAGTACCTGCTACTTTTACTTTCAATCCGATACTTTCCAACAGGGCCTGATTCAGACCTATTCTCTAGGTAGCCTAGCGAGCAGGTAAACGCCGCTAAATGCGCCACCCCCTTGTGCCAACATAATCCCCACTGGAGCATGCGAGTGGATGTGTATGGTGGTTGCTTACCATTGATTGATTTTTCCTCCCTTCCTGGATAAAAGTAAGTCTATATTTACTTTTATCCTGGACGGAGATGGACAAATGGGGGCGGGATTCACATTTGCAGCCTAGCAATAGGGTCTGAATCAGGCCAAAAGTAACAGCAGTTCTAAGTAAGCTATCCCATTGTGGTTACAGCTAGACATATATAGTACCCTCGCTGCTCTGTATGGTCCATGGTAATATGTGCTATAATATACATGTAATAATATAGTATAGATGTATCATTATATATGTGGCACCTTACCTGCTGTTACACAGACCCTCATTGTAGATGTCCGCTCAGTGTGTCTCCTGTTTATCATCTGTAGAATGAGGAATATGTGCCTAGTTATTTGGTAATAGAGCAGAGATGTCTTGTGTCACTGCACCAGCCATAGAACTTCCCATTCCTGTAACCTAGTGACACTGTCATATGACAGAAACTTATCCCAAACATAAATGAAGGTGCTCAACACCGTGTTACCACTGCCGGAGCGGTCACTTTCGTCTGGGCTCCACAGTCGCCACAGTCTGAACTTCGCTAGGCCACGCCCCTACGCGTTTCGTCACACGGCCTTCGTCAGAGGGCCCTACCAACACCCCACCACCTAAACCTAACCCCCCTGTCCCACATTCAGCATCTAAACCACTTCTGAGTGCTTAAAGCTACCCCCAGCCTAAAAGCTAATACCCCACCCCCCATGACTGGGCCCCTTGTTTTTAGTACCCTGGGCCCCCAGGAGCCTTAATCCAGGGGCACGTATGTGGTATAATATGTAATGGGCATTACGGTGTGTGGCACAATGTGTAATGGGCATTACAGTGTCTGGCACAATGTGTAATGGGCATTACAATATATGGCATAATGGCCCTTATTCTAGTTGAATCGGATGGATGCGTATTTCGGACAGGAACCAAGTGTTCTTAGCCCTGCCTATCGTACGGATCGCTCACATCATCCGAATGCAGTAAAACTCATGAACGGACCGCGGTGGATGTTTCATGTGAACACCTCCTCCATCTGTGGGAACCTCCCCCATCCTCCGATGGTCGCCGACCATCAAATGATGGACCGAGTGGTCAGGCAGCACCGAGTGCTCCATTTTTCTGTGTGAAAGCAGGGATATGGGCGGGCAGCTGACATCCAGCTATGTCAGCTGTCCGCCCCTGCCCCCCCCCCCCCCACACGTGCATCACGGCCGCATTACCCTACGTACGCCCAGCATTTTCATGGTAATTAGCCCAAACAGCCCATCACGCCCCTCTCCACCCCCTGCTCGGATGGTTCCGACTGATCATTTTCTGCACGGAACTCACGCCGTGTTCGGACATGTGAGGCATACGCACATGCGCAGAACACCAACCATCGGCTGACGTCCGCAATCGGAGCCATCCGACTCAATCAGAATAAGGGCCACTGTGTAATGGGCATTACGGTGTGTGGCATAATGTGTAATGGACATTACAGTGTATGGCACAATGTATAATGGTGCAGTGTGTCTAAGGGGCTCTAGTTGGTGCGGTGTGTCTAAAGGGCAGCCAAAAATGTTGTTCCTAGGGGCGGCCTGACCCCTAAATTCACCCCTGGGGAGGGTAGTAGAAGGAATGGATTCCCAGATAGAACTGTAAAAGTTCATATCATGGTTCCTATTATTTTCTCTTATAAATCCTAAAGGAAAACTTGTGGCCGATGGTTCTTTATACAATACAATCCAAAAAGTACTGTAACCTTTATTTTGGGCATTTTGTCATCAACTACAAAACAGAAGCTGTATGAGGAACTACAAAAGACTAGTAGCAAGAAATGTTTCCTCACACGACTCCTATAAGCCCACAGGCGGCTTGTCTGGTGTTATTTACAGCTTTTCTCTAAACACTTCAAAGAGGAACATGATTGCAAGACAAAACGTCTTAAGCAACTCTGTGCTCTTGCACCAGGGCCGGCTCTACCATTAGGCAGCTTTAGGCAGCTGCCTAGGGTGCCGGGATCTGAGCGGTCGCCACCAAGTCTGCAAATCAAGGATGTCTATGAGGATCCTTGTTGTACTTAATGCAGGTGGTGGTTTTGGAACTTCTAAGACCACGCCTCCATACTTCGCTTGAGACATACTTCCCTATGTTGCTGCCCCCCCCCTCCTTGTACTCTGTTGTCGGTGGCTGGGTGGCAAAGGGAGGGTGAAGAGGGCCTCCAGGGAAAGCAGGGGATTTGCCCACCCTCCCTGGGGGGCTGGGAGGGCCACATGATTACTATTTTTTTTTTTTTGGGGGGGGGGGGGGGCAGGGTGAGTAGGTTGAAGTTTTTCCTAGGGTGCTGAGAAACCTTACACCGGCCCTTTCTTGCATGGATCAAAGACAATTTGCGCACTAGAAATAGGGATCTAAGATTAGCAGAAACAGAAATGAGCTATATATACGATTTTCGGCAGGTTTAAATCATGAATTCTAGATCAGGTGGTTTTTATAGATTTTTATTTTTTATTGTCGTACTATTTTTCACTGTAGCACTATTTATTGTAGTAAATTATTTTATTGTAGTACCATGTAATAATGTTTTTAGGTTTCCCTTTTAATGCTGTAATTTTTGTGATTGATATCTGTGATATGGGTATGTGCATAGGGGGGAGTTGTTTTAGGCTCCAACAAAATGTCAACGACATAAAAATTAAATAGAAATTAAATAGATTAAAAACGATCTACAATATAAAGTAGGCTCACTTATAATTAGCATGTGACCATTTGCACCAATCAATGCTTGGCGGTAGATGGCCGAGCATGATAGGAAGAAGGTCATGTACACTGTGTTTCCGTTTCCCCACTTTTAATCATGTGAGTTTGCTATGTACGGCGCTGCGTACACTTTGTGGCGCCTTATAAATAAAGTACTACTACTACTTTCTCCAACTATCAAAGTATAGTGGCAGATGACTGGAAGGAGGTCACAAACATTAGGGCAGATGTATAAGCCTTAACAAGAGATAAATGCAAGGGTGATAAAGAGAGATAAACGTCCAGCCAATCACCTGCTAACTGACTTTTTTCAAACACAGGCTGTAACATGGCAGTTAGGATGTGATTGGCTGGACGTTTATCTCTCTTTATCACCCTCGCATTTATCTCTTGTTAAGGCTTAATACATCTGCCCCATTGTTCTGTATCTCCATTTCCCCACTTCTGGTCATGTGATTCTTTTTCACACCTTGAAAAAGTCCTCCGCGGAGGAAGAAACGCATTGTTGGACTGTATATGAATTTTATAGGAGACAGTGGAACCGGGATTTGAACACAGAAAGTGCCCAGCTGAAGTGCCGTTGTTTGGACTGTGTGTTTGAATGCATTTGGAACTGTTTACATTTCAGTTCCCACAGAATCCGGTAAACCTTAGTCTCTGTTCTATTTAGGATACTTGTGCACTTTATCTATAGTGCTTATTATGTATTTACATATCATGTGATTTTTTTTCACCTATCAATGTATAGTGGTAGACGGCCGAGCATGACGGGAAGGAGGTCACGGACACTGTTCTGTGTCTCCACCTTCCAACTTCCGGTCACATGAGGCAGGAACTTCCTGTATCTGGAAAGTGACATTTGATTCACACTATAAATAGTTGTAACTACATCCTGGCCGGTCCTATACACACATATATATTTGGTGTGCCGCAGTCTACTGTACAGAGCAAATCAGTATTTAGCTTGTGGAGTTGTTCACCTGAACTGAAAGGTCCCTGGTAAGTATGTAAAACCCTGGTAGGGATTATTGTGTCACTAACCTCTGTAGATTCTTCAGCCGAATAACTCCTGCTTCAGGTTTGCTGGTGATGGCGGAGAGATGAGAGTATTGATTTAAGCTATGCGAATTTGTGAATGGCCTCAATGAGGTTGTTACTAAACTGGATAGGATTGGAATGAAATAGGGAACACTGCCCACAAGGCGGTACCATCATGATATCAGGCAATACAATCACTACTTATGCAAATTATCAAGTCACAGGGCGGGATTCTGTAAAATCCGCGCCCTGGGAAGCACAGCGCTGTGCTGCACGGACACAGGTGAGGGGGGGGGGGGGTCGTGGGGGTCCGTGCAGGGTGGCGGGGGTCCATTCGGGCGGTGGTGGGTCGCAGTAGAAGCCCATAGGCTTCTATGGGGCATTGCCAGCTTTTGCTTTAGAGCATCCCACAATGCGGTAAAAATCCAGAGAACAGGGTTTTTACCGCATTTTTAGTTTAGAGAAGCCTGCCCACAGTACTTCTGCAATATTGTGCAAGTAAATGTTTTCCACTACTCATGACAAATCACTTTCTATTAATAGATGCGTAAGAATAAACCACTTTTAAATAATCCTGAATACCTGCTATGCAATCTCTATTACATATTCTGTGCATTGAAAAGAGACAACTATTATATATGTAATATTTTAGGAAAAATCACTATGCATGCCATCTGTACTATGCAATATAATTTCAACACAGTTCACGGTAGCAATGTTCCTGGTGAAAAACTCCAAGGTACCTGATCTCAGGGTTTAGGATCCTAATGCAAGAACGGATGTTTATCATGCCTGCCTACTTTTGAAAACTCCTCTCCGGGAGAAGCCCAGAGAGAAGTGAAAGGTGGACTGGAGGAGGCTCCGTTTTGGGGTTGGGGCGATGCTGATGTCACGAAGCCCAGCCCCCCACGACCAACAGCCGCATTAATTTGCGGGTCCGTGGATGGGGGGAGGGGCGAAATTATGCGAAATGACACGATTCGCGTCATTTAGCCCCGTCCCCTTCCCGCGGACCTGCGGAATTTGGAAATTTATACAGCGGGGAAGGGGGAAGCAGGGGCTGTGGCTACAATGTGGGAGACTTGCCCACCTTCCCAGGGGACCCGATTTGCCATGCCGGGAGGGTAGGCAAGTATGATGTATATGCACATACATAAAACCCTTGGACCTGCACTTGGTTCCTGAAATGCACAAGGAAGTGAAGGTATTTCTGAACAGCAGATGGTATTGCTCTCTATTTCACACTACCAGTTTTGAGCCATTAATACTGGGCACTGTAGGTAAAGATCTCTGTTAAGAACTGAGCTGACTTGTAAAGTTAGTACCCCTGTGTCTCTGACTACAGTCAGCAGGGGAGATCTTGAACTTTTCCAAGCTAGAAATGGTTATTAAATAATTTGCAGAACACAGGATAAGAAACTTCATTCAGTAATACTGCAGCACGAAAGTCACTCTGGCATTTGCCCTGGTGCTGACTGATGGACAATACAGGGGATGGTCAGTGGCATAACTATAGTCCCGCAGCCCCCGCGGTGGCGGGGAGGCGCTAGGCAGGTGTGGGCGCCTGGGGGGTCTGCGGGACTATAGTTACCACCTGGTCCCGGCTCCCAACACCTGTCCTCCCCCCTCCTTACCCCATTGCCGCCGGCGCCGCTGCCTCTAACCCGACACGCAGATCTGTGTCGTGTGACGGGCGGTCCCCGGCTCCGGCTGCAGTGCTAATATAATAAGAGACACTCGGAAAATGGCTGCCCTCATAATGCTGTATGGGAGCAGCCATTTTCCGAGTGTCGTTATTATATTAGCACTGCAGCCGGAGCCGGGGACCGCCCGTCACACGACACAGATCTGCGTGTCGGGTTAGAGGCAGAAGCGCCGGCGGCAATGGGGACGGGTAAGGAGACTTAAGGTGACCACAGACGCTACAATTGTACTGTGCTATGCGTTTTTGTCTGTACAATGGTTCTATACAATTTTTCTTCCAGCTTGCTATGAGATGTGCACTTGGATGCATGTGATGAAACCATGTTTGTAATGTTAAATTTCAGATGTAGTCTAAAAAGTACGTGCAGCACGTACTTTTTTAGACATACAATATTGGGCTCCTGGGAACGCACATCGCATCGCACAAGCCCATAAACACCATCCAATAATTGTACATAAGATGCAATTTGTGCTTAAAAAGTACAAAACGCATTCGATAATTGATGCGTCTGTGGGCACCTTTAGGGCTGGCTGAGATACAGGGCACCGTGGCATACCATTAGTTCGACAGTGTCTAGGTCGACAGTCAAAAGGTCGACATGGGTTTTTCACTGTTTTTTTTTGAGCCGACATGTGCTGACAGGCGGTATTTCATGCCCTACTATCCACTAGGGCATGGTGGGAGAATAAAATAGTGTGCTGAGCTTAGCGAGGCACCGTTCCCGACGCATTGCGAGCGCAGCAAGGGAATGCGGTGCACACTAAACTGTGTCCATGTCGACTGTGTTGACATTCAGGTAAAAAAAATGTCAAATGTCGCCCTAGACATTGTCAAATTAATGACCTGTCAAACTAATGACCTTTTGACCTAGAACCATGTCGACCTTTTCCCATGTTGACCTATACCCATGTCGGCCTTTTCCCATGTCGACCTAATGGTGTCGACCTAATGACTGTCGACCACCATGCTGTAGACCAAATGATCCCAACCCATCCAGGATGTCCTGTTCCTGGTCCTCCAACCTCCTCTGGAGCTAGTAGCTGGCAACAATATATTGTCTCTATCTTATTTAATCCCTGTTGTCTCTGCAGTTAGTGTGGAAAAGTCTGTATACTGTGAGCAGCATGTTTCCAGTGATTTCCAGTCACTGACATGCTGGGACATGTAGCTATAGGGTGCCAAAAGTACAGTACATATAGGTTATACCCTCTTTTATTTGATTATTATTATAAGATATTACTGGATATTAAGTACTTTTTATCCTTGACATTCTCAGACACCAATTTTGAAAAAGGCACCACAGCATGCCGAAACGCTTGGATTTAGTGACGGTTTATATATATATATATATTTTTTTAAAACAAGGGTAATACAGTGCGTGTGCACACAGCAAGCCCCCATGCCCTATACCCAGGTCACATCTGGTATGGTTCACAAGTTGGTGTTCTTATTCTAAGTTTCACCTGAGACACAACATATATACTTTTTATTTGTGATCCCTGTGCTGTATTTGAGAGGAGGAGGACCTTAATTTGCTTATCTTCATCTGCTTATTTGAATTAAGTTTTCATACGATCTCACCATTATCCTTATTTGCATGTGTGTGGTGTCCATTATAGCCTATTGGGAACTTTGGAAAACCTGGAGTGGATCCCATCCAATTCCATCCAAATACTTACCTGGGGTTTAAGACTTTCTAAAAAGTGTCACATTTTGTTTTGCCTTTGATGCTTCCGATTCTATGCCATAATAAATGGGACCTGGTGAGGACTTCCCATCAGAATTTGATCTGAGGACCAGAGGAGATTCCATCATACTGATTGGACTTTATAGCTATAGAGCCAGTAAAGACCCATACACCCTGGGCGACTCAGCATGTTTGGGCAGCTTTCAGCTCAAAGCCGCCCAGTGTGTATGGTCCGGCGATGAGCGGTGAGCGCTGCTGCGCTATGCAAAGCCGTCCTCGCCAGGCAGGGGGGAAGCGGCTCAGTGTGTATGCACTGAGTGGCTTTCCCGCAGCGATGATAGCAATCATTGCTGTCCATACAAGCTGGCCAACATCACCCAGTGTGTATGGACCTTAAGAATGTTCTTGTTTTGTACCATTTTCTGCAGTTTGAATAATGGTACAATAACATCAGGCTGATGAGGGACAGAGCTCCTGTCACAGTCCTTTCCGGAAAAAGCTTGGGCACTCCTGCTTTTTTCCCGACACTCCCAGAAAATGGCCTGTAACAACACCCACAAGCTGGCTTTCTGTCAGTCAAATTACGAACGTCTTGGATTTGAGATGAGCGGTTCGGATTCATAAGAATCCAAACAGCTCCAAAGATCCAAGTCTGGCCGAGCCACTGCTTGGCTATTCCTGGAGGACTCGGATTGCTGAGTGAGGCCAAATGTCGGTCATGCCCCCAGTCCCTCGGTCTCTCTGAATACACAACATCTGTTCAATGCTGCTGAGCAGAGCAGGGAATGGCATTGGAAATCCCAACTTCCACCATACCCCACTGTGGGGCACTGCTGTGGAACAAATGGGAGGTATGCAGTTGAGAAACTGCTCATCCTGCACACTTAGCCTGCTCAATATGTGCGCATAGCGGCAAGGATTATGCACCCACTTCCGTGACTATCACATCTTGTGTACACCCAGCACTTCCCAATGGAAGCAGATTCATACACACACACACATGCCCGCAGGCAATCTAGACAAAACCCCCATGCTAGCTTAAGCAATAGTCTTGTTTCATTATTGTGGTCTTGATATACTGTATGACAGTGGTTCCCAAACTGTGTGCCTAGGCACCCTGGGGTACCTCAGGACACTTTCAGGGGTGCTTTGGGTTGGTGGACCAGGATCAATTCATATTATTTATAGTCAATGTACCAGGCAAAACCAGTCCTTGTGGCTGCCAATCATAAAATATGTGGACAAACAGAAGCAAATCCTGTCCCTCACCAGATAACTGTGACATAAAGTATACACACAATGTACTTCATTTAATATTTTTTTTCTGAATTTCTCGATAAGAAGCATTTGGCCTAGGGGTACCCCCAGTGGTGCAAGTAAAAAAATTTTCTTGGTGGTACTGATAGCCTCCACCAAAAATGGGCATGGTCATGTGTCATCAGGGGGCGTGGTCACACAAAGCTAGAGGAGTGACTAAATGACAATAGAGGCGTGGACACAGGAGACAGGGAATGAGAAACTGGGAATGACTGGGGGTGGGTTGGCTCTTGCTTGGGGGAGAGCCTGGCAGCTTGTGCTTACAATAGTGGAGCCTGCTCTTCATGCTGTCGGCGCTGCTGATGCCAGTCAGTGTGACAGGCTAAATCAGCAGCAGCCGGTAGCTGCATACAGCACCAATCATAACGCTGGGTGAGCGGGCTGCGGATGCATTATATTTAGACTTAAAATGAAAATAGAAATGACAGTGGATCAGGGGTAAGTGGTACTGCGTACCTGCAACATATTTCTTACAGGTACTCCGTACCACGCCGTACCCCCTTACTTGCAACACTGGGTACCCCTGCTGTATGAGAACAGCTCTATCATGGAAACTTTCAGTAAGGTTTAAAGGATTCAGTAAATTTACCCCTAGTGTATTACCTTTTTACTTAAGATTTTACTTAGATATAATCACCATGGCTTGAAGGAGAAGAGAACCCTAAGGGTATGCAGGAGAAAGGAGACCTGGGGGAGGATGTCTATTACTCCTTTGACACCTGGCTTAATAATATGTTTATGGCTTGCTACCTCGAGTCTTGGCTGGAGTCAGGGGCGAATCGGGATGGAAAACCAACCTGTGAAATTTCTGGAAGCCGCCTTCATGGAGGCGGGGACTGTTGAGGGAGTGGGGCCTGTTGAATTGGCAGGTTTTCTCCTCATTGGACACAGTTGGAGCTGTCCTGCAGTTGTGTCTGCAAATTTATGAAAATTCTAATTCAAAGCCATTCACTGGTGTCATAGGCGGGTTGAAAATGTAAAGTGGCCTCATTACATGCTCACATCTTCAGCCTGCCACTGTCTACCCCCTAACACTACTACATCCACACCACCCTTCTGTCACCTCTAACCTCTCCTGGACACAGGTGGTCCTACGAGCGCGCCGGCCCCACCAGGAATATTCCCTGTGGTTTCTATTGCCAATCCACCCCTGGCTAGAGTAGAGAGATAAGGTTATCAGTTATCATTTATCACCTGCTTCTTGGCCTCTTACAGACATCACAAGGGACAGTTTTAAACGCCTATGATAGCCTCTTTCATTTGAAGCAGAATGGACTGTATGTGCTGGTGTTTGGCTGCAAGGACATTGAGGTTTGGCTAGAAGTGACTCAGCCCCAGATGCCTTCTGATGCTCCATACTTTTATCAAGATGGGGGGTACTGCTTTGCCTTCAACCACACTTGCTTAATTGATTCATGCTGCCATTACCAACATATCTCTCTCCATTGAAATGGTTCACAACCAGACAGTGTTGACATACGAGTTGATGGAGAGCTCCTGGCACTTCTACTACTACTTACGGAGGACTCTATTTCAGGGTGGCCATCCCATATATCGATAATGTACAGTATGAAAGTTGATATTAATTACTAACTGGTGAAATCCAATAAGCTATCATTCTGACATTTCTAACAATACTAATGTACTGAGGCATTACATGCTTACAAACAATACTCTAAACAGAAATATAGCTTTTATTTCCAGTGTGTACAGTATAACAGTCATTGCTCCCAAATTATTAAAAACAAAAAAGTATATAGGTAGAACAACTTGCTCCCTACAAGAACAAGATTCCAAGAACATTGATAGAATATTTTAAATAAAATGGTTTCACCGTGTATCGAATGAGGATCTGAAATTTCTAAAATTGACTGGTTTGGAGCATATTGTAACCACTTAATGTCTGGGTGATCAGTATAGGAAACTATGTAAACAAGAAGTCTTCTGGGTGTTCAGATTCAGAATGAATTCTATAATTCCAAAAGGTTTTACAGACTCTGTGGAGTTAAATACCTTTTTTTTAGCATTATCTTGTTATATGTACATTCTATTTTTGTTAGACTATAATTATTTAAATACCATAATGATTAAAAATGACGATTGTCCTCCAAGTCTGATCATCTCTACCAGATTGACTGGGACCTCTTGACTTCTGACCTCTCTCTCTGTGAGCACTTTCTTTCATTTGCTGGGTGATTTGTTGGATTAGGTTGGAGTAGCTCTGGTGGCAAGGTGGCAACTTGTGGTACAAACCTTGTTGTGGCAGACAGGACTGGCTATTTGGTGGGCAGCAGGTATGCTCTCCATCACAGTGGCATTTTGGCTGTTAGCCTTGGTCCAGAGGCCTGTAACGCCATATTATTGGATGGGTCTTGAGGTCCGTTAGGGTGGAGAGTTTGTTTTTGACTGTGCACCATTTCTGGGATGTTTTAAGGCTACAGCGGTTGAGTTGTTAATTTCACTTAATAAGCTATTGGTCGGCTTTCCTGATTTTTGATCACCACCAGTTTTAGTTTATGTTATCATTAGAACTGATGATCTGTGTAACACCACTTACAATTATCTTTGTATTTATTTGTCGATTTGAGTGTTTTCAGGATAACATGTTATTATTAGGTGTTTTGGTAATGGTAACAAGATGGCTTCTGCCGCAAGAAGATTATGCAGTGTATCCATGTCCTCCCTTTAAGTCGCTGTAAGTGTCCTGGGATTTGTATTGCAATTCCTAAAAGAAATACAGATATATAGTGTTAAACCATACACACTACTGTATATTATACACACACACACACGTATCAGCACACACACACACACACGTATCAGCAAACACACATCATGGTGGCAACATTTCCCTAATCATTTATGTTGGTACTTGCTGAGCAGATACCAACTGCAGGTACCAACTTCCTCATTCTGAGGAAGCCGCTGACTCTACTTGTAGGTGGGGAAACGCGTCAAAATACCCGATCATTGACCGGCGGAGAACCTGAAAATTTCCCTAACTACCTCCAGATAAGGCTGCATTCCGGAGAGACGCCAGCAGCCGGGAAGAGTTTGAGGAGAAGCCCCCAGGCAACACTGGACTGATCTGACCCCTTAAAGTTACAGCAAAGCGGTTTTAAAGCCACAATTGTCATGGGTGGGTATTAAATTGCACACTACAAGCCTGATTGCTGTGTTAAAATAACAGAGATATCTATTTCCATAAAAATCAACTCCACTCTGCTGAGAGACCAAACGCTGCTGTGAGGGAGCAGTGAGTCTATGGACTTACATTACCATAAATTGTTTCTGAGTAATAAGACAATGTTGTGAGAGAACATTAGTCAAAGCTTAAACATCAATTCATCGGAAGATAACAACTTTTGCATATACAAATAACATTCTCCTTATCTTTCCCTCCGGCCAATAATCCAACTCAGTTGTGAGAGAACTGTTGCTATAAACTAACCCATGCATGCATATTGCCAAAAACAATCTGCTTTTTACTGCTCCTTATACCCCTTTCACATTGCACCTACTGTAATTACCGAGTACAAGCCGATTTCTTGCCGGTTCGATGTAAAAGGGGTTACTGGTTACAGCTAACCGATAGCAACACGGCAATCCGAACCGGGTTAAAAGCATAGTTCTTACCGGTTCATTACCGTGTTGCTGTGCAGTGTGAACGGGTTAAACAGGTCAAGCAGTCTATATATATCTTTCTTTTTTGGCAAATACTGTAAATATCTCACAGGAGATGCCGTCTTTGTGGGTCCTGGTGTATTCTATATCTATCTTGCTGCATTTACTGATCTTGGTTATACATTTTATTTGTAGCACTTTTAATACTCTTCTTCAATAAATATCAACTCCTAAATCTCAGATATTAATAATAGACTGTGGGGCAAATTCAGGATGGATTGCATACGCAGGTCGTGCAATAGCAGTGCAGAACAGTGAATGCCTCTACCTGACTGCTGATTGACAGGCAGCTGTGCTGGCAGGGAGGAACAGGGGGAAGGCTGGCATTTCTAGAAATGGGGCAAAATACCCATTTTCTGGAAGTGGCTAGGCCAAGGACTTGCAGCCTGAGTAAGGTTAAGGCCCCCATACACTGGGATGATTTGGCCCTGATGGGATGTGTCTGACATCCCATCAGATATGATCAAGGTCCCGTGCACATCAGACCGGAGTAGTCAGAGGTCGGACCTGCTTGCACGTCCAACTTCCTACTCAGATCCCCTCCCAGTGGCAGGAAACAGGTTTGCATGATGACACCAAAATGCTGGCTCCTTCTCAGTGACCTGGTGCTGCATTGTAACATTACATGCAGCACTCTGCTCCTGTCACTATGCAGGAGCTGACACTGCAACCACTGTAGTTTTTAGTGACATCCCACATCTCCAGGACCACCAAAGTGAAGAAAATGGAGGTTCGAGAGAAGGGATTGCAGCACAGTCCAAAATTCAGATTGTGGAGAAACCCCAGCTGCCAGTTGAGTCCCAGCCATCAATGTTGGCAGTTGAGTCCCAGCCACAACTGGGTTGGCAGTTTTTGTGACTCTCCTATTTGATTTGTTGACTGTGGTGAAGCCCCACCCCTTGAGCCGGTCACAAAGCCCTGCCTTTTTCTGTGAAGCCCCACCCCCTTTTTGTAAAGCCCTGAGTTGGCTGCACCAGGTGTCACAGGGGTGTGATGCCCCGGCCTCCACATTTCACTAATTTCTGAGACCAAGTAACCATTACTACAAGAACAAAAAAGTTTAGCAAAAGTATAGCCACGCCAAAAAAAGGCTTCTGCACTGTGTACCGTCTAGGGATACCAACCCCACATGCAAGCATACACAACAAAAAGATGGACACCTGTGCGCTGTCGGAGCTGGGGTTCGGGTAACAGCAGAGCCCCCCGGCACAGCACGCAGTGTACATACCGCAGGACTCTCCCTCGAGCCGGGCACACACCGCGCAGCAGCCACAGCCTGGTGCCCAGACCAACTCCACACACGCCGTTCGAGAAGAGGCTGCTGGGCAGGCAGCCAGGCACTCCAGGGTGCCACAAATACCTCTAGTGTAAACCTAATCACTACTTTACACTAGAGGTATTGTGTGGGAACCCCCAGCTTCACTGACCCTCAAAGCTCTGTTTCCATCTTAGAGCTTTCACCTTTTTTCTACAGCCCGGGCGAGCGGAGGTGTTAGAGGTTAAGTGGCAGCTGGATATTTTCTGTTTTTAATGCTTTTTTACTGTATTTTTTACAACTTTTTTAATGCTGTCTGGAATAAACTTCTCGTGTGAATCAAGTCTGGAGGGGGACTCTGAAGTAAAGAAACCTTTCAGGGAAAATAGGGCACCACCCTGAGGTGAGCTTGTATTTCATGGCAATTGGAGCACTTGATGATTTTAAAGATACCTTTACATGCATAGAGTGCCTGTGGCACAGGTCAGTTATATAAATAATACTTTATCCGTTTAAGAAGATTTAAGTGGATTCATTATTCATCGATTGTCTCTCTATCTTTCATTCCTCACGTGGGTACTTACCTGTGGAGAACCATCCATCAGATGAAAGACAGTGCACACGTGATCATTACTTTCCTTACTTTCAGAGTTTAGTGATATAATCCATATGTCAGGATTATGATGATGCTACTACTGTACATATAACATTGGCTATCTGGAAACACTCACCGTATATGTAGGCTCTTGCTTATCAGGATACCCCTAGAACAGGTAATAGACAGAGGAGTGTTATAGTATCTGTATAATATGTAGTATTTGATTCTAGATATATAAACTGATCAGTGGCGGAACGTGTGGGTGGTGGGCCCAGGTGCAAAATATGATTAGGCCCCCCATCCTCCACCCCGACCCAAGTATATAATATACAACATGGCAGTGGGTGACAGGGAGAGGAAGAGAATGACAGGGACAGGCATGGGGAGACACATGCAAAATGCTGACATGGAAAAGGTAGACAGGTGAAACGGTCAACGCCAGTTTTTCATGTTTTTATATGACAATGTTAACACCTGAACATGCGGACCCCCAATTGCACTATCACATGACTAGTACCACTACAGTTTTGCTCGCCACATGTTACCATTCTAGATCAATGTTAAAGTAGGACAGCCTTTCCATGTGTCAAACATTGCCATGCCGACCATTTGTTGACCTCCTGCATGTCGTCCTTTTGGCGTTGACCTATAGGCATAATGCAGACCTGATCGCTCAGCTTCAAATTTGCAGGCATGGTAATTATCGATAGACTGCGCATGCATACAGCCCATAGCACACATGCGGGAGGTCCTATACAAGTTGATTGACAGGAAGCCGGAGTTTGGGGTTGGTAACCGACCATTTTCTGGGAGTGTCAGGGAAAATGCAGGCGTGGCCTGAGCTCCACCCCCGATCAGCCTGATTCTATCGCAGCCACCGAGTAAGTCCTGGGCTACGCACAGACTGCACACACTGGAAATATTAATGAATGGTGAGTGATGGTGAATGGATTCACAGCGAATCATGGATCCATCCACAGGGCTGTCATCTGGATTACCCATAGTGTCCCTTATGCTGTCTATGTGGATGGATAGATACATATTAATACTAATTCAATTGTTTTGCATTTAATGACACATTACATATACTGTATCAGCAATTCCCGAGTGATCCCATAGAATATATACTGTACAATTTCCGGACACATTAGTTTTATACTCACCACTGTAGCAGCCTGTACATTGTAATACTCTGGGGCGTCCCTCTTATATGATGTCACTGTTGGTAATTAGAAATACTTAGATGCATTTACATTGGTTATCATGTAGGATATTACTGTATTATGCAGCTCTACTGATGCTACTGTAAGTGACTTGTCAAATTAATATACTGTCATTTTATTTAGAAAACCATCTTATATCCAGATTTACCAGAGATGGTTGTGTTTTGGGGACTGTCCCGCTTTCCCAACCATGAGCAGCAGTGTCCCATGGGAAGGGGTATGATGGCAGCTGGATGCCCCCTGTCCTTTCCTGCAATCAGTGGTGAATGTGTCAGGAGACAGAGGGTCTGGGGGCATGAGCAGCTCCCAGAGATGGCCAAGCCCCCATAGTGAAGCCACACCCCTAGTGTTGAGACCACGCCCTTTTTGGTCCCATGCAGACTACAGCAGCCAGATTATTGGGAGGTATGTCATCAACCACTACTATGTCCACAGTGAGTATGTCGACATGACAATGCTGATGCCAGGTCCCAACATGGGTGTAATGTTACCAGGACCGGTGTAAGGCATCTCAGCACCCTAGGAAAAACTGCACCCTACTGCCACCCCCTCCGCCCCGCCCATACTGCCACCAATAACCATTTTCCAACCCCTTAATGCATATTTGCCTAACATTCTGGAGTGGCAGGAAGTCTACCAAAAATTGAGTGGTCCACCCAGCCCCAGGAAGGTGGGCAAGACCCCTGCTTTCCCTGGAGGCCACCCAGCACCCTCCCTTTTGCCACTCATAACAGAGTAGGCAGAGAGAGGGCAACAACATAGGGAAGTATGCCTCAAGAGAAAGTATGGAGGTGAGGTCTTAGAAGTTCCACAGGTGCCACCTGCATTAAGTACAACAAGGATCCTCACAGACATCATTGATTTTTTTATAGGCAGACTTGGTGACGCCCACCAGATCCTGTGCCCTAGGTAGCTGCCTAAAGCTGCCTAATGGTAGAGCCGGCCCTGAATGTTATTTATACAGCAGTGTGACAGTCTGGTTGTTAGACAATAGTAACACAATATACACACATAACAAACGTACGACACATATGCTCTGTTCACATTACACAGTTATATACTAACGCTCATCCAATGACATGTATATTGTACTTCTCAACCATTACCTGTCTGCTCCTGTCTCAGGGGAAGGACACATCTCTTATACAGCAGAAAGGTTGCACTAACAATCAGCACAACCCCCAGGACTGTCCCAAAGATGACTCCAGCTATCCCTCCGACTCCGAGCCCAGCACCTGTGCAATACATGGATGTCTGTTCTTAGAATATTTTAGAAAGTACAATAAAGTATACAGGAATACAATAAATAAAATCAGCAGCGGCTCCTACCTGTGTGGGGAGGGGGCTGCCTGGTGTGGGGGAGCAGAAGAGAACCCCCGCCTCTGGCCATGCCCTGGTGCCTGGCAGCTGCATAGTGAAAACTCTTGGCTTCTATTTAGTGCATTGGCTGCAGCCCACAGAAGCCAACTTGGGCTGACGATGAGGCAGGGAGTGTTGTCCTACAGGATGCCAGCTCTTTACTAATTACAGCCCAGTCTGGCAGGCCCAGGTGGATGGAACATCTCCAAATGGGACCACCTGTCCTGCAGGTACATACCCTCCAACTGTACTGATTTAGCCGGTACAGTACCATATTTAACGGTCTGTACCAGCCATAAGCGCCGATTCTGTGGGTGCTGAAGGGCTTGAGCACCCACGGAAATTCAGGAGCACCCACTGCCGGTTGCCCTCCAAGTCCCACTGGCCAGTGCAGCCCTGCTGAATCTTTAGTTCAGGGCTGGTCAATAGATCGATCGCAGAGCTTCCCATGGAAACAGCCACTGAAACCTCTGAGAGACTGTCAGAGGCTTCAGCGTTCCCAGGCATGCAGTGCGCGGATGCACGATGATGTCACCCATGCACCGCGAGTGAGGAACCATGATGCTCGGCATCACACTAGAACGCCTGCATCCTCTGCAGGGGTTGTTATTATGCGGGTTGGCACCATCAGTTACGGCGTCTGCCCCCCAGTACCTCTCGTCTGCCTGCCCGCCTGTGTCTTCTGTCGTCTGCCTGCCTGCCTCTGCTTCATGATGTCCAAGAGCAATACAGCAGGTGGCTGAAAGAAGTGTCTGCTGCTAGTGTCAGCCCGGGATGGACAGAGAGAAAATTGGCAAGGTGAGGGGGCAAGGAGGCATATGGTTGTGCTGGGTTTCTCCACAGTCCACAGCAGGGAATATTTTATATGTGGTGGGAGGGGGACTCCTCACAAGGGTAACTACATTCCATTTGCTGACTGTGATGGAGTTTTGTGCCCCCCCCCCTTAATAAATATATATATATATATATATATATATATATAGAGGTAGAGGTGTAGGCCTGGCACTCCTCCAGCAGTACAGGTAACCCAGGTGCCTTCAGGAACAACAGAAGTACAGGATGGATAGTGAAGAGACAACAGCGGCACTTGAAAAAATATATTTTCAGCAAAAAAAAAGCTTCCAACTTTTCGGGGTATGCGACACCCCTTTGTCAAGGTTGCACGTATAACCTTGACAAAGGGGTGTCGCATACCCCGAAACGTTGGAAGCTTTTTTTTGCTGAAAATATATTTTTTCAAAAAATCCCCAGAGTGCCGCTGTTGTCTCTTCACTATCCTATATATATATATATATATATATATATATATATATATATATACACAGCAGTGGATGGGCAGTGGCACTCAGGAGACTTCAAACGTGAAATAACGAGTTTAATGTAAAACTGCTGACATCTCAATGCCGACATTTCGGGGTCAGACAAGCCCCGTTTTATTTTTTTAAGTGACACAAAACTCCATTACAGGCAGCAACTGGAATGTACTTACACTTGTGAGTAGACCCCCTCCCACCGCATAACCGAATTTTGTACAAACAGTAGATCCCGGGTTACAAAAGTCTGGCCACCCCTGCTTTAGTTTATAAAACAAATCATACCCGCCACGGCCGCCATACTTCCGCCCTGTGCAGTCCACGCCCCACGCACTCTTACATGTCCTGCGTCATGCTCACCCGCCTGGTGCCTTTGCCGACGCCAACCACCTCCCCCTCTCTCTCCTCCGCGCGCGATCAGTCACACAGCGCGCCTGGCCTGCCACCTGCTGCAGCCTGCGAGGAGGTCTGGAGCCCAGTCTGGAGACGGCAGCTTACCCGGTCCCCAACAAACAGAGACACAGAGTAGTAGCCTGGCTGGCAGAAGCAGGACCGCCCAGCCCCGGCAGATTCTAACTAGTGAGTGACTGTCAGGCAATAAATATCTGCTCAGGCCCAAAAATATCTTTATCAACAGTTATCTGTGCATCATTTGTCATCCTCAGCCTCAGCATGAGAAATGATGCACAGATTACTGCTGATAAAGTCTTTATCCTTTGTAATAAAATATGTGGCACAAGGTGTGTGGTCCATTTACTCTTTCCTAGCATTTGTTTTCACCATATGATGTCCGGTATGAGCTGCAAACTCCATACAGCACTGTGGACAATGCCAATGCTTTCCAAGTAACGGACACAACTCCTGTTAGATACATATATGCAGATATCCTGGTGGCATGTCCTGTTGTCAGACTACAGTTTACGTGTGCAGCACACTTTCAGTCACACTAACCATACAGCAAAAGTTGTCATACTAACTGTATTGATCCCCTTCCATCATATTAACTGACAGACTAATACTGAATCATTTTGATGGCATTGATTACTTTCAATACATTTCATGGTGTGTACTGTTACATTGTGTTGTAATGTGTAAAAAGGGGGACTCTGTTGCCGTAATTTGAATATTGGAGACAAATGTGCTGCGTAATATAACTTAGTATTATTTTGTGGCCACGTCCCTTCCTCATTAAGCCACTCCCCTATAGTTTTGGCTTGAGAACCCACCGGCAAAACAATAAATCGGCACCTATGGTACCGGCTAAATCAGAGTGTACCGATTGTTCCGCTTTTTCAAAGATTCAGACGGCTCCTCCTTTTATTGCATTACGGACACGGAGCAGAATGAAAGGATCATTCTCCGGCACGGCGGCACCCTGGCACCCTCTCCGTTCCCTGGGGTGCATTGCAGCAGGTCCCAGCAGCGTACGCCACGTCATGACATCACGCAGCATGCACCGTATCATGGCGTCACGCAGCCCGTGGACCTTCCTGCTCTGGAGAGATGGGACGTGACAGGGAGCGTTAATTTGTATGTATATAATATAAGGGGAGTGTTGCGAGTGTTAAAATGCCCAGTACGCATTCGGAAAGGGGGGTGTGGGCACGCCCCTTTACCAATGGACAAGCCCCCTTTACCATTGGTCACGCACCCTTTCCAAATGTGTACCGATTTATATCATTCATATGTTGGAGGGTATGCAGGTGACTGACAGGTAGCACTTCCAATAAGAAATCTCTGCCAGCCTCAGTGTACCAGGGCAGTCATGGCTCACTGCAGTGGCGGGGTTTACTGGGTGTCTGCAGTCCTGCCCTCCATAGATTAATTCAGCGGGATGCAGTCATTTGGTCTACAGAATGATGGTCGACAGTCATTAGGTCGACACCATTAGGTCGATATGGGTAAAGGACGACATGGGTCTAGATCGACATAGGAAAAGCTTGACATGGGTCTAGGTCCAAACGTCATTAGTTTGACAGGTCATTAGTTCGACAGGTCATTAGTTCAACAATGTCTAGGTCGACAGTCATAAGGTGGACATAGGGTTTTTCAATGTTCTTTGAGCCGATGTGCCGACAGGCGGTATTTCATGCCCTACCATCCACTAGGGTGTGGTGGGGGAGTAAAATAGTGTGCCGAGCATAGTGAGCGCAGAGAGCGATGCAAGGGGATGCGGTGCACTTGAAACTGTGTCCATGTCGACTGTGTTGACAGTCAGGTAAAAAAAAAAAACAGTGAAAAACCCCATGTCGACCTTTTCACTGTCGACCTAGACATTGTCGAACTAATGACCTGTCCAACTAACAACCTGTCGAACTAATGACCTTTCGACCTAGAACCATGTCGACCTTTTCCAATGTCGACCTAGACCCATGTTGACCTTTTCCCATGTCGATCTAATGGTGTCGACCTAATGACTGTCGACCATCATGCTGTAGACCAAACGATCCCAACCCAAATTCAGCCACTGAATACAGTTCTGTAAGATAATACACAGCGATATCACCCATATTTCTCTATATATCGATTATTGTTCTACTGTATTTCACATGATATGAAGAAGAAGTGGGACAATGATCAATGTCCCGGCTCTTCCCTCGGCTTAAAGAATTCCTACAGTAACTCTTAATCTTAGTACACAACCTACAGTCACAGTTTCAATATTGGTTTGTTTTATCATATACCAATGAATAAGCATGTTTGATGATGGAGGCCCGTTTATGAGCTGGATGGATCTTAGATCACTAGACTGAGGAAGATTGGGCTTATTCAGTGCACAGCACCATGGGGATATGTGTTTGTGGTTATCCTAGCTGGGGTGTGGTTAGGGATAAGAAATATACATTTTCCTATGGTGACCTTGTGCATGTCAAACTCTATTCGGCTGCACATTATAGAGAAGGAGGGGGCATTATTTGTAAGCGGCACTACTCTGGGCAATATGAATAAGGGCCACCACTCCAGAATAATGGGCACTACTCTGAACATTGGGGCTGATTCTGGTTGACTCGGTAAGCTGCAAACATCGAGCGCCAGAGACCCCAGGCTGATGAAAACTGAAGACACGTATCCTTGAATGTGTCCAGTGCAGGATAAATCATTAAAAGTCAGTGGAAGCTGTCTATTATATGCGTGTTCCTGGAGGAAGATGGGGCGGGCAGCTGACGGCGTGTGAAGTCAGCCGCCCACCGGCGGCACACATCGGTCCGTCTACATTCCCATAAGAATGCCCAGTGTTTTCATGGGAAAGACCATGAAAGAACTGGGCGTTCCCATGTGCGAAACCCGACCCTGCCACATCCGCCCCCGGCCCGCACTGTTCCTTGCGAACAGCTCGCAAGTTCCCAAAACCATTTGTAAAGAGGACCTGCAGATGCACATAAAAGACCATGTGAGTGCGCAGTCCCCCAACCATCGGAACTGGGCCAAATTCACCCCATTCCAAAGGGACTAGAATGATCCCCATTATGTATAACCTGCACTACTCTGGCCATTATAAATAATGGGCACTATCATAGATGTTGTGCACATGCACAGAGCTGGCATTATGTGGAACAGGCACTAATCTGAGTATCCTGTGGAAGCGGCACTAGGCTTCAACTAAAACTATCAAGAATGATGACCGATAATAGTGATCCGAAGCTGCGTCCTCAGTCACTTTCCTGCGACTGTGCAATTCCATCCAATCATGAATTGGCTTAAAGTAAGAAAAAGTAAGTAGCTGTAACCATGTTGTACTGCAGGGGAGAGATTTAGATGTTATGGGGGTGTGTCCAAACTGTGATGTAAATTCAGTGTACAGTATAAATAAAGCTTTTCAATATTTGTCAGTTACATAAAGAAAGTAGCCAATAGTCACCCAGCATACAATAATAATAATAATAATAATAATAATAATAATAATAATAATAATATATACAGTATATTGCACCGCTTGCTTTGTTTTGTCCAGGTACAGCTACTGTACGTGCTTTTTTAAATTTTATTCCCAAATCATTCAGCTTATCTGCAAGAAGTGCATTTTAAATCTTTATATAGATTGTATATCGCAAGTGCACAGAGTAGACATATGGGGGAGACCGGAGAGTGTTTGAAGTGCAGAATGAGCAATGCAAAATACTTTCACTGTTTTTGGTCTTGCTCTAAGATCCTGAAATTTTGGCGCAAGATAATGGCATATATTAAAAATATATGTTCAACAAACGTCCCTCTGGATCCTCTGGCATGTATTTGTATTAATTTCAAAAAGTGGTCTATTCCCCCTCCATTCTCGGCTACCATATCCTTCCTCACAATAACGTTTACGATGGCTAAGAAACAAATTCTGACCCACTGGACAGTCAGAACAGCACCAACTCTGAACGAACTAAAAGATAGACTATTCCAAATCCTCCTCTTTGATATGAGAGCGACCATCCAATCGCCTCATTATACAATGGGTAAGCTGATGCTGAAATGGGGAATATTCATCGAATCCCTTCCTTCAACCCAAAAACTACAGATATTATCCTCATTACCCCATACTAATACGACTCACACATCCCAGCATCCATGATGTTTAACTTCAATAGTTCATAATATAACACTACTCCAACTACTCCCTCAACCCCCTCAGATCTCGTGTTAGGTTTAGTAGTAGTAGTACGTTTATTTATAAGGCGCCACAAAGTGTCCGCAGCGCCATACATAGCAAACAAAAAACAAATGACAATGTAACGTACAGGGTGTGTTGATAAAATACAGCATAAATAGGGGTATAGCTGGTAGAACTAAAATCAGCATCAGTTCTGAAGTAGGTGTCGAAATTGTCGAGGAGACTGAAGATGAAGTAGAGGAAGGGAAGAACAGGACAGGAGCACAGGTGAGGTAAAGTGGTAGAGTGAGTACGTGAGGAAGGAGGGCCCTACTCATAAGAGTTAAAATACTAAAAATAGGTGGGTGGACGAACGAAAAACAATAGGATAAGTAGGAACGGATGGGAACGGAGGCAGGATAGGAGGATCAAAAGAGGTTAGGAGGAGGAGGGATAGGCTAGTCGAAAAAAGTGGGTTTTGAGGGAGCGTTTAAAGGAGGTAAGGGAATCAGAAAGCCTGATGGGTGGCGGGAGGTTGTTCCAGTGCAGGGGGGCAGCGTGAGAGAAGTCTTGGACACGGGAGTGGGAGGAGGTGATTAGGTGAGAGGTCAGTCGGCGGTCAGCGATGGAGCGAAGAGGACGGGAGGGAGTGTGGATAGAGGTTTACTGATACAAGTGCCTTTTCTCCGCATAATTGCCTCTCCCAGAGGCCAATTTAATTGGGACCTTATCTCACTCATGGATGCCAGAAGACAAAAGAAAACAGAAGATCCTAAGCTTCCCCAACACCCCCACAACTTTCATGATCTCCTCCCCTTCTGGAAAGACTAATCCCCCCCCCCCCTTTTCCTGGTGTCTCCTGTCTTTTCTTTAATGTTTTATAGTTCTTAAGGTTATTCAGAATTGTCACAAATATGGTGATATTGCTGGAGTAACGGTTCAGTTGCAAGCTTAATTTGATAAGTTCTAGCCTTCTCCATGGATCTCTACATAACTTAATAACCATGGTGATATTGCCTTAACTGTTATACCAAATGTTTAAGTGATCAAAAGCCATGGGAGACGATCTTTAACCCATATACTATTTGTTCACAATTTCTATATGTAACCTGCCGTAATTTTTGAAAAAAAATAAAAATATTCCCAAATCATAATCAGACCCAGTAGTTGCTTACAGAAAGCCCATTTCTGGTCATGTGTCTATGCATGGTGTGATGCATGCACAGCCTCCACGTACCCATATGAGCCATGATCTGCGGGATATAGGTAATATCAGGACACAGAGGCAGAAATGCTACTATAGGTCACCCTGTATCAGTGTCGCTCCCGGTCTAGGCTGAAACAGTGTGGCCTAAACAGTGGGGAAACTATACATTTTTGCTCCCCCAAGCCAAAAAAATGTTAGGTGCCCCCTTCTCCATAATGCCCCTTACACTATACTCCGCACATCGTAATACCCCTTACACTATATGCTTCATATCATAATGCACCTCATACTATACGCCACACACTGTAATGCCACTCACATTATACTCCGCACATAGTAATACCCCTTACACCAGAGTGTGGTTCGTGACCCAATGGGGTCGCGGGTGCTCAACTGCTCTGATACCCATCCCCGATTAGGCACCCCAACACCACCACTCAGGTGTCCATCTGCAGGTGAAGTGACCCCGCTGCTCTTTGGCAAATGGGTGTGGGTACAATGAAGAGGTGCTTATACTCTCATTTGGGGTGGTAAGGCTGTCTACAGGGGCAGCCATTATATGGAACATATTGACAGCACTAATCCCTCCCTTCTTCACACCACAACTGCCTCCCTGCTCCGCACCACTGCTCCCGCCCTACCTATCTATTCTGCGCCATCAATCCCATCCTCCCTCCCTGCTATGCACCACCACTCCAACCCTCCCTCCCTGCACCAATACTACAACTCTCACTTTCTGCTCTGCACCACTACTCCAACCCTCCCTCCATGCTCAGCAATAAAACTCCCTCCCTGCTCCACACCACTATCCCACCCTCTCTGCTCTGCACTACAACCACTCTCGCTGCTCCGCACCACAACTCCATCCCTGATCCGCACCAGTAGTCCAACCCTACCTATCTACTCCACACCACCACTCCCATCCCCTCTCCCTGCTCTGCATTACCTCTCCCACCCTCCCTGATCCATTCCACAACTCCCTCCATGCTCAGCCCCACTACTGTGCTTGATGGGGAGGTGGCCCCAAGAGACTTCCGTGTAAGGGGCCACAAGATTTCTGTTGGCGGCCCTGTTGACTCTGCTCAAGCTACTGCAGACAAAACACATATGGAAGTAATAAAAGGCATTTTGTGTTGTTACATTCTAAATTAGCACATACTACACTGCTGGTGTGGGAGGATGGTGTATCCACTATTATTTAATGTGGCACTTAATTAAAGTTTACTTTAAAAAATATATATACTCCCAAAATGGATTATAAATGCAGCAATACTGTATGTAGTCATTTACTTATACACAGTCAGTAATCTGTCAAGTACTTACGGGATACGGTCACTGGGTAGGGATCGCTGATACTCCTACTGATTAGGTTTTCAGCCCCGCATCTGTATTCTCCTGTGTCTGCCTGTTTAACATTAGAGAATGTGACCGTCTTGTTATCTGCTGATAGGCTGGGTCCAGAGGGGAGACTGAGGCTGTTCTTACTCCATAGTATCCTCTCAGCTCTCTTATTGGTGTCACATGTCAGGGAGAATGCGCTATTTTCCTTGGGCTGAGGTGTAGACGCTGTGACCATAGGCTTACTGACCCGCTCTGTGGATGAAGGAACATAGAAGCTAATAGATCACATTTTCACATTGTCAGTTATATTACTATGTAAAATGACACAGAAATAAAATTTATCTGGTAACTAATAACTACATTTTGCTCCTTGATATGATAAAATCCCCATCATGCTTTAACAGATCATTTCATTTACTAGAGGATCCATCATTGAAAAACAATCCTTTGTGAGCCCAAGTATCATATTGCCACTAGGAAACATTGGGCAATTGTTGACTTCTTTCTAATGCCCCATGTGTGGGGGCAACCAGGCTGCCTTTTCCGGGGACTGGTAGTAAGGAACCTATTAGATATGATGACATGGGCAGTAAAAGGAAGTCACAACAATGTGGGGCTGGATGTAAGGACACGAGTCCGGCGGCCAGTCTAACTGGACGTTTTCTTAAAGGGGCAATCATTTTCAAGGCATAACTATGTCTTGTAAAGGATTGCCCCTTTTGAAAAAAAAATCAGAGTTTTTCCAGGGTCCTGCACAGCCACCAGACTCTCCCAACTCCAACCTTGGCCTTTAATTTTTCAGCTATTTCCTACCTATCAAAAACAGTGATTTGAAAATGCAGAGGTTATTTTATGTACAATGGCCTAAGGGCCTGATTCAGAGGTGGACATAGTGTGGCTAAATGTGTCATCTTCAGTCCCTTACTCAGATACACTGTGATAACTGTGTCAACTAACAGTCAAGGATGCAGCCACTGACTTCAGTACACCCCAGAATATGTGGCCAATGTCACCTATTTCAGCAACACTTCCCATTAAACCCACAAAATGCCTGATACTAAGGCACCATCACCACACTTGCACACTGTGGCTCCTGTGCGCAGTTCCAAAACCATAGCTCAGATGGAGCAAATCAAGACAGCGTCCAAGGCTGAATCAGCCCCTTAGTCTGGCCAAAGCTTGCTTGATATTAAATCTGTTTTTGGATTATAAATACTAGTTCTGATATGGCTACAAATCTCAAATTAGGGGCCTATAGTACTACAGAGTATGGATGAATTGTATTTCTAGGTCAGGGTTGGCTACTTTTATGCTCCCCTCACCGGTAGGAGGCAGCCTGATAGAGGAAGCAGGAGGTGAAGCTGGCAGGTGTGCTGTGAAAGGGGCGGGGTCGGCAAACACATCATCATGACCAAGGCCCGTGCTGTGAAATGACAGTATTTCACAGTGGGGGGCGGGGCCACGATGACATGATTTGCATCATCAGGTCCCCACTGATCCCATGCCGAGGGAGGATTGCGGGAGGCTTCCTGGGGGCCATGAGGAAGATACGATTTTCAGGAGCCTCCCAGCATTCCGGGAGGGTATGCAAGTAAGATCTATGTTCTACCCTCTCTTAGGTTGTAAATAGGACATTGCGCACTTGACAAACCAGTCATTTCAGCCAGAGGGACTGCCAAACCTGTGACTGAAATGACTGGTTCATTTGGGCCCCCACAATAAAAGAAGCAATGCTCAAAATAGCACATCATATAAGAAGAATAATCTCATGAAATAGAAGAGGCGCAAGGTGGAATTGTCCCTGGAAAAGCCCACCCACCCTTAGGTTGTAAATAGGACATTGCGCACTTGACAAACCAGTAATATCAGCCAGTAATATCAGCCAGAGGGACTACAAAACCTGTGACTGAAATGACTGGTTCGTTTGGGCCCCCACAATAAGGCACAGACTGACTGATGTCATCATTCGCCATCCTAATCTTCACTCTCATCAGTGTGTACACTAGGGCGGAGTGAAAAAAATTAAATTGAGAAATTCAAAATCGGCTAGTGTGGAAAAGTTTTTGAATAAGAAACGTGCAAAAGCATTTTGAGTCAACATCTTCTGTTCTGGCAAGAGGCTTAAAGTTCAACTTTTTAGGTGAAAATAACAAAACCTATGAAGATGCTCCGATCTAGTTAAAATTATGTCAGGATATCTTAGAGTGGTTCATTAATATACTATTGTGACCATGAAAATGGGTCAATTATTAGGGATTTTTTCTCCCGCCAAAGTCAGTCACTTTGCACTACGACAAGCTCATACTGTTTTTTACTGTGATAAAGTATTAGCCTCCCATTAGCCTTGTAACTGTGGCTAATGGGAGGCGGGGGACGGAGTCAGTGTATGGAGCTTGCTTCTCCATTAAGCAGGAACCGGAAGTCCTTAATTTGTTTTTAATGCGCAGCTTGTACAACGCTGCATGGAGGCCGAACAATTACGCACACCTTCTGACAGTGTGTGCACTACACACTATGGGTGCACTACACACAAACACTACACACAACACTACACACAACAAGGATTTGTTTGAATTTCTTTTGTTTTTTTAATGCGCAGCTTATACTGTATAACGCTGCTTGGAGGCCGAACAATCACACACCAACCTTCTGACAGTGTATACTATGGGTGCACTACACACAAATAATGAATAATTAAAGAAAAGAAAAATTGATTAGGAAGTTCTTGATAAAAGTCTAGCCGACTAAAAACATCGAACGGAGAACCCCAAAGTGGTCTGACTGTTTTTTTTTTTCATGCTTGAAGTCCTGGTGAGTGCCGCCATATTGCCCTACACATATATATGTAGGGCAAAGCCAGAGGCAGAACTCTGGGAGGCAATGGAGTCATCTGCCGCCGGGCTCCTGCTCTCAAGGGGGCACTTCTCCACCACTGCCAGTTTAAATCCATTAATTGAAAGCCATCAAAATCGCTTCTGTGGCTGAGTTCTGAAATATATGTGTTCTCCCTCTCTGTATATACATACAGTATATAATATATATTTCATAACAGACTATATATATTTTGAAGAACGGTGTGTGTGTGTGGGGGGGGCACCAATATTCATCTTGCCTCCGGGCAACTGGGACAAACTTACGCCACTGGGCAAAGCCATCTGCACTGCACAAACCCCTCTGCTGAGTCTGCACTGACTGCACTGCCACAAACTCCTCTGCACTTCACATCACCCCTCTACACTGCACAAAAACCCCTCTAGTCTGCACTGCACAACACCCCTTGGTGTAATATCACGGCGCCCGTTACATAGTTAGCGTAGCATCCCTGTCAGAATCAGCGTATTGTTCCAGCAGCCAGCGTATCTGTCAGATTCGGCATAGTGTTCCCGCGGCCAGCGTAGTGATGGCTGCAGAACCTGTCACAGTGTTTAACCTGCCACAGACAGAGGAGTCAATGGCTTTTTTTTCAGCAGCACCATTTTCTGCCACTGACACAAACCTGTGTTAATGGACACCCAATTCACTTGAGTATGAAGGAGTGCATGTGGCGCTGCCACATTAAAACTTAAAAAAAGGTCAGTCTCCATGCGGTACATTGGTTTCCGGTGTGTCGTATACCATTTCTTACCCTCATCCGTTTTATTTATTCATGGGCGGAGGAGCTCACAAGCATATCGTTTTGTGAGCGACAACTAAAGTTGTCGAACAAAACCACTGTGCTGTACAATAACCTTATGCGGGAGGCCTGCACCATGGATTTAATGTTGCAGCCCCAACGCTGGATTGGCGGTCCGGGAAAAATAGTTGAGGTGGATGACAGTCTCTTTGTCCAGAGAAAAAGTCATGTCGGACGCTTGCTGCCTCAACAGTGGTTGTTTGGAGGCATTTCCAGAGACACCGGTGAGTGTTTTGTAATGCCTGTGGAAAGACGTGACGCCAGCAGCCTGATGTCCACCATCAACAAATATATAGAACCAGGGACAACTATATATTCAGATTGCTGGCGTGCATATAACACCGAACAGCTGAAGCAAGCAGGGTACCACCATGCACGGGTGAACCACCGGTATAATTTTGTTGATCCGGACACTGGGGTTCATACCCAAAACATCGAACGCCTTTGGGGATCGTGTAAGTGGTATAACAAAAGGCAAAGGGGCACTGCGCGCCAGAACATGGACTCCTATCTCCAGGAATTCTTTTTCCAAAAAACTGTTGTCGCAGAAAACGCTTTCCAGCGTATACTTTATGCCCTTACTCTGCTCCCAAACGCTGACAAGCAGACGACACAGATGCAGACACAACTGCATCAACTTCAGCTGCAGGTTCTGTGAATGCAGAATCAGAAGAATAACTGTTTATTTTCTTTGGTCTTGATAATTTGATATTATTGTTCTTTGTTAAGTTGCTTTTTTCTTCTTTATTATTTACTAAAATCCAGTTACCAGTTATCAGGGTATTCAATCCTCCCAAGGGGGAAAGCAGATGCTCCATCTGTCTGAATTTTAGGCTCTGTATATACAGTATCAAAATTACAGGCCACTCACTGACCTCCAGAGGATCAGGACTATCCTGACGGTCAGCAGCAGCAGCAGTTTTTTCTTTACAACTGTGGAGCCATTTTTTACTCTTTCAGAAGCAGTCACTCTCTACGGTTACCGCTGCAGTCACCAATATGCCATGGGGTGCCTAGAATAATTGATTTCACATATTTAATGTCGGTACAAAATTTGATAAAAATTGTGGCTGTGTCTGGACTGTACCAGTGACAGGGCTACCCCTTCTTGGTCTATTATTGGTCTATTATTGTATTTTAACATCTTGTGACCAAATAACCTAATATATTTCGCTAGCTCACAGCAACTTATACGTGCCCAGAACGGTGACAGGGATTGGACACATTTATATATTACTTCCTCTGAGCTCCCTGTTCATCAATTACCTGTTTAATGAATTACTTATTAATTGAATCTATTTGCACAGAAAAAGTTATCTCTGTGACATCGATACTGCATCAGTGGTAACAAATAGGTGTATACGACCGTACTATCTGAATGTAGACTTTTTGTGTTGTTTGTAGTTTGTCTATGTGTCCATAAAACATATTTTAGTAATATACAATAAAATCTATATTTTAGACTAAAAAAAACCTTTTTATCTTACATAAAAAAAGTGCCCCAATCATACAACTCTATCGGGACTGGAGGTGGTCGCCGGAACATGTTGGGTGAATAATGGTATGTAATATTTCTATTCAACTTGTTAAAACCTGACGAAAATACCTAATAAAGAGGATTGAAATGTTCACTATACACCTGGAGTACAATGTCTGCTTATAAGCTTGGATTGCTGCACATACTGTATCCATATGTCCCCCCCCCCCCCCCGTCCCCCCATGTAGGCAACCAGCTAAGTTGCGTAAGTCTGTCCCTTCTTCTCTCCATGACATGATCACTCTCCTGATCTCTTCTTTCTCACTCCATCTCTGACATTCTCTCACTCCCCTCCCTCTTGCTCCTCACTCTTTATCTCTGACACCCTATCACTGGCTCTCCCTCGTTCTTGCATTCCCAATTTTCCATGAAGCCGTCTCTCGCTCCATGACCACCCCTCTCTCCATCGTTCACACTATTTCTCTGATGCTCTCTTGCAGCACAATGCACCAAGTAATGGCTGTACATCCAGCTGCCCACCACATATCACATATGCACTAAAATATACAGGTCCGGATGCTGTAACATCCGCGCCCCCTGTCTGCCGCACATCGCCGGCTACCGCAGACTTAACTATCGCATATGCTCTAACATATGCGATAATTATGGCAAAGGACACCTCTTGCGTTAAGAGCTGTCCTGCAATCTTGCCGGCGATGTGATGCGGGTCCCGGCGGCTCCCCCCTCCCTCCATTACCTGGGGTTGCTGCTGCTACATGCGTGTGGGCTCTCCTCCTCCTCCCTGCACCCAGAAGAGGATACAGTGCGGGAAGGAGGAGGTCAAAGGTCCAGGCAGCACAGTGCTGTGCTGCCCGGTCAGATGAGGGGGAGGGTAGGTGCGAGGGGGCGGGGGTCCGTTCGGGGCAGCGTGGGTTCGTTAAGAAGACCATAGGCTTCTATGGGGTATTGCCCTATACCCCCCGCAGCGAACACCCGCCGTGCATACCAAAATGTGGTAAAAACCCAGATAACGGGGTTTTTACCGCATTTCTGCTTTAGAGAATCTCCCCCAGAAGGTAGAATTGTGTAAGAGTATCCGATAGAACCCCCTTTTTCCAACTCGTGTTGGTAATTATTTATGTCTCCTTTGAAACCCTTTCAGGTTCCCCATACCTTTCTTTCTCACCCCTTCGAGTCATCCTTAGTAATATATACATGGAACAGAGAGATCAAGAGTATGTCCCATGATGATTGAATTTAGATAGTTAGAATAATCTTCATCATTAGATATTGGATAGGATTCTCCTTTATCTTTACACACTGGGCAATTAAATACATAGACGAATGAGAATTCAGAATATGTATATATCTATCAAAATTGTTTCTTTCTCCCGGCAAATAACAACTAAATATTGCCATTATTATGTTATCGAGGTGATTAGAGAGGACATATGATACATGTTTTAATTAAAGAGATTGCTGCATAGAATAACCCGGCAACAGAGACGCTAAATCAGTCATGTGACCGGCTGCTAAATCAGAAAGAACAAGCCGGGTAACCTAGCAACTAAGACGCTAGAAATGAACTCACTATGCTGACAGATGCCGAAACCAACCACGTGACCGGCTGCCTTGATAGAATGGTCAGCAATAGAGACGCCGGAGCCAGTCACGTGGTCGTCAGCTGTGAAGAAGCCGGGTAACCAAGTAACTAGGACGCTGAAAAAAAACATGTGACAGGCTGCCCCAATAGATTGTGAGCGGCCGGAAAACAGCCGCCCACCCAGCAACGGAGGACGCCCGCACCACCTGAAATAGTATGCTAATCAAGGGCTGTACCTCCGTTATACAAATGTGCAATAATAAAAGCCTAATACTAAGGCCAGAATAAGGTTTATTTTACCATTTTCTTAAGTAATTATATTTCATTGTGTATGTGTATAAATGCTGTTTTTTTGCCTCCTGTTCATTTCTTTGATTTTGTGAGATTTACAAATGATTGGATATTCTCAGCTGGGGCTGATAAATCATGTGACAAATAATACCTGGGTATATAAAGCCAGCCCCAATACAGTCAGCTACCCACCTTTGATAAAGCCACCTGGAGTGGCGAAACGCGTCAGTTAGCTGCTTGGACCCCCCCTCTATGTGCTGACTTGTGCCGGATTGTAGCCTGAACCAACCCCCGGAATCAATAAAGTGAATTTCTCACCAAAGGATTGTTCATCACCTCCAAGGGCCTTCATCATCCTAGCCCCAGCTATACTATTCCACTAAACACCATCGGATTGGACTTACCATCTACACCTGCGTTTGTCGGCAATTTGTGCCAACTTGGGCCGACCGCACGGAAGATCGGTGGAGGATGCACATACCCTACTAAGGGTGGTAACTATTGATTCATCAAACTTTCTATTCATTCGGGGGTACAATAGGAACAGACTCTCCGGCAACCAGCCTTATCATTAGAGGTGTCCATGAATTGATTTGATCAGATTTTTATTGTGTTATATGTGTGTTATAAAGAAAATGTATGAGTTAATCACGTTATTAAAATTTTCTGTAAACGGATTATCCAATCTATTCCAATTTTTCTATCCTCAAAATTGTGCGCTGCTTTAATTTATTCCCTTTTTTCTGCTCCCCCACAATGTGCAACACAAAGGGCAGCCCTTCCGATAAGCGCTGCCTGTTGCTATCTCTGCCGCTACCTGAACCTCTGGGTCTGTAACCCAGGAGTCCCTCTGTGCATGCAACAGCGGGGCATGCTGGGAGAGATCCGTGTCAGATCCCTCACACAGCAGCATCACAATGCATGGTTTTTACAGAATTTCTATTTTAGTATATCCCGGCTCTTTCTTCTGTTCCCTGAAGCATTGTAGGGCCCTTTAAAAAAATTGCTATGGGGGCCACAAAGTTCTCACTATGCCCCTGGCTGGAGCTACCCCGGTACCCAGCCTTACACAGAGGTGACCCAGCTCATTACCCATCACACGGCCGCCTGGGGCAGTTACACCATTGTTACTACTCACCATAGACAGTCAGGGTCACAGAAGATGTTTCTGGTCGACTATAACCAGCCTGGCTCTTCACTGCATAATTACCAGCATCAGTTATATGGAGATCTGTGATCAGTAATGAGCCATTAGGGAAAGGTGTGATCCGTGAGATGTATAGAGGACCAGTAACTAGTGGGGAAGGATCATGTAGACTATATGTGAGGATTATATATATATCATCTGTGTTTGGTCCTTTATACCAAATAATAGACTCAGTCGTCGAAGTGACCCCAGTAACAGCCAGGGTGACAGATTCGCGGATCGCCGGATACTGAGGGATCAGCTGAATACTGATGTTTCCACCGGTCAGATCCATCCACAGACTGAGGAGAACTGGAAGAGAAGAATCCAGACATCAATCATCAGCCAATCTGACAGTGTTACTGCGGGATGTGGTGGTGACAAATACGTCTGTAGGGTACTAGTGATAGCAGGAGACATGACGTGGGCACATAATGTAGATGAAATATGGAAATATACATATGGGTGATATGGTAAAGAGTAGCGCTAATATACAAGTGACATTGCTCATTTTGGCCCTTCTGAACCATATAATTTGTAATATTGTCCACTATGTACACACGATGTCGCTAACGATGCGCACTCCTGAGACCCGGGCCACAGACAATACAATACAAATATTCATTCCCTTGTTTAGGGAATATATCTGTCTCAGCTGCTGCTCATATTCAGTAAGTAATTGGAGAAACGTCCTATATAACCACCATACAATGCTATATCCTGGGCAAAGCCATAGAACCAGTGGCGGCCTGTACCTTTTCTGGGGAGGGGGACTGACCTAGATGCAGGCACCCCTCTGTCGCTGCCGCCGGTCCCTGCAGTGAGTTACTACAGTGGCCGATATTACCTGGGGGGGCAGCAGTCCTGCCGCCCATAGGTAAAAACTGCCACTGCATAGAAAATATGAAGTGCTGCTGAGATATACTTTTATCGACACATTAATTGATCAAAAATATATTTCTAAAAAAATCAAATAAAGCAAAAAACATATTCTAGATTTTCTTATCCACAGTGATAGCGATTAATGATTATTAGGCTTGGTACTTTTCTTTATACTAAAAAGAAATGCTGGAAGATCCTTCCCATAATATTCTTATTCCTTTCTATAGGATAGTCACTTGAAGGGCTTAATATTATCAGTCCTGTGCCTGCAATCAGCCGCCTATGATATTAGAGGCATATTACAGTTAAGCTTTGAGCCAGCCATTCATCTACAGACCGATTGTCAGATTGGGCTGGTTGGAACAAAGTCCTGGTAATGGATGAGAGCAAATTACAGTTGACCATTTGTTTTGAAATGCTGGAAAACTGCCAAACTGCCATTCAGATACTACCAGGTTTTTGTTCCAACCAGCCCAATCTGACAATTGATCTGTAGATGTATGGCCAGCTTTACAGTGCACTGACCTCTCACAGTGCAGTCTACAGAGATGACCTCACATTAGCTGGCACCAACGCTCAGGGGCAAACGCAGGATTTCTAAAGGGGGGTTTCCAAGTGGGATGAGTCAGGCCGCGGAAGGGGGGTTAGGTTTAGGCACTAGTAAGGGGTGACTTAGGGTTAGAAAGTTCGGAGGGGTTTACAAGTTGGGGTTAGAGATAGGCTGCGGGGAGCCCTGCCTGGATTCTCCATATCGGGATGTTAAATGTATCCCTTTGAGATATTTGCTGTATTTATGTATGTATGAATTTATTTATTTATGAACCGTTTCTTATATAGCGCATACATATTACACAGCGCTTTACAGAGTATAGTTGAACATTCACATCAGTCCCTGCCCCAGTGGAGCTTACAATCTATATTCCCTACCACATATACACGCACACACAGACATTCTAGGGTTAATTTGTTAGGAGCCAATTAGCCTACCAGTATATTTTTGGGTTGTGGGAGGAAACCGGAGTACCCAGAGGAAACCCACGCAAGTACGGGCAGAATATACAAACTCCGCACAGTTAGAGCCATGGTGGGAATCGAACCCATGACCTCAGCGCTGTGAGGCAGTAATGCTAACCATTACACCATCTGTACTGCCCCATATATATATATATATATATATATATATATATATATATATATATATATATATATATATATATATATATATATATATATATATATATATATATATGTGTGTGTGTATGTATATATGTATGTATGTATGCACCCCTCTGACGAAGTCTGACGACGAAACGCGGATAGCAAGTCACTTGCTATCTGGACACTGGAGAGTGCACATCCACAGGGAGCACTAAGGAGACTCCTTTGCCTTGATTTTAAGCCATTTAAAGGATTAAGGGACTCCATCCTTTTTTGAGGAAAAAATTATATACATATATATATATGGGATACGGTCATTTGGTCTACTGCATTATGGTCGACAGTCATTAGGTCGAATCCATTAGGTCGACATGCTAAAAGGTCGACATGACTCTAGGTCGACATGGGAAAAGGTCGACATGATTCTAGTTCGAAAGGTCATTAGTTCGACAGGTCATTAGTTCGACAAGGTCATTAGTTCGACATTGTCTATGTCGACATTCACAAGGTCGACATGGAGTTTTTCACTGTTTTTTGAGCCAACATGTGCCGACAGGCGGTATTTCATGCCCTACCATCCACTAGGGCGTGGTGGGAGAATAAAATAGTGTGCCGAGCGTAGCGAGCGCAGCGAGCGATGCGAGGGGATGCAGTGCACTTTAAACTGTGTCCATGTCGACTGTGTTGACATTCAGGTAAAAAAACAGTGAAAAACCCCATGTCGACCTTGTGAATGTCGACATAGACAATGTCGAACTAATGACCTTGTCGAACTAATGACCTGTCGAACTAATGACCTTTCAACCTAGAATCATGTCGACCTTTTACCATGTCGACCTAGAATCATGTCGACCTTTTAGCATGTCAACCTAATGGATTCGACCTAATGACTTTCTACCATAATGCAATAGACCAAATGATCCCAACCCATATACAGTAGGAGCAAGTTTCATCTTTGCTCCTTTGGTCATGGCTAGCCATGGCTAGCCATGGCTATTCTATTGTTCTCAGCTGCAATACAATACGTATTGCAGCTGAGAACAATAGAATAGCCATGGCTAGCCATGGCCAAAGGAGCAAAGATGAAGCTTGCTCCTACTGTATATATATAATAAAGTTCCCCCGTTTATGTGGTTGATTTATGTCTGGACGTATCTTTTGAGAGGTACATCATTTCCAATACAATAAAAAGGTGAAGTTATTATTTATCTAAAATGGTTCACACCATCAACCCATAATTGATTCCCTCCAGAGACAGAGGGTTTCAACAATTGGTGAGCACATATTTTACTCCAGCAATTATTTGGCCACAGTGCCAAATTAGCCAAATTAACCTGGATAAAATTTCTGTCGACATGGAGTGCTGACATCAGCATCAGCTCCCATTTGTTTTGAAGTACTGATAATAACACCAACCACCTGGTACTGCTGGCTGCTTATTATTATACTGGGACTCTGTATATCCATGCTTTTCTAAATCTGAGCCTACCCATACGCAATCGGAAATTCCAATCCCCATATATGTGCTTACTGATAGTATTGCAATTTATGGATGTAACTACTGTAGGAATTAATAATGTATGAATTTGCATAAGTGTCCCACAGATGTCATTGTGATCACCTTCTATTTCTATTCAGAAATTTATAGTTTTTTTTTTATATTTTATTACTGTATTAATAAATTTATTGATTTTTATGACAATTGCGCTCCTTTTCTTATCAAGAAATACCTGTGCTTTAAAGTTGAGTGATACAGAATCACTCTTAGGAGCAGCAATATTGTTATAAATTTTAATTTAATTTATTCCCCTGTGGTGCCTTTTATTGAGAGTGTCACTAACCGCGGGTTATTGCGTGCCTGATTTTGTCCTATCTGTGATTTGCATTCTGTGTCTAAATATATCACACGTTTGCAACATCACAGATTGGCTATTGTATTGAGTCTCCTGGAACCACTGACTGCCGCCCTCCCAGGCCGCTGCCGAGTGACAGGTGATGTCCTGCAACTTTAGAGAGGTGCCTCGAACTTGCCGCTGCCTCCATTACCAAAGTCCCTCTCTAGTCAATGCTGCTGCAGCTTCCGGGTGCCCACCGCTGCTGCCAATGCCGAGTCGCACTACTGCGGCTTCCTGGTGCCGACTGCCTGCCGCTGCAGTGCTCAGTGCGCCTGCCGTCTCCCTTGCCTGCCGCTCCCCTAGCACAGAGATTGTGGCTCTTCAGCAACCTCATCCTGAAGAGCTGGCGGCATAAGCTTGTGAAAATCCGCCTCTGTCTCTGCCCTGCCAGGTACTCGGGACGGAGAAGTGGCAGCAGGTCACTCAGGAGCAGCGTCAGCAGGACACTATTGAGGACATTCAGCATTCACAAAAAAAACCTTAACCTCTCAGGGGGGGGGGGGGTCTCTGGGCTCCCAGAAACCACCCACGTGTGTGCCACTCAGCGCTGTAAGCCTGTTGCAGGTTATTTATGCATGCAGACTCCTGACGTTTCACAGGATTCCTGTTTGGCTGTGGTTGAGACGATGGGCAGTATTCAATGAGAATTTTGACGATGTGCAGCGAATCCTGTTTAGGATTCCCTGCACATTCCCCACTGCCCGCCGCGTCCGGGAGCCTCGCCGGCTCAGTATTCAACGAGTCAGGGGCTCACTGCCCCTGACCGGCAAATTTTAACTCCTGCGGCGATGCCGCAGGGAGCCTGAGGACGGCGGCAGGCAGGGAGATGGAAGTCTCCCTGCCTGCCCCAGAACGTTTGTGGGGGGGAGGTGGGCTCCCCGGGAGCCAGGCAGCACAGGCTGCCCCCCAGGATAGCCAACAGGGGACCGGGTATTCACTACACCCGATCGTGCATATGTAATGATTGGGTGCAGTGAATATATGAATATCTAATGAGCGGCTCGGCTCCCGGCCCCCTGCTGGCTGCTGTGTAAAAAAAAATATATATATATTTTTTAATTAAATATATATTCATGTGCTTACAGCACATGAATAAAAATAGCATGCCCCTCCTCAGAATAAAATTCCTGATTTTTTTACACCAAATGTAAAAAACAAAACACTTTATTTAAAAAGTTCACATTCCACTTCACCATAAAAAGATAGCGATTGCTACTCGGTGAATCATGGCTATAAAAACCTTGAAATGTATTCGCCATCTGGTCATTGAATAGGGTGATTCACCGTTTTAGTCAAAAAATCGCCGTACAGCACGAAAATAGCACAAAATCGCCATAAAACATGGCGAATCAGCCTCATTGGGCAGTATTCAATGTCAGAAAACAACAATTGTCCAGGGGCTCAAATTACAGGTTTCTCTGCCTTTCCCCGAGTATCAGCGGCTTCCTCCATCCTGTTACACATCAGGAATCTGCACGCCTAAACGACCTTCCAATAACAGGCATAGTACAGTGTTGGTGCAAGCTACTGTGATGCAATGTAGACTACATTGTGAGAGGACAGACAGCGTCAGCACCCAGTTTTAGGGAAGACAGCAGCAGCACCCAGTTATAGAGCAGAGAGCGGCAGCAACCGGTTATAGAGCAGACAGCGGCAGCACCCAGTTATAGGGCAGACAGCAGCAGCACCCGGTTATAGGGCAGACAGCGGCAGCACCCGGTTATAGGGCAGACAGTGGCAGCACCCGGTTATAGGGCAGACAGTGGCAGCACCCGGTTATAGGGCAGACAGTGGCAGCACCCGGTTATAGGGCAGACAGTGGCAGCACCCGGTTATAGGGCTGACAGGGCAGCAACCACTTATACGGCTGACAGCGGCAGCACCCAGTTATAGGGCAGACAGTGGCAGCACCCAGTTATAGGGCAGACAGTGGCAGCACCCAGTTATAGGGTAGACAGCGCCCGCTTATAGAGCAGAGAGCGGCAGCAACCGGTTATAGAGCAGACAGCGGCAGCACCCAGTTATAGGGCAGACAGCAGCAGCACCCGGTTATAGGGCAGACAGCGGCAGCACCCGGTTATAGGGCAGACAGTGGCAGCACCTGGTTATAGGGCAGACAGCGGCAGTGCCCAGTTATAGGGCTGACAGGGCAGCAACCACTTATACGGCTGACAGCGGCAGCACCCAGTTATAGGGCAGACAACGGCAGCACCCAGTTCTAGGGCAGACAGCAGCCCCCAGTTCTAGGGCAGACAGCGGCAGCAACCAGTTATAGGGCAGACAGCGGCAGCAACCAGTTATAGGGCAGACAGCGGCAGCACCCAGTTATAGGGCAGACAGCGGCAGCACCCAGTTATAGGGCAGACAGCGGCAGCACCCAGTTATAGGGCAGACAGCGGCAGCACCCAGTTATAGGGCAGACAGCGGCAGCACCCAGTTATAGGGCAGACAGCGACAGTGCCCAGTTATAGGGCAGACAGCGACAGTGCCCAGTTATAGGGCAGACAGCGACAGCGCCCAGTTATAGGGCAGACAGCGGCAGCACCCAGATATAGGGCTGACAGGGAAGCAACCACTTATACGGCTGACAGCAGCAGCACCCAGTTATAGGGCAGACAGTGGCAGCACCCAGTTATGGGGCAGACAGCGGCAGCACCCAGTTATGGGGCAGACAGCGGCAGCACCCAGTTATGGGGCAGACAGCGGCAGCACCCAGTTATGGGGCAGACAGCGGCTGCACCCAGTTATGGGGCAGACAGCGGCAGCACCCAGTTATGGGGCAGACAGCGGCAGCACCCAGTTATGGGGCAGACAGCGGCAGCACCCAGTTATGGGGCAGACAGCGGCAGCCCCCAGTTCTGGGGCAGACAGCGGCAGCGCCCAGTTATAGGGCAGACAGCGGCAGCACCCGGTTATAGGGCAGACAGTGGCAGCACCCGGTTATAGGGCAGACAGTGGCAGCACCCGGTTATAGGGCAGACAGTGGCAGCACCCGGTTATAGGGCTGACAGGGCAGCAACCACTTATACGGCTGACAGCGGCAGCACCCAGTTATAGGGCAGACAGTGGCAGCACCCAGTTATAGGGCAGACAGCGGCAGCACCCAGTTATAGGGCAGACAGTGACAGTGCCCAGTTATAGGGCAGACAGTGACAGTGCCCAGTTATTGGGCAGCACCCAGTTATAGGGCAGACAGCGACAGCACCCAGTTATAGGGCAGACAGTGGCAGCACCCGGTTATATGCAGACAGCGTCAGCACCCAGTTATAGGGCAGACAGCGTCAGCACCCAGTTATAGGGCAGACAGCGGCAGCACCCAGTTATAGGGCAGACAGCGGCAGCACCCAGTTATAGGGCAGACAGCGGCAGCACCCAGTTATAGAGCAGACAGCGGCAGCACCCAGTTATATGGCAGACAGCGGCAGCACCCAGTTATAGGGCAGACAGCGGCAGCACCCAGTTATAGAGCAGACAGTGGCAGCACCCGGTTATATGCAGACAGCGTCAGCACCCAGTTATAGGGCAGACAGCGAAAGCACCCAGTTATAGGGCAGACAGTGGCAGCAACCAGTTATAGGGCAGACAGCGGCAGCAACCAGTTATAGGGCAGACAGCGGCAGCACCCAGTTATATGACAGACAGAGGCAGCACCCAGTTATAGGGCAGACAGTGACAGTGCCCAGTTATAGGGCAGTACCAGTTATAGGGCAAACAGCGACAGCACCCAGTTATAGGGCAGACAGTGGCAGCACCCAGTTATAGGGCAGACAGTGGCAGCACCCAGTTATAGGGCAGACAGCGACAGCACCCAGTTATAGGGCAGACAGCGACAGCACCCAGTTATAGGGCAGACAGCGACAGCACCCAGTTATAGGGCAGACAGCGGCAGCACCCAGTTATATGACAGACAGAGGCAGCACCCAGTTATAGGGCAGACAGCGGCAGCACCCAGTTATATGACAGACAGCGGCAGCACCCAGTTATAGGGCAGACAGCGGCAGCACCCGGTTATAGGGCAGACAGCGGCAGCACCCGGTTATAGGGCAGACAGTGGCAGCACCTGGTTATAGGGCAGACAGCGGCAGTGCCCAGTTATAGGGCTGACAGGGCAGCAACCACTTATACGGCTGACAGCGGCAGCACCCAGTTATAGGGCAGACAACGGCAGCACCCAGTTCTAGGGCAGACAGCAGCCCCCAGTTCTAGGGCAGACAGCGGCAGCAACCAGTTATAGGGCAGACAGCGGCAGCACCCAGTTATAGGGCAGACAGCGGCAGCACCCAGTTATAGGGCAGACAGCGGCAGCACCCAGTTATAGGGCAGACAGCGGCAGCACCCAGTTATAGGGCAGACAGCGGCAGCACCCAGTTATAGGGCAGACAGCGGCAGCACCCAGTTATAGGGCAGACAGCGACAGTGCCCAGTTATAGGGCAGACAGCGGCAGCACCCAGTTATAGGGCAGACAGCGGCAGCACCCAGTTATAGGGCAGACAGCGGCAGCACCCAGTTATAGGGCAGACAGCGGCAGCACCCAGTTATAGGGCAGACAGCGGCAGCACCCAGTTATAGGGCAGACAGCGACAGTGCCCAGTTATAGGGCAGACAGCGACAGTGCCCAGTTATAGGGCAGACAGCGACAGCGCCCAGTTATAGGGCAGACAGCGGCAGCACCCAGATATAGGGCTGACAGGGAAGCAACCACTTATACGGCTGACAGCAGCAGCACCCAGTTATAGGGCAGACAGTGGCAGCACCCAGTTATGGGGCAGACAGCGGCAGCACCCAGTTATGGGGCAGACAGCGGCAGCACCCAGTTATGGGGCAGACAGCGGCAGCACCCAGTTATGGGGCAGACAGCGGCTGCACCCAGTTATGGGGCAGACAGCGGCAGCACCCAGTTATGGGGCAGACAGCGGCAGCACCCAGTTATGGGGCAGACAGCGGCAGCACCCAGTTATGGGGCAGACAGCGGCAGCCCCCAGTTCTAGGGCAGACAGCGGCAGCGCCCAGTTATAGGGCAGACAGCGGCAGCGCCCGGTTATAGGGCAGACAGTGGCAGCACCCGGTTATAGGGCAGACAGTGGCAGCACCCGGTTATAGGGCAGACAGTGGCAGCACCCGGTTATAGGGCAGACAGTGGCAGCACCCGGTTATAGGGCTGACAGGGCAGCAACCACTTATACGGCTGACAGCGGCAGCACCCAGTTATAGGGCAGACAGTGGCAGCACCCAGTTATAGGGCAGACAGCGGCAGCACCCAGTTATAGGGCAGACAGTGACAGTGCCCAGTTATAGGGCAGACAGTGACAGTGCCCAGTTATTGGGCAGCACCCAGTTATAGGGCAGACAGCGACAGCACCCAGTTATAGGGCAGACAGTGGCAGCACCCGGTTATATGCAGACAGCGTCAGCACCCAGTTATAGGGCAGACAGCGTCAGCACCCAGTTATAGGGCAGACAGCGGCAGCACCCAGTTATAGGGCAGACAGCGGCAGCACCCAGTTATAGGGCAGACAGCGGCAGCACCCAGTTATAGAGCAGACAGCGGCAGCACCCAGTTATATGGCAGACAGCGGCAGCACCCAGTTATAGGGCAGACAGCGGCAGCACCCAGTTATAGAGCAGACAGTGGCAGCACCCGGTTATATGCAGACAGCGTCAGCACCCAGTTATAGGGCAGACAGCGAAAGCACCCAGTTATAGGGCAGACAGTGGCAGCAACCAGTTATAGGGCAGACAGCGGCAGCAACCAGTTATAGGGCAGACAGCGGCAGCACCCAGTTATATGACAGACAGAGGCAGCACCCAGTTATAGGGCAGACAGTGACAGTGCCCAGTTATAGGGCAGTACCAGTTATAGGGCAAACAGCGACAGCACCCAGTTATAGGGCAGACAGTGGCAGCACCCAGTTATAGGGCAGACAGTGGCAGCACCCAGTTATAGGGCAGACAGCGACAGCACCCAGTTATAGGGCAGACAGCGACAGCACCCAGTTATATGACAGACAGAGGCAGCACCCAGTTATAGGGCAGACAGCGGCAGCACCCAGTTATATGACAGACAGCGGCAGCACCCAGTTATAGGGCAGACAGCGGCAGCACCCAGTTATAGGGCAGACAGGGGCAGCACCCAGTTATATGACAGACAGTGGCAGCACCCAGTTATAGGGCAGACAGGGCACCCAGTTATATGACAGACAGTGGCAGCACCCAGTTATAGGGCAGACAGTGGCAGCACCCGGTTATATGCAGACAGCGTCAGCACCCAGTTATAGGGCAGACAGCGGCAGCACCCGGTTATATGCAGACAGCGTCAGCACCCAGTTATAGGGCAGACAGCGACAGCACCCAGTTATAGGGCATACAGCGGCAGCACCCAGTTATATGACAGACAGAGGCAGCACCCAGTTATAGGGCAGACAGCGGCAGCACCCAGTTATATGACAGACAGTGGCAGCACCCAGTTATAGGGCAGACAGCGGCAGCACCCAGTTATATGACAGACAGTGGCAGCACCCAGTTATAGGGCAGACAGCGGCAGCACCCAGTTATATGACAGACAGAGGCAGCACCCAGTTATATGACAGACAGAGGCAGCACCCAGTTATAGGGCAGACAGCGACAGCACCCAGTTATATGACAGACAGTGGCAGCACCCAGTTATAGGGCAGACAGCGGCAGCACCCAGTTATAGGGCAGACAGCGGCAGCACCCAGTTATATGACAGACAGTGGCAGCACCCAGTTATAGGGCAGACAGCGGCAGCACCCAGTTATATGACAGACAGAGGCAGCACCCAGTTATAGGGCAGACAGCGGCAGCACCCAGTTATAGGGCAGACAGCGGCAGCACCCAGTTATATGACAGACAGAGGCAGCACCCAGTTATAGGGCAGACAGCGGCAGCACCCAGTTATATGACAGATAGCGGCAGCACCCAGTTATATGACAGACAGCGGCTGCACCCAGTTATAGGGCAGACAGCGGCAGCACCCAGTTATATGACAGACAGCGGCAGCACCCAGTTATATGACAGACAGCGGCAGCACCCAGTTATATGACAGACAGCGGCAGCAGCCAGTTATAGGGTAGACAGTGACCCAGTTATATGACAGACAGTGGCAGCACCCAGTTATAGGGCAGACAGGGCACCCAGTTATATAAGAGACAGTGGCAGCACCCAGTTATAGGGCAGACAGGGCACCCTGTAGTAAGACAGTAGACACAGCAAGCACCCACTGAGGATACCACCCACAGACAGACAGAGTACCGTCCTGCACCCTCTTCTATGCTGGAGTGAAGATGGCACCAATTGGCAGGGACTTACATTATATAGGACCCAAAACCCAGGAAAACCCATCCATGGCAATATGTGCTATATTATACATGTGATAATGTAGTATAGATGTATCATTATATATGTGGCACCTTACCTGCCGTTACACAGACCCTCATTGTAGCTGTCCGCTCAGTGTGTCTCCTGTCAATCATCTGCAGAATGAGGAATCTGTGCCTAGTTATGTAGCAATAGAGCGGCTATTTCTTGTGTCACAGCCCAACCACAGAACATCCCATTCCTGTAATCTAGTGACACCATCAGAAACCTCATGCTGAATAGACCTTATTGAGATCCCTTCACAGATAGCCTGCGTTCGCACGAGGAACAATGTTTTGCTAGTGCGCATGTGCATTTCTGCGCATGTGCTGTGGTCCCATGAGAATGCTTAACGTTCTCATGCTAATGAGGGCGTGGCATTGGAGGAGTGTGGGCAGCTGACATCACCTGATGGTAACTTCCCGCCCATTTCCTCCCCAGCATGCACGCATATGTAAAGTTGTTTAGAGCTACTGTACCTTACATATGCCAGCACCTACAACGTCTTTCTATGGTCGGCGATCATCGAAAGATGTGGGAGGTTCCCCCGGCACCGTGCAACATCCATTCGCAGGCCCCTGCGAGCGAGTCGCCCTTGCGAATGGGTGTCATAAGCCAACCATAATAACCCCCTCTTGCGAATCAACCAGAATGTTTGTACATATTGAGGAATTCCACGGTGAGTTGATTGCTAGGAAGCCTGGCAAACTCTGGCATGCCCAAAGGCCTGTGTTGTCAGTGGCAGCCTTAATCAGCATTTTTCTATTATACCCCTTTCACATAGCAAAAAATTACTGGGTTCATGCCGGTTTCTTGCTGGATCAACCCAGTAATTGGTGCAATGTAAAAAGGGTTACTAGTAGCAACACGGCAATAAAAACCGGGTAAAAAGAAGGGATCTTACTGGTTTATTGCCGTGTTGCTGTGTAGTGTGTACAGGTTAATTGGGTCGAGTAACCCATTTTCTGTTCACACTATGGAGGAGTCAGCGCTTGGAGCAGTCCCAGCTCTAAGCGTTGCCTCCTCCCCTGCCCCCGATGATGCTCCACCGCAGCCCCACATGACTTCAGACCAGCAATATTGCCGGTTCACTGATGCAATCTGAACAGACTGCAAATGCAGGGTCGCACCGGAACCGAACCGCTTCAAAGTCCCGGCTCTCCTACTCACAGCGGCAGAGGCACCGGAGGGGTGGGGAAAGCCTGCAGTGCTGCACTCTGCTCTCCTACTCACAGCGGCAGAGGCACCGAAGGGGTGGGGAAAGCCTGCGGTGCTGCTCTCTGCTCTCTCATACTCACTGCATCAATGGAGGAGACCAGCCCGGACTACACGGGTGAGCCTGCACTACAGGGGGCATTAAGCAGAGGCACTATACGGGGCATTTTGTAGCGGCATTACAGGGGGCATTAAGTAGTGGCACTACTGGGGGCATTAAGCAGAGACACTACATGGGGATATTAGGGAAATTTACTAAGCATACGAATATGACTCAGGTGGCCAAAAGAGCCTTGGGAGGGAGGAGCCGCAAAAAATAACCAAACCTTCTGCGGCTTCTTATCAGTGATTGCAGGGATCGGGTACAGATGTTTTGTTTTTGGATGTCTACATGGAACGAAGAGGACGCGATCCATGCCTAGGAGGTGGTAAGTAGGGTTTCCTTCCCCAGGTATCCCAATTGGATTTCTACTGGACAAGGGGACCAATCTACATATCAAGATAGGTAAGTTGGTATGTGTGGGCTCCGTATGAAAGGAATGGGATCATTAGATAGACAGTAAGGAGGTCGACAAGCATTAGGTCGCCAAGCATAAAGCTCGACACGACAGAAGGTCGACATGCGTTAGATTGAAAGGTCATTAGGTCGACACAAGCATTAGGTCGGCATGAGGAAGGTCAACAGTCAAAAAAGTCCAGAATTTTGACACAGTCGAAATGGACACTGAAATGTAGCACTGCGTCCCCTCGCACGGCTCGCTGTGTTTGCCATGCTTAAGGCACGGTGCCTCGCTACACTATTTTTTTTCTCCCTCCATGCCGTAGCGGATGGTAGGGCATGAAATAAAGCCTGTCGGCACATGTCGTCTCCAAAAAAAGGTGAAAAACCCCATGTCGTCCTTTTGACTGTTGACCTTCCCCAAGTCAAACTAATTTTAGCTTGCGAGCAGGGCCCTCCTACGTCTATGTCAGTTTGTTTAATCACTGTTGTTTCCAATTGTAAAGCGCAACTGAATATGCTGCGCTATATAAGAAACTGTAAATAAATAATAAGTAAATAATGACCTGTCGACCTAACCCAAGTCGACCATCAGTCATGATTAAGCCCGGGGATAGCCCAGGGCTTCAGCCAGAGCAGGTAAATTCTGGAGGGGGGACCCCTTCATTAGGGGGTCAACACTTCCCCAGGACCCCTGCCAGGGATGACCGGTCAGGGGGGTAAGTCCTTTGACTTACCCTGCTGGCTTGTTCTCGAAATATGGGGGATCCCTACTCGTTTTGTCCCCCATATTTTTGGGAACCAGGACCGGCCCTCGAGCCTGGTGCTGGTTGTAGAAATTCAGAGGTACATGCCTTACCCCGCAAATTTTTAGAACAATGACTCTGAGCCCGGAGCTGGTTATGGCGGTGGGGGGCCACAATGTTTTTTTAAATTGTACATTTCTTCTATTTTTTTTTACACTGAAGCTTACACAGATCTGACTGATCCATGCAGGCTTCTGCCAAACATGCCTGGAAAATGATTTGTATTTTACATACGGCCGCTTAGTAAATTAGGAATCACCATTCGAATGAATGCTGATTCCTATTCATAGTCTGTCTATAGCATATACATTTGTATAAATAAATAGGAATACGAATGTGCCACGAATACTAACACAAATGTAAATGTTTTCGGCTTAGTAAATGGCGAATATACATGTAGGCAGTCTCGTATTTGCATATGACTGCCTATGAATACACCTAAAGGAATAATGTAATGTCTGCAATAGGCATGGAGTGGGTTAAACATCCAAGACTGTTGTGTGACCTAGGGAAGCATGTGACTCGGTGGTCCAATAAGGACTTAGGGAAGGGCAGTGTTAGCTGGGATATCAGGGCAGGAAAGGGAGGAGTATTTCTCTCTTTCCTGAAAGTTTTCCCGCCCTCCCTCCCTTGTGTATTATGGTTGGGTGGGTGTTAATCGCGTTGACTGATAGGCGGGAAAGAACGGCAGGTGAATAGAATTAGTTCTTATTCAAATGATGATGCTACGTATATGTTTGCTTTTCGGTGCGCTCGCCACTCATTGGCTTAGGCCTTCGCTCGATCACCCGCTCCGGGGGCAGCGAACCCATCAGATGGGTGGGTAGTCAATGCAGTAGGTCGAGCGGATACCGCTTGTTAGGGTAGGCTTGATTACGTATGCAGATTGTGTGGGTGGAGTTTAGGTAATTAGCCGTTCTTTCTGGGTCACCATTAATTAATTAATAATTAATAAATTAATCTAGCTTAAAAGTGCTAAAATAAATCAGCTAACAGTTTCTGCCAAACCTAAGTCTCCGAGTCTTTATTTCAGGTTTAGTTTGTAAGTTTTGAAATGTGATGTATACACATGCTAGAGGTCACACACATCAGATGCTAGGATGTTTATAGGCATATTCACCTTAGGGGCCGGGCAATATAAAGCAGCACTACACAGGGCATTATGTATAATCGGCATTACAGGGGGTATTATATATCACCCGCACTACAGGAGGCATTATGAAGCGGCACTACAGATGGCATTATGTATAATCAGCACTACAGGGGGCATTATATATCAGCGGCACTACAGGGGTTTTGAAGCGGCACTACAGAGGGCATTATGTATAATCGGCACTACAGGGGGCATTATATATCAGCGGCACTACAGGGGTTAATGAAGCAGCACTACAGAGGGCATTATATATAATCGTCACTACAGGGGGCATTATATATTACCGGCACTACAGGGGTTATGGAGCAGCACTACAGAGGGCATTATGTATAACATGTAGCAGTGGTGCTACCAGTTCCTTAAATATAATTGTTGGTAGGGATTTGGGAAGGGGAGGAGTCAGGACTGGAGGGAGAAGGGTCAATATTAAACTGTAAACTGTCACCCCCCCTCCCCCCCACTCCCTAGAAGAGAATGGTACAGGGTGATAATATTAGGACTGATTGTTCTGGGTGTTATATAATACAATAACTAACATTTATTTTGGGTATTTTGTCATCATGTCATCATCTACAAAGCCAAAGCTGTAAGAGGAACTACAGGAGACTATTGCGGGAATCGTTTCCTCACGCGACTCCTGTACGTCAGTAAGCGGCTGGCCTGGGGTTGCTCACAGCATTTTGTGCTGTGTGAATAATGTACAATAATAAAATAACAATGCATTACAGATTGTTCATTATGTTAGGTCTATACATATTAATATAAGGCACATATACTGTAGTAAGTTACACAAGACCATAGGCGTGCGCACAGGGGGTGCCAGGGGTGCACAGGCACCTCCTAATGATGCTCCCCTCGCTGCTGCCGCCTCCTTCACATTTAAAACGCTGGCCGGAAGCTATCCCCCGCTCTGCGCCTCCAGTCCTTTCCCCCCCTCCGCCCGGCACCTCCATCCCTCCTCCGCCAGGCCGGCAGCTTTTTCCTCCCTTCACCGGGCAGCAGGAGGGCCGCCTCCTTCCCCCCCTACGCCCGGCACCTCCTCCGCCAGTCCGTCACCGGCAGCTTTTTTCCCCCTTCGCTGGGCAGCAGGAGGGCCGTCCCCCTTCCACCCGGCGCCTCCTTCCCTCTTCTGCCTGAGAGCGGCAGCTTAGTCCCCATGGCAGTGCTCTCCCCTCCCTCCGCAGGCTCAAGGCAGCTCTTACCCATATACACGCCACTGTGTATATGGGACAGAGCTGTGTATATAGCACTATGGGGGCATTACATTGCATGGCAATACGGGGGCATTATGTGTGTGCCATTACAGGGGGAATTATGCATGTGGCACTACAGGGGTATTATGTGTGTCACTATGGGGTGCAGTATGACTATAGCACTATTGGGGCATTGTGTGTGACATGAAAGGATTAGCATTATTTGTGTGGCACTAGAGGGAGCATTATGTGTGTGGCACTACGGGGGGCATTATGCATGTGACACTATGGGTGGCATTATGCATGTGGCACTATGGAGGGCATTATGCGTGTGGCATTACGTGGGCATTATGTATATAGAACTAAGGGGGGCATTATATGTGAGCAATAAGCATGTAATCCCCCCAGACATTGAGCATGTAATCCCCCAGGCAACGAGTATGTATTACCCCTGGGCAGCGAGCATGTAATCCCTCCTGGTAATGAGCATGCAACTTCCACTGGCAACGAGCATGTAGTCCTTGTGGCAATGAGCATGCAACCCCCCCCCCCCCCCATGGCCATGTCAAGGAGCATGTAAACCCTGCAAAGAAGAATTTAAACCCTGGCATCGAACATGTAATTCCTGACAACGAGCATGTAGGTAAGTGTACTTATATGGCATAATATGTAAGGGGCATTATGGTATGTGGAATAATGTGTAATGAGCAATATGGTGTGTAATATAATATGTAATGTATACATGTATTCACCATATACATATGGTATAATGTGTAATGGGTATTTTGGTGCATGGCATAATGTGTAATGGGCATTGCTGTGTGTGGAATAATGTGTAATGGGCATCACAGCATGTGGCATAATGTGTAATAGGTAATTCGGTGTGAGGCGTAATATGTAATTGGCATTACGGTGTGTGGCGTAATAGGTAAATGGCATTACGGTGTGCGGCGTAATAGGTAATTGGCATTACAGTGTGTGGTCTAATAGGTAATTGGCATTACGGTGTGAGGCGTAATGTGTAATGAGCATTACGGTGTGTGGTATAACATGTTTTGGGCATTAGAGCATGTGGTATACTACTGTATGTAATGGCTGTGTGACGTGTAATAGGCATTATGGTGTCAATTTTTGGCGCATGCCTTCGGCACGTACTGTCACTATTGTCCCTATTTTACCCAAAAAATTGTCAAGCCCTGGCATAATGTGTGGATTTTTGAACTGAATACAGTCATACCAAATGGCTTGAATGAATACACCAGCTACAATTCATTTTTGTAGTAATCCTACTTCTTTTGTAAATATAACAAAAAGTATGCTAACAACACTGCCTGAATTTATTATAAAAAAATCACAAGTCTCACTGCATATGTCACAATCCAACTACATACCAAGATATTACTGTATAACACTGCTTCTTAACCTTCCTCCAATCAACAGATTGTAAAGTATTTATATGGTAATATCAATATGTATGTTTTCCTATAAACCTTTCTGTCTTATCTTTTTTCTTTTTTTCTTTTTCTTCTTCTTCTTCTTTTTCTTTTATTTCTTTCTTTTTCTCTTCACTTCTTCCTTTCTTTTCTTTTTACAGCTTTAAATTAAAGTATATTAACAGCACGTACAGCACCATTTAGGACAAACAGATATATGTCCACTTCACAAAAGACCATTACGCAGACACTATGGGGGAAATTTACTAATATGAAAAACCTAGTTTTTTGTATTAGTATTTTCCCTACGACTGCATACGACTGTTTCAGTCGTATGCAAAGTCGTGTTCCGGAGGGGGATTTACAAAGCAGTCATATACGACTGCTTTGTAACCCTCCGATGTCGTAGGAATTCGTATTAGCAGCCGTATATACGGCTGCTAATACGAATTATTTGTAGGCAGTCTGCACGGATCAGTCAGATCCGTGCAGGCTGCAAGGTGTAAAAAAAATTAAAAAAAATAAAAAAAAAACGGCGTGGGGTCCCCCCCACAGCCGAAACCAGCACCAGGCTGACAGAGCCTGGAGCCGGTAATTAAAAATCAGGGAACCCGACAAATAGGGGTTCCCTGATTTTTAACAACCAGCCCCAGGCTCCTGCTCTGGGGCTGGTTCCCAAAATACGGGGGACAAAATGACTAGGGGTCCCCCGTATTTTAAGAACCAGCCCCAGGCAAAACCAGCCAGCAGGGTAATGCCACAGCCGGGGGGAGACTTTTTACGCCCAAAGCATTAACCCTACCGACCAGTCAGCCGGCCAATCAGGAAATACGAATGTTCAATCTTTAGGACTACGAATTGTTGTATTTTTGGGATTGTAAATCCCGAAAATCCAAATTCGTAAAAAAAAGGTGTATTTCTCCCTACGAATACACCTTTTTTCTACGAATCCATTTTGGTAAATGTCCCCCTATACTTCAACAACATTCCACCTCTATCACACTCAGTACACCATAATTAACATATCCATACTTATTGAACCTACCACACAGATAATTACTTTAAGTAATTCACTAATTTTATGCCCCAACACCATCGGTTTCCCCCTTTTCCCATCACTCCTCCTATAGTAAAAAAGGCATTATGTCTCTTTTACACACACTGCTAACTTATTCTGGTACTCTTTACCTAGAACGGCGCCCATCGTGACCATCGCATGCACTAAAAAACGGGTGCGATGCGATGCCCGTGATGGCCGCGATTTCCCATAGGGATCAATGTTAAAAGTGTGATTGGACGCGATTTTAGTGTTCAATGGCCGCGATTTTTCCATAGGAAACAATGTTAAATGGGCCACAGAGCCCAAATAGTCACCCTAAAGTCAGAAATGGCCCCCACAATTGTTAACGCCACCCCACGATCAACGTCAACCCGAAGCGTGGCGAGCGCAGCGAGCCCGCGAGGGGCGGCGGTACGCGTCCTCCGACCTTTTCATACCCCCACTATCCACGTCGGCGTGGAGTTGAGAATAGATTAGTGTGGCGAGCGCAGCGAGCCACCGAGCCCGAAACGTGGCGAGCGCAGCGAGCCCCGCGAGGGGACACGGATACCTTCACAGGTAAACGCGTCCCTTCGCGGGCTTCACAGGTATCCGCGTCCCCTCGCTGCGCTCGCCACACTATTCTATTCTCAACTCCACGCCGACGTGGATAGTGGGGGTATGAAAAGGTCGGAGGACGCGTACCGCCGCCCCTCGCGGGCTCGCTGCGCTCGCTGCGCTCGCCACGCTTCGGGTTCACGTTGATCGTGGGGTGGCGTTAAAAAATGTGGGGGCCACTTCAGGGGGACTATTAGGGCTCTGTGGCCCATTTAACATTGTTTCCTATGGAAAAATCGCGGGCATTGAGGCATTTAACACTAAAATCGCGTCCAATCACACTTTTAACATTGATCCCTATGGGAAAATCGCGGGCATCGCGTCGCACCCGTTTTTTTAGTGCATGCGATGCCCGCGATTTTTTACCCCCGATGACCGCGATGGACATCGTGGGCGCCGTTCTAGGTAAAGAGTACCCTTATTCTCTTTCACAGATATCTCTCCCTACTCTATTACACATTCCTATAGCAATTCACTTATCTAGTAATAGCACACACCCACCTATCCTCAAACTCATATTACCACTCCGTTACACAACCTTATATATCTCTCTCCACACAGTCACCTAATTTTATTTTATTTTTCACCATTAATTTACACTTCACACAATTATTTTATTTTCTCTTTACACCGCTTGGCATTTTTCGCAGGCTGATCACGCTTTAGTACACTTGCTCAAATACTATTCATCAGCTATCGAACACAAAGACACCATATAATTATTTCATACAACTAAGCCATACCGGGCAATTTATGCCATTTATACATTATAACTTATTCACTGACACTCTATCTCTCCCGACCAGTTACACATTCCCACTAGCATTTCATCTATCTAGTAACAGCCACACACCCACCCATCCCCACACACACTGACACAAACTTTATCTTTCTATACACATTCACCTTTTTCTATTTTTAAGTTCATACTTAATATTAATATTAATTATATTTATTTTATTTATATTTATTTTTATTTATTATTATTATTATTATTATTATTATTAATTTTATATTTATATTTATTTTAATATTTACTTATTTTCACATTAATATTTAATTTTATTTCTATATTTATTTTATCTTTTATTTTAATATTTGTTATTATTATTTTTATTTACAATATTATACTATTTTATTTACATTATATTATCATCATTTTATTACCAAATAATCCACCATTACCCTTATTAATATTCTACACTTTACATATCTCACACGCTCTCTCTACACCCCTTTGCATCCTTCGCAGGCATATCACGCCAACAGTACACTTGCTACAATACAATTCATCAGCCATCTAAGTATCAGATACACTAGGTGATTCATCGCGCCCTCCGGGCGCTCTTCACACCGTCGTGAGGGGCTTCGCCCCATTAGAAGTAGAAATATGTGAGTGTGAGATATAGTGTAATTGTTTCTGAATAATGTGCTTGAAGTGCATTTGAGTGAGAGCCTAAATGTTTTTAAATGAAAGTGCTTATAATTGCAAAGGGGTGTAGTGAGTATTGTGAGGCATGGGTCGGTGCGCGCGTGTGTGTGTGTATTGGAGGCATGGATGGGTGTGTGTGTGTAGTTGTGAGTATTGGAGGCATGGGTGTGTGTGTGTGTATAGTTGTGAGTACTGGAGGCATGGATGTGTGTGTGTGTGTAATAGTGAGTATTGGAGGCATGCGTGTGTGTGTGTGTGTGTAGTAGTAGTAGTGAGTATTGGAGGCATGCATGTGTGTGTCTAAACCCACACAATATAGTGTGAGATTACATGTTTAAGGGAGGAGAGGTGTGTTATAAGAGGCGTTGTTGGTGTAGTGTTATGGGGTGGTGAGTGGTACTTACATATGGTGGTGGAGATTGACGTTTGGTGGCAGCAGGTTATGGAGAGTGTAAATAGATGTGTGTATGTGTTAGGTGAAGTAGTGTGAGGTGCATGTGTATTGCAGATGTGAGTGTAAAAGGTGAGGTTTTGTGTTTTGTGAGTGGTGTAGGGTGCAGGAGATAATAGAGATATAGGGTAAGTAGTGTGAAGCATGTGGCATGGAGTTGTGAGTATTGTGAGGCATGGGTCTGTGCGCGCGTGTGTGTGAGTATTGGAGGCATGGGTCTGTGCGCGCGTGTGTGTGAGTATTGGAGGCATGGGTGTGTGTGAGTAGTTGTGAGTACTGGAGGCATGGATGTGTGTGTGTAGTAGTGAGTATTGGAGGCATGCATGTGTGTGTCTAAACCCACACAATATAGTGTGAGATGAAATGTTTAAGGGAGGAGAGGTGTGTTATAAGAGGCGTTGTTGGTGTAGTGTTATGGGGTGGTGAGTTGTACTTACATATGGTGGTGGACAGTGACGTTTGCTGGCAGCAGGATATGGAGAGTGTAAATAGATGTGTGGATGTGTTAGGTGAAGTAGTGTGAGGTGCATGTGTATTGCAGATGTGAGTGTAAAAGGTGAGGTTGTGTGTTTTGTGAGTGGTGTAGGGTGCAGGAGATAATAGAGACATAGGGTAAGTAGTGTGAAGCCTGTGGCATGGAGTTGTGAGTATTGGGAGGCATGGGTCGGTGCGCGTGTGTGTGTGTGTGTGTGTGTGTGAGTATTGGAGGCATGGATAGGTGTGTGTGTATTGGAGGCATGGATGTGTGTGTAGTAGTGAGTATTGGAGGCATGCGTGTGTGTGTGTAGTATTTGTTAGATTGTAGCGCTCAGCGCCTGTCTCCATACACTGTCTAGTGTAAGGCTCACAGTCTGCCTTGTCCCCTTGCAGCCAACGTAGCTAGGCGTCACCCTGAGTGACAGCTCGCTTAAGCGTATAGCAGGGCAGAGACCCCTGACCCTGCTGGCAGCGTTCCCTTTCCTGTTGGAAGTCCCCGCGTAGTGTGTGCCTCGGAACGTGTGTGACTCCATCCATGCTGTTTGTAGCTCCACGTGCACCGGAGCGCGTAAGAGCAAGCCCCGCTGTAATCCCGTTACAAGCGTGACCTTTGCACAGGGAGATCCATCATCATTGGCAGCAGCGACGACTGGGAGAGATACCGCCAGCGTAAACCAGTTGAATAGCCATTAACCCTGCACAAACCGAACGCTACAGCTAAGTAACAATCTGACACTGTGATTCCCAATGTACCAGTTGTATTACTGCCTGAAGTTAACTGCAAAAGTACTGTTGTATCCTACAAGCCTGCCACTTGAATAAATCCTTCAGTTGGTTATATCTTCGAAGTGTGTCGTCTAACAACCACACTGCACGTACTTATAGACACTCTGCCAATAGGTTATGGGCCCAGCACGTCACGTGCGCGAAGATTAACCCCCTAAAGACAAAGTGCTAGCGCAGTACATAAAAGAACACAAAGGAATTATTTCTGAATTGCCATTTGTGGAAGAGTTAACGAGAATGCACAGTACAGGGCATAGCATGAACTTTCCAAAGCTCAAAGGCTCAGAGAATTATACTACATGGAAGTTCGCTATGGAAATGCAGCTTAAGAGGGAGAAGCTATGGAAAGTCACAATAGCCCCAGGAGATAGTCCAAACCCAGAAGAGGTAGACAAGGCCATTGGCACAATAGGCCTGGCTGTGGAGCAGCATGTTTATTCTACTATCTGTGGGAAGGAGTCCGCTAAGGACATGTGGACAACTCTACAAGGTGCTTATGAGAATAAAGGCTTAATGAGAAGGATAAGTCTGAGACGCACACTATATGGAACAAAGCTGAATGCATGCAAGGACATGAACGATTATATTGATAAGATACTATCGATAGCTCAGCAATTGGCATGTGTAGGAGCAAAAGTGGATGAGGAAGAAGTGGCGATGGTAATGCTGCAGAACTTGACAGAAGAATTTGACTTTCTGGTTGTCGCACTGGAGTCAAATGAAACCAAGCTTACAACTGAAGTTGTGAGAGCCAAGCTACTACAGTTTCAAGAGAGAATCCACAAAGATGCCATGGCTGAGGGTTCTGCCTTAGTAGCAAAGGGTGCGAAACCCAAGAAATGCACATTCAAATGTTATGTGTGCCACAAAGTAGGGCACAAGGCTTCAGAATGCAGGATGAAGAACACTAGTGGCATGCACAAGCGGCATGACAAGAAGAACGAGTCAGCACTGAATGTAACAGACAAGCCAAGGAGGGATCTCTGGTACATGGACTCGGGAGCCTCTAGACACTTCAGCTGCAACAAGGAGTGGTTCAATTCTTTAACACAGTGTACACCCACAACAGTTACCGGGATTGGTGAAAAGGTCCTTACTGCATCAAATGTTGGGACAATCACAGTGAGACTAAGAATTGAGGGACAGACAGTAGTCACAGATATTCAAGACGTCCTGTATGTACCAGAATTGGGAAGTAACCTCATCGCTATCAGCGTACTCGAGGCAAAAGGCTACAGAGTCCAGTTTGCAAAGGGCAGGTGTATGGTGCATAATGAAAGAGGGACTGTAATTGCTTCAGCAACCCGATGCAACCAACTATACGTCCTAGACACAGATGAATGTGTAGCTTTGGCAGCCTCTGCTGAGAATGAGTCAATGGAGCTCTGGCACAGACGTTTGGGACACTTAGGATATGATAATGTCCAGAAACTAGCTGATGGGATGGCAACAGGAATCACAGTGAAAGACACCGGAAGACCTGTGTGCGAGAGTTGCATAAAAGGCAAGCAGACCCGCAACCCATTTCCCAAGTCAGCAGGCAGAGCAGAATCACGATTAGCTCTGGTGCACACAGATGTGTGCGGACCAATGGAAGAGGAATCAACCAGTGGTTACAAGTACTTCATGACTCTCATCGATGACGCCACAAGAATGACACACGTATACTTCATAAGGAAGAAAAGTGAGGTGATCAAGAAAATTGTGGAGTACAAGAACCTAGTGGAAACTCAGACGGGCCTAAGGCTAAAGGTCCTGAGATCCGACAATGGGGGAGAGTACGAAAATGAAGAACTAACCGACTTTCTCAGAAAACATGGCATAAAGCATCAGCTGACGATGGCCTACACGCCTGAACAGAATGGCGTAAGTGAAAGGGCGAACAGAACAATCGTTGAAAGAGCACGATCGATGGTAAACGATGCTGGCCTGGAGAAGAGTTTTTGGGCAGAAGCTGTATCTACTGCAGTATACCTGAAAAACAGAACACCTACAGTGGCCGTGAAAGGGAAAACCCCCTTAGAGGCCTGGTCTGGGAAAAAGCCAGACATCAGCCATCTCCGTGTCTTTGGGAGCAGAGCTTATGCGCATATACCAAAGGAGAAAAGGAAGAAACTTGACCCAAAATCAAGACAGTGCATATTGCTAGGCTATTGTGAGGAGAGCAAAGGATACAGGCTTTGGGATGCAGAGAACAGACGTCTTCTGAAATCAAGAGATGTGATATTTCAAGAAACAGCATCACCCACAAAAGCAAAAGAACAAGAAAAGCAAGCACTAGTAGAGGTGTGTGAAATAGAAAGCATACCTGAAACAGAAAATACTGAAGAAGGAAGCGAACCAACAAACAGAGCTTCTATAAGGAGAAACAAGGGCATACCAGCCAGAAGATATGAGGAAGAATATGCGAATATAGTTTTCAGTGAACCACAGAGTATTCAAGAAGCGAAAGCGTGCAGTGATTGGAAGAAATGGAAATCTGCAATAGACACAGAGCTATCAGCACTGAGAGAGAACGATACTTGGACCATAGTAGATAGGCCAAGCAATCGCAAGACAGAAAAGGTGTGTCTTCTGAAGAAATCCATATATGGCCTAAAGCAGAGTGGTCGTTGCTGGTACATAAAATTGGACACAGTACTACTTGAAATGAATTTTATTAGATCAGAGACTGACCACTGCCTTTATCACAAAACTCTGGGAGAAAAGTTGTTCATCATAGCAGTCTATGTGGATGATATACTTATAGCAGGTCACGAAGATCACATTACAAGTGTGAGAGATCAACTAAAACAGAGATTCAAGTTGAAAGACTTAGGTCCAGCCAATCATCTGTTGGGCATGAGAATTGTTCAAAACTTGCAAAAGGGAACAGTCACAGTCGACCAACAAATGTACATCGAGGCAACAATCTTGAAGTATGGAATGGCAGACTCCAAGTCAGTAAATACACCAATTGACAAAAGCATCAAGATTACAAAAGGTATGTCACCAACCACACAAGAAGAAGCAGAGGAAATGCAAGATGTTCCTTACAAGAGCGTGGTTGGAAGTCTTATGTATGCAAGTATTGGAACCCGTCCAGACATCACCCATGCAGTCAGTCGGGTGAGCCAATTTGCAATAAATCCTGGAAGGCAACACTGGATCGCAGTGAAGAGGATCCTGAGATACCTAAAAGGTACAAGTTCCTTGAAATTAAAATTCGCCAAGACAAGCAATTCAAATTTGAAAGTCTTCTGCGATGCCGACTGGGGAGCAGATGAAGATGATCGTCGTTCCCACACCGGTTACCTGTTCACACTGGCCGGAGCTGCAGTTAGTTGGGCGAGTAGAAAACAACCAACCGTTGCTCTCTCAACAACTGAGGCCGAATACATGGCTCTTACAGAGACATCAAAGGAAGCACTCTGGATCAAAGAGACTTTGTGTGAGTTAGGTCTACTTTATGAAGAAGAGACTATCAGTATCGCATGTGACAACAGGGGAGCAATAGATCTTTCCTGTACTACCAAGCATCATGGAAGGTCGAAACACATCGCGATAAGACACCACTTCATCAGAGAACTAGTGGAGAACAAGTCCATCGATGTTGAATACATTGCAAGTGAACAGAATGTTGCTGACATGCTCACTAAAGGACTGTCGTAAAACTTGCTTATTAAGTTCGTGAAGGACTGTGGACTTGTCTGAGTTCAAAATGTTGATTTGAAGTTTTGATGTTCTGAATGTCTTTTCTCTCTAACCATATTTTCGGTTACAGGTATTACAAAAGGACAAAGTATTGTATTAAGTTCTTTTATGTAGCCGAAGACAGCCTTGAGCGAGGGGGAGTGTTAGATTGTAGCGCTCAGCGCCTGTCTCCATACACTGTCTAGTGTAAGGCTCACAGTATGCCTTGTCCCCTTGCAGCCAACGTAGCTAGGCGTCACCCTGAGTGACAGCTCGCTTAAGCGTATAGCAGGGCAGAGACCCCTGACCCTGCTGGCAGCGTTCCCTTTCCTGTTGGAAGTCCCCGCGTAGTGTGTGCCTCGGAACGTGTGTGACTCCATCCATGCTGTTTGTAGCTCCACGTGCACCGGAGCGCGTAAGAGCAAGCCCCGCTGTAATCCCGTTACAAGCGTGACCTTTGCACAGGGAGATCCATCATCATTGGCAGCAGCGACGACTGGGAGAGATACCGCCAGCGTAAACCAGTTGAATAGCCATTAACCCTGCACAAACCGAACGCTACAGCTAAGTAACAATCTGACACTGTGATTCCCAATGTACCAGTTGTATTACTGCCTGAAGTTAACTGCAAAAGTACTGTTGTATCCTACAAGCCTGCCACTTGAATAAATCCTTCAGTTGGTTATATCTTCGAAGTGTGTCGTCTAACAACCACACTGCACGTACTTATAGACACTCTGCCAATAGTATTGAGTATTGGAGGCATGCATGCATGTGTGTGTGTGTGTGTGTGTGTGTGTCTAAACCCCCACAATATAGTGTGAGATTACATGTTTAAGGGAGGAGAGGTGTGTTAGAAGAGGCGTTGTTGGTGTAGTGTTATGGGGTGGTGAGTGGTACTTACATACAGTATGGTGGTGGAGAGTGACGTTTGGTGGCAGCAGGTTATGGAGAGTGTAAATAGATGTGTGGATGTGTTAGGTGAAGTAGTGTGAGGTGCATGTGTATTGCAGATGTGAGTGTAAAAGGTGAGGTTGTGTGTTTTGTGAGTGGTGTAGGGTGCAGGAGATAATAGAGACATAGGGAAAGTAGTGTGAAGCCTGTGGCATGGAGTTGTGAATATTGGGAGGCATGGGTCGGTGCGCGTGTGTGTGTGTGTGTGTGTGTGTGTGTGTGTGTGTGTGAGTATTGGAGGCATGGATAGGTGTGTGTGTGTGTATTGGAGGCATTTATGTGTGTGTAGTAGTGATTATTGGAGGCATGCGTGTGTGTGTGTGTGTGTGTGTGTGTGTGTGTGTGTAGTATTGAGTATTGGAGGCATGCATGTGTGTGTGTGTGTGTGTGTGTCTAAACCCCCACAATATTGTGTGCGATTACATGTTTAAGGGAGGAGAGGTGTGTTAGAAGAGGCGTTGTTGGAGTAGTGTTATGGGGTGGTAGGTACATATGGTGGTGGAGAGTGACATTTGGTGGTAGCAGGTTATGGAGAGTGTAAATAGATGTGTGGATGTGTTAGGTGAAGTAGTGTGAGGTGCATGTGTATTGGAGATGTGAGTGTAAAAGGTGAGGTTGTGTGTTTTGTGAGTGGTGTAGGGTGGAGGAGTTAATAGAGATATAGGGTAAGTAGTGTGAAGCATGTGGCATGGAGTTGTGAGTATTGGGAGGCATGGGTGGGGGCACGTGTGTGTGTGTGTGTGTGTGAGTATTGGAGGCATGGATGGGTGTGTGTAGTTGTGAATATTGGAGGCATGGGTGTGTGTGTGTAGGTGTGAGTACTGGTGGCATGAATGTGTGTGTGTAGTAGTGAGTATTGGAGGCATGCATGCGTGTGTGTGTGTGTGTGTGTGTGTGTGTGTGTGTGTGTGTGTGTGTGTGTGTAGTAGTAGTAGTAGTAGTGAGTATTGGAGGCATGCATGTGTGTGTCTAAACCCACACAATTTAGTGTGAGATGAAATGTTTAAGGGAGGAGAGATGTGTTATAAGAGGCGTTGTTGGTGTAGTGTTATGGGGTGTTGGGTGGTAGGTACATATGGTGGTGTAGAGTGACGTTTGTTGGCAGCAGGTTATGGAGAGTGTAAATAGATGTGTGGATGTGTTAGGTGAAGTAGTGTGAGGTGCATGTGTATTGCAGATGTGAGTGTAAAAGGTGAGGTTGTGTGTTTTGTGAGTGGTGTAGGGTGCAGGAGATAATAGAGATATAGGGTAAGTAGTGTGAAGCATGTGTCATGGAGTTGTGAGTATTGGGAGGCATGGGTCGGTGCGTGTGTGTGTGTGTGTGTGTATTGGAGGCATGGATGTGTGTGTGTGTAATAGTGAGAATTGGAGGCATGCGTGTGTGTGTGTGTGTGTGTGTGTGTGTGTGTGTGTAGTAGTAGTAGTAGTGAGTATTGGAAGCATGCATGTGTGTGTCTAAACCCACACAATATACAGTAGTGTGAGATTACATGTTTAAGGGAGGAGAGGTGTGTTATAAGAGGCGTTGTTGGTGTAGTGTTATGGGGTGTTGAGTGGTACTTACATATGGTGGTGTAGAGTGACGTTTGTTGGCAGCAGGTTATGGAGAGTGTAAATAGATGTGTGGATGTGTTAGGTGAAGTAGTGTGAGGTGCATGTGTATTGCAGATGTGAGTGTAAAAGGTGAGGTTGTGTGTTTTGTGAGTGGTGTAGGGTGCAGGAGATAATAGAGATATAGGGTAAGTAGTGTGAAGCATGTGTCATGGAGTTGTGAGTATTGGGAGGCATGGGTCGGTGCGTGTGTGTGTGTGTGTGTATTGGAGGCATGGATGTGTGTGTGTGTAATAGTGAGTATTGGAGGCATGCATGTGTGTGTGTGTGTGTGTGTAGTAGTAGTGAGTATTGGAAGCATGCATGTGTGTGTCTAAACCCACACAATATAGTGTGAGATTACATGTTTAAGGGAGGAGAGGTGTGTTATAAGAGGCGTTGTTGGTGTAGTGTTATGGGGTGGTGAGTGGTACTTACATATGGTGGTGAAGATTGACGTTTGGTGGCAGCAGGTTATGGTGAGTGTAAATAGATGTGTGGATGTGTTAGGTGAAGTAGTGTGAGGTGCATGTTTATTGTAGATGTGAGTGTAAAAGGTGAGGTTGTGTGTTTTGTGAGTGGTGTAGGGTGCAGGAGTTAATAGAGATATAGGGTGTGTAGTGTGAAGCATGTGGCATGGAGTTGTGAGTATTGTGAGGCATGGGTCGGTGCGTGCGCGCGTGTGTGTGTATTGGAGGCATGGATGGGTGTGTGTGTGTAGTTGTGAGTATTGAAGGCATGGGTGTGTGTGTGTGTATAGTTGTGAGTACTGGAGGCATGGATGTGTGTGTGTGTGTAGTAGTGAGTATTGGAGGCGTGTGTGTGTGTGTGTGTGTGGTAGTAGTGAGTATTGGAGGGATTCAGTACTGAATCCCGGCGGTCGGGATCCCGGCGTTCAGAATCCCGATGCCGGAATCCCGACAGCCGAAATGGCGAGGCCCCCACTACCCCATGGGGGGAGAGGCGTTGGTAGTGTAGTAGTATGGGGTGGTGGGATTGTACTTAGGGTCTTGTACAGTGGTGGTTTGCTGCAGCAGGTTAGTGAGAGTGCGGATAAGGGAGGAGAGGTGTGTATGAAGTGGCGTTGTTGGTGGTGGAGTGGTATTGGGTGCTGGGTGCAATAAGGCTGCAATATGGCTGCTAAAGTTGTAAATGCAGCACGTACTGGGCTGCGATGGAAAGGCTGGAGTGTTGAGGACTTTAGCACACCTATTATGGCACTTAGCACCCCATGGTGGGAGAGGCGTTGGTGGTGTAGTGGTATGGGGTGGTGGGATGGAAGTTTTACAGTGGGGGTCAGCGGCAGCAGGGGTGAGTGCGGTAAGGGAGGAGAGGTGCGTTAGATATGGGGTTGGTGGTGTAGTGGTATGGGGTGGTGGGATGGTAGGTCGGGTCCTGTACAGTGGTGGTCAGTGGCAGCAGGGGTGATAGTGCGGTAAGGGAGGAGAGGTGTGTTCGAAGCGGCGTTGGTGGTGTAGTGGTATGGGGTGTTGGGTGCCATAAGCCTACTAAAGTAGTAAATGCTGCATGTACTGGGGCTGTTTACTACTTTAGCACACCTATTATGGCACCCAGCACCCCATGGTGGGAGAGGCATTGTAGTGGTATGGGGTGGTGGGATGGTAGTTAGGGAGCTGAACAGTGGTGGTCAGCGTCAGCAGGGGTGACAGTGGGTTGGTACTTACTGTTGGTCAGCGGCTGGAGGGTGGCGCTGGGTGGTATGATGTCCAGGACAGCGTCGGGCAGCGGCAGCTGTGGTCAGCTTGAGGCAGCAATGGCAGGCGGCAAGCTAGCGGTGCACTGTGCACCTGCGATCCGGGCGTCTGTGGGCGGGCAGTGTGTGCGGAGGCAGCTCTCTGCAGCGGCGTACTGTAGCTGGGCTGGCAGCGGCTGGTGGTGCACTGTGCACCTGCGGGCAGTGTGTGGAGGCAGCCTCAGCACTGCTGTCCTTCCGTCGATCCATCCGGGTGTGGGGGGATGCGCGGGCAATGTGGGCGGAGCCAGCGCCGTGTGTCGATCCGGCCGGGTGTGGGGCGATGCGCTAGCAAGGGGCGGGCAATGTGGGCGGAGCCAGCGCCGCGTCATGTAGCTGGGCTGGCAGCGGCTGGTGGTGCGCTGTGCACCTGCTGGCAATGTGTGCGGAGGCAGCCTCAGCACTGCTGTCCTTACGTCTATCCGGCCGGGTGTGGGGGGATGCGCCATTGGACGGCGTATAGTAAGGGGCGGGTAATGTGGGCGGAGCCTGCGCCGTCTTTCTATCCTGCCGGGTGTGGGGGGATGCGCCTTTTGTAGCAAGGGGCGGGCAATGTGGGCGGACCCATGAGACAGTTCTGGCCGGGTGTGGGGGGGGTGCGTCCTCGGACGGAGGGTATTTGTGCTGGGAGGGGCTGGGGGAGGGGCGGTGTGGGCGGTAGAGAGAAGTAGGAAAGTGAAGGGGGTGGGATTGGGGGCGTGCTGTGCACCCGTGGGGCAGGGGGGGTGGGGGTGTGTGCGCTGAGGGGGTTGGTGGTCGGTGACTTGCTGCAGCTGCCTGGTGTAGAAGACAGGGCAGTGTATGACGTTGGCCAGGTCTGTGTGTATGTGGAGCCCCGCCCACCGTTAGAGACTGGGTTTGAGTGACAGATCTGGCTAAATATATAAGAGATTGTTTCTTTTTCCTTCACCAATTTCTTTCAGTAATTTTTCACACAAACAAACCAGACCAGGCAATTCAAGCCTAAACAACATACATTATAACACAAAGTGGCAAGATCCTACAAACATCTTAAACCGGCTGTCGCTATTGCCGCTAGGTACTAATAAATATCCAATACGCAAAAGCCACAAATGTGCATGTAAAACTTTCTTTTCTCTCTCTACTAATCTTTAAATAATTTTCTTTGATTACTTAGTCGGCTGACTTGCTGTGAACGGCAGAGACAATATAACACAGGCTCTTCTCTCCAAACGCTCTTTCTCAATATAAATACCACTGAGTATTAATTTTTATTCATTAGTCGGCTGATTTGCCCTGTACGGCAGAGAACACATAACACAGGCTCTTCTTTTCAAACGTTCTCTTTCAATATAAAAACCACTGGGTATTAACCTTTATTCATTAGTCGGCTGATTTGCCCTGTACGGCAGAGAACATATAACACAGGCTCTTCTTTCTATAAGTTTTTTCTCAATATAAAAACCATTGAGTATGAACCTTTATTTATTTATTAGAATATTTCTATCTTCATAAAACCTATTCTAAAGCAGAAATCTTCAGTAATTACCGCCTGCGCAGAAATTCCAGCGATACAAGCTTCTAACTACCTGCTCTGATACTAATTAGCTATCCCGGCCAACACATTTAGCCAATTAACGGCTTATAAATACCCTCCCTGTGAACTACCAAGTCACAGGCACTGAGGAAGCTCCACCCAGCGAAACGGCCGTCTGATCCTGACCGCAGCCACACTAGTGGCTCACCCCCACACCCTGCCGCACTTGCGGCTTATAGCAGTCCCGGAATTTAGGCGAACGAGACCAAGACATCTCAGGGTAAGCGGCGGTAACCGCCACCTTCTACAAATGCGCACTGGTTAGCATAAGTCTACTATCAGAAATTACTAACAGCTCAGTGCACTCTTTTTCTTTCCTCCCCACTACCAGGGGTTTTCTATCCTTCACGCTGACTTGTGGCAGGTGTCGCTCATCCGCTATCAATGTTTGGTATATAAACACATAGTGGAAAGCAGCACACCTACCCCTAACAGTAAGACGTTATCTAATACTTTTGTAACCACATCTATACACCTGTCAGTAAGGGCACTCTCAACTCTGAAAGGTATTATAATCATTTAAACCCTGCACTGACCACGGTACATCAGGGTTTTAGATCAAACCTAAAGAGACAGCAGATGCCCTAATTTCTCTTCTTCTGACACTTTTTACGTACAGATATAATATCCTTGATCGCTCACTGATTGTCATAGAAACCTGGACGGTTGCGATAGTCAGCAGCAGCCTCAGGGATCTTTACTACTGTGAGTGTCACTCACTGACCTTTCTTGATCTACTTAATTGTATCCCTATGTGAGTGGTTACCGTCGCATTACAAATACCCTACCTTGGTACTCACCTCCAGACCTATAAATTACAAAAATAATTGAAACAGTAACTATTGTTAGATACATAATTGTGTAATGTAATTTACAGTGTTCCGGACTGTACCAGAGCAGGACAATTCCTCTTTGGTGACTATATTCTAAGTACAAAATATTTCGCTTACTAAACTTCCCTCATTGTCAAGTTGGGATTAAAATATTGAAAAATTGACAAAATAGCAGTATACTCTACCCATAACACTGCTCGTCCCACTTGACTAATCTCAGGAGTCTACTATACTCATAAGATTGTATCCAATTATTCTATAAGGTTATTTTTACTTTACTTATGACATATATGTTTGATGTTGTGTGTCTGTCAGTCTAAAAATCCCAATTTTTAAATGATCATTAAAAGTTACATTTTATAAATATTTCTTGAAACACTATCTTATTGACAATTTAAAGAGTGCCCCCAAACAAAAGAGAGTACTTTTTCTTCTCTTACTTTGATAATGTGTAATGGGCATTTCAGTGTGTGGCATTATGTGAAATGGGCCTGTTTCTGGTATGTGTGGGTGGAAAAGCCCATGTACATAAATAAGTCACCTTCTATCTAGTTTGCATTTATACCCAGTAGGCAGTGATGGACACGCCCAGTAGGCGGTAATGTACACGCCCAGTAGGCGTGATGGACACGCCCCTCCAATGGTGCACCCCCTAAGAAAATGGGCTGCGCACGCCTATACATGCACAAGACACAATACCACATACTACACAAATGCATGTGCCTGCAGTATTGTATTACTCCCATAGTCATTTACACTCCTGACATGTAGAACCCTGAATATTATGATTCATACACCACTTCTGCCGCACACCATGCCCCCCCCCCCCCCCCCCTACCTGAATTAACTAAAATTAACTCTAATGCTGTGTACACACGGGGGCGATAGGGGCTATAATCGCTGGGAATATGGTCGCAGGCGACCATATTGCCAGTGATTGGAGTGCGCACCAGCGATAAATCGCCGGGTGTGCGCTCCCATTTTCTGCCCCATTGTAATCGCTGGTCGCAGGAGCTTGCTCCTGCGACCAGCTAATTACCTCTGCGGCTCCCCCAGCAGAGTTTCCTTTTCATCAGCGACCATCTCTGGTCGCTGATGCAAAGGAGACACTGGGCAATATATTGCTCAGCCATACATAGCTAGCAATGTATGGCTGAGCAATATATCTCCAACCCATGTGTACGGGGCTTGAGGATAGTTATTCAATCTGTGCCGATATTCCCCGACAGGGGAAATATCGTCACTCACCAGTGCAGAGCTACCAACAGCATTGAAGCCTGCCAGACAGATATTTTTAAAGTCGGATCTATTTTGTTGAAAATGGTCGCGGATTGTCAACAATCCGTGGATGTTTTCACCAATCCACGGACTTTCCGACAGTCAGAATCCCAGATTGAAAACCCCCTTAGCCTACTTGTAATGCCCTATCTACAAAGTGAACTCAGTGCTCTGAATAGGCATATAGTTATAAGATATGTTAACAGATAGGTATACATTTATGGAACTACAGTAATATCTGTAAATATATATATATATATATATATATATATATATATATATATATATATATATATATATATATATATATATATATATGCTGTGCGGGGGTCCGGCACTGGAAGCTTCCTCTTAACAAACAAAGTAAACTTGGCCCGGGTGCTCGTTAATCCAGAGTAAAACTCTGGTACATGCAAGTCTTGAATAAAGAAAAACGTCACTCCAGGCTCTTAGTAAAAGTGAAAGACTTTATGCGTCTGTGTTGCCAACGGCGTTTCGAGCCTTATGGCTCGTCTTCAGGACATTAACAGTGTGTGCATACAAAGGCATACATTTTATACCTTACCTTGAACAGGTGCCTCCACGCCGGCATTCCGTCCTCCCACCGGCTCCTGGACTCGCTTCCGGGTTCACTTTCCGGATGTGACGCGGTACCTGTTGCCAGGGGACGCGGTGTCAGCGTGTTGGCACTGTCCCTGTACAGATACAATAAAAAACAATTAAATAGTCTATTCTATCATCTCAGCGCTAGTGACAGAATACTTATATATTAAAACAGTGACGTTATTATATTTTACATGTGCATAAATTTATCACAGTGCTTGTGGATGTTATACCGGGTGATAGCCCCTAGATGGCGTTCACCACTCATACTTGTATATTGGTGTGAATTTTATAAATGACTTGCTGTTTAGAAAAATACACATAAAAAAATACACATAAAAAATGTGGGCAAAATCCAATTTGCTCCTATTATTGAGCTCTCGTACTTGTGCTATTTTATTGGAAAAATATTTAAATAAAGGGAGAGATAACACATCTAAAAAATCGTCTGAAAAAAAAAGTGTCAACAACTAAATTAAGACCCAAGTAGACTATGTCGACCACTTGAGAAATGGTGTCAAAATACGTGCCCAAACCTATATTAGTGTCTATCCGATTTCTGTCACGTTGTTTCTTCCTTATACCCACCTACTTATCGTGCGTCAACCAAATCCGTGTCGACACATGAAAGTTTGTGGATTGCTGTGCACTATGTGCTATAAAAAAGGGGGGGATATACTTGTGTGCTAGGTGTACTCTAGCACCAATCCTATATAATCTGTCACTTGATTAGCTTTGTTACTTGTCCTACTTGTATGTTCACTATTCTGGATAATTATATTCATTTTTTTTAGAGAATTTGCTGTTAGCTGTCTAATTCTTACTAAATCTCCCAGTGTAGTGGCTCTCTATTATAAATTCTTGCTGTGACTACTAATGCTTAGAACCGACCGTTGTATTATTTTCATAAATTTATAAAAAGCAGCTAAAGTTCAATGCCTCATTCAGGCCATTGGGTTTGACCGTATTTAATTTGCTGATCCAGCGACATTCCATTTGGAGAAGTCTCTTATTCCTGTCTCCTCCCCTTAATGTGGCAGGTACGTGGTCTATCATTCTGTATCTTAGGGTGGCCATACTATGTCGTGCCTCCCCAAAATGTCGGGCCACTGCCTGGTCACTGGTTCCGCTGTTCAATGCATCCCGGATGGCTTTACGGTGCTGTGCCATCCGTTCCTTAAATTGTCTCGCTGTCTTGCCCACGTAATGTAGGCCGCATGGGCAGGACAGTAAATATACCACGTATCGTGAAGAACATGTCAAAGCATATTTGATTCTGTATGCTTTGCCCGTGAAGGGATGTCTGAACTGGTCTCCGGTCACCATATAGGTGCAGGTCGCACATCCCAGACATTTATGGCATCCTGGCTTCTTCGTCAAGAAATGTGTTGGTCTCATTTCTTTAAATTCACTGATGTCCGTTTTTACGAGAAGGTCTTTGAGGTTTGGTCCTCTCATATAGCTTGGCATCAGTCGGCTCTCCTGTAGACTAGGTAAATCAGGATCTGTGCTTACTATGGGCCAATACGCCTTCACTTTTCTACTGATCTCTGGGCTTCTGTCCGTATAATGCGACACCCAGGTGATCATATTTTCTTTCCCTTCTTGGGCCATTTGTTTGTTTTTGCTCTTCAGGAGATCTGGTCTATGAATACTGCACGCCTTTCTCCTTGCTTTTTTCAGAGCCACATCCTGGTATCCCCGTTCAAGAAATTTGTTATGCATCTCTTCCAGTTGTTGGTCTCGTGTGTCCTCATTGTTATTGATGCGACATACGCGCAAAAACTGGGAGTATGGTAGACTTGAGATGGTATGTCTAGGGTGAAAACTCTGGCTGTGTAAGATCGTATTCCGATCTGTAGGTTTTGAATACAATTGTGTCTGTATTGCTCCTTCTTTGATATTAATTTGTACATCCAAAAAGTTCACTGTTTCCTTACTCAGGTTGTGCGTGAGTTTTGCGGCACAGTTGGATGCATTATGTTGTTGTATCAACTCTTCTAGGGCCTCTTGTGAGCCCACCCATAGCAGCAAGATATCGTCTATGTATCTGTGATAACGATAGACATTTCTTGTAATTTCAGGGTCTGTGAAAAATAACTGCTGTTCCACTAAGTGCATGTAGGCATTGGCGTATACCGGAGCTGCCGCCGAGCCCATTGCACACCCTGCGCTCTGATTATAGAATCTGCCATCATACAAGAAGCAATTATGGGTCAGAGTGAATTGTATCAGTTTTAAGAAGAAGTCAACTTCCGGTCCCTTGTATTTGTCGTTATCCACGATCAGTTCTCTTACAGCCAAAAGTCCCTGTTGGTGGGGAATACAGGTGTATAAATTCGTCACGTCAATGCTGGCCAAGATTAAATTATCAGGAATTTGTTCTATTGAAGCCAGGGTAGCCAATAACATGGTTGTATCCTTCAGGTACGTATGTGTGGCTTGGATACAAGGTTGGAGGTAATGATCAATGTATACCGCTAACGGTTCACATAGGGAACCCCGGGCAGATATTATGGGTCTGCCCGGTGGTCTCTGAGCGTCCTTGTGGACCTTCGGTATAGTATAAAACAGTGCCGTCTTAGGTTCACTTCTGTGCAGGATCTTCTGTGTTTCCACTGTTATGATCCCTTCATCCACTGCTGAGGTCAGTAGTTCCCCCAACTCCTTCACATAGCGTGTGGTGGGGTTTTCTTTTAATGCCTCGTAGGTGTTAATGTCCGTAAGTTGTCGGTTACATTCCTCCCGGTAAGATGTAATATCCTGCACCACTATGGAGCCCCCCTTGTCCGCCCCCCTAATAATTATATCCTGTCTCTGACTCAGATTTTTTAGGGCCGTTCTTTCTTCCCTGGACAGGTTGGGTTTGAAATTTGAGCGGGCTTGTTGACAGGAGGAGTCCACCAATCGCGAAAAAGTTTTGATGGAGGCATTGAATGACTGTGGGTCAAATGTGCTGCTGGGTCCTATTTTTTTTCTTATGCTATTGTGCTCTTCATTTTGTTCCATCACCAATGTGGGTGCTTTTTTGTCATAATATTCTCTAAGGCGAAGCTTCCTCTTAAACTTGTAGTTATCCACTTGCGTTTGAAAGTCATCTTGTCTTACTGTGGGGGTATAACTTAACCCTTTACTTAAAAGTTTGGATTCGGCAGCCGTTAGAGGTGTTTGTGACAAATTGAAAACTATGGCTATATATATATATAGACTTTCTTTGTATGCCGGGCACACCTCCGAAAATACTCAGCTTTGCAGGTGCCCTCGTCCAGGGGTAGATACAGACTTCGAAATGACGCGGCACTCCAGACCATACAGTCGGTGCAAAAGACTTTATTTCAAGCAACGTTTCAATACGTGGGTATTTTCTTCAGGCTTAACACACAAGTGACTTGAACCATATTTATAGCAAACAGGTGTATCCTACGTCAGTGGGGCCACCCACTGGCGCAGCAACGTGCAGGTGAGACTCCACCCCTTCTTCCGCCTCACCACGGCAGATAGATTGAATGGAGTCTCTCCTGAGGGTGTCATACAACACATGCAATCAGTGGCAAAACAATATATATATATAAAGTAACATCTAACAATGTGAAAAAAATTATTGATATCAGAAAGTGTGGTGTATATATATACTTTCTGATATCAATAATTTTTTTCACATTGTTAGATGTTACTTTATATATATATTGTTTTGCCACTGATTGCATGTGTTGTATGACACCCTCAGGAGAGACTCCATTCAATCTATCTGCCGTGGTGAGGCAGGGGAAGGGGTGGAGTCTCACCTGCACGTTGCTGCGCCAGTGGGTGGCCCCACTGACGTAGGATACACCTGTTTGCTATAAATATGGTTCAAGTCACTTGTGTGTTAAGCCTGAAGAAAATACCCACGTATTGAAACGTTGCTTGAAATAAAGTCTTTTGCACCGATTGTATGGTCTGGAGTGCCGCGTCATTTCGAAGTCTATATATATATGTGACATCCTGCAAATATAAATTGTATATATGTATATAGATGTGCTTAAGGTAAACTTGTAAAGCCCTGATAGCACATAATGCTGGTAATGCCATTGGCTAATGAAGTATACATGGCTCGGTTACAGCAGTGACAGTTAAGGCCATTGCAGGGTACTGTGGCCTCATGCATTGGATTGCCTGTGGTGCCAGGGACACTTGTCAATAAAGTTTCTGAGCGGTTAACGGCAGTTGTTTAAGATTGTTGGTAACTGGCAGAGCTGCGCAGCCCGACCGCGGTAGACAGCGGTGCTGGGAAAGAATTGGAGTACACTTACCACAGCCCGGAGGGGAAGGATTGACGGTGGTATCACCGGTGGTGCCTGTTGTTCGCTTTCCGGTGCCCATTGTGAGAAAGACGCCATTACACTATTCGGCAGCCGCGTCAGGGAGAGGCTGAGCCAGAAGCTGCGTCAGAGCCGGGCGGCTCAGGGAGGCCGGGACAGAGACGGCCCTGTCAGCATCAAGCAGGGCGGTGTTACAGCTGGAAGGTGGTGAGTGTTTACATTACACCACACGACAGGGAGGTGGGGTTATTATAGACTGCCCATCTGCAAGTGACTTCAGCATAAGTACGGAGTGGCAGCAGTGGCAACATTGTATACGCAGCAACTGTTGATTAAGTGACACGCTCCATTAACCCCTTGATACCCTGTATTAACAGCATAATAAACTATATTCATTTAGGAATAGGCAGTGCAACTCCCTTTTGGCAACTTTATCCTTATTCCCACAAAGGAGAGAGTGTGCAGGCGATTTCTCCACTGTTTACGCAGACAGAGCCAGTGATTACAGAAATGGAGTAACCTTTTACAGGCTAGTTAGAGACCTGTCTACAGTACGGGACACCTAGGCTAAACCCGACTGAATTAGGGTCAGGGGACGCCTGAAGAGGAACAGAGATAGTCAGTCTGACTAGCATTCGAGGATCTATGGAGAGAGAGGCTAAACCCGACAGCAGCTGTCAGGGGAAGCCATTTCCTAATTGGTCTGGAATTCGGAATCAACTTATGCAGGAGTGAAGGAGCAAAGGAGAGGCTAAACCCGACTCAGAGTCAGAGTCAGGGGACGCCTACTAGTGAAGGAGCAACTAGGCTGCAGAATAGTCATACAGAAGAATTAGCCGTATCTGCACTCCACTAACATTATTTATTGATACTCCATTACCCGTGGTTCTTTGCTAGACATTATTCCTTCTAGGATCGATACTTAACTGTTTAGACTGGGACTCACGATAGACTTACCTGAAATAGAGTGATAGAGGGTATCTAATTGGTTTGAACGTTATCTGTAAAAGTACATAAAGTGGTAAACATAAATTAGCATATAAGTGAGTTTTAGCATTCCTTATTGCGCAATAAGATTATAGTCAGTTTGTTATTTAGTAGTGAAAGGCCTATCACTTATAAGTATAAACCATATAAAGTTGTTATAAGTAGTGTTTTCAAGTGTCATTTAAAGTAAAGGTAAGGTTAAGTTGTGGACCTCGGAGAATACGGAAAAAGAGTGTCTGACTGGAGGGAGCAGTTCAAGTTCCTGTATAATAAAATCTTCCTGTTCTCTGTGTGACCATTTTATGTGAATGTAATGTTTTTCACAGTGTTGCTGTGAAGCATTTGTTTGTTATTAATATCCTGTTGTAACATGTTCAATAAACTTAAAATAAATCCTGTGTGAATATCTGCAAAGAAAAGAGAAAAACCTAAATACTTACCGGTCCGGAGAAGGTGACATTTGGCGTCATTCGAACAGGATTAGAACAAAGTTTCAACAATGTCTTCAGAGGATCAAGACGAAGTGCTGGGAAACCAAGGAAATGGAGTGTCGTCCAGTGTGCAGACCGAGCCCACAGAAACGGGCACGAATCCTCTCACCTTGCCCTATTACTTTGGAGCACCATGGCTTCCCATGTACTCTGGGGAAGAGAAGGATGGAGATGGAAGCGTGTTTAAGGCGTTCAGAAAAAGAATTAGATCAATGTTTAAGTTATACAAGCCAGGAAGTGAACAGCAAATAGAAATACTGTTAGGTCAACTGAAAGGAGCAGCTGCGAGGGAGGTGGCTTCATGGCCATCCAGGCAGAAGCAAACGGCAGATCAAATTTTCCAAAAATTGGCCACGACATTTGATACTAGCACGTTGCCGGAGCGAAAAAGTCGGTTCTATAGCCGAAAGCAGAAAGCAGGAGAGACGCTCAGAGATTTTGCGTTAGGATTACAGGAGGCCCTACGTGACATTAATGGAGAGGGTCATGTCGAGGGAAGAGAGGAGGATGATGACACGTTGATCACTCAATTCATTGAGGGAGCATATCATGGGGGTATCAAAATACAATTAAAAATGCTAAAACTACAAAATGGACCCAAAACTTTTGAGGAATTCAAAGAAATAGCTATTCAAGTGTTGGGAACGGTAAAGACAAAGGAATTGACCTTCGCAGAATACACCGGGTACCCGGAGGAGAGCAGCGGTGAAATGGATGGAGCTATGGCAGAAGAAGAGATAAAACCCAGGCCAGTTATTGCACAGAGTGTACAAACGTCCGCTGCGGACTTCAATTATACTTTGAAAGGACAGGTGGAAGATTTAGCCACAAGTATAAATCAGATTAAAAGAGACTTGCAAAAACTGGCGCAACAGAGCCTCTCTCCCTCCCGTGAGGGCAACTGGCGCCCGAACTATCGGGCAGAACGGAGCGACTGGCGAGAAATCTCAGCAGGAAGAGGACGTCGGTCCCCCGATCACTTTGATCCTCAAGGACGTCCTATCTGCCGAAGATGTGGACAATGTGGACACCTTGAAAGATTCTGCAGAAGTGAGGAGGCGTTAAACCCAAGACCCCCGGGGATGGAGACCGATCCTCGGGGGAACTGAATGATCAAGGTCCGGCCCCTGATGAATGGTCCCCGCAGTACATTGGACATTGCCCGGTTGTGGTCATCAAGATTGAGGGCCAGGAGGTGCCAGCGTTATTGGATACGGGGTCTCCCGTTACCACTATCCAACAGGGACTGTTTCAGCGGCACTGGATTTCTAAGAGTCCTCTTCCAACCCCACCTACATGGTTGAAACTCCTAGCCAGTAATGGACAAGATATCTCGTGTGTTGGCTACTGCGAGCTGGATGTCCAGGTGGGACAAACGATTATGTCAAAGCAGGGTTGTCTAATTACCGAGGTGAACGATCCCCTGGTTCCTGCAATCATCGTGGGCATGAATGTTCTAAGAAATTGCCCTGTGGAACTAACCTCAATACTGACACAGAAATTGTACAGTCAACCTCAGATTCTGACCCAAATTATACAGCACTCTATCTATGGCCGGAGAAGCCCGGCAGGGAAGAGAGTGCTGGCTACTCAGGTGCAAGGAACTGTTACGTGGTTTAATGTCCGTAAGAGGTATGGTTTCATTAACCGGAATGACACTAAAGCTGATGTCTTCGTTCATCAGACGGCTATAACAAGAAATAACCCCCGGAAGTTGCTGCGCAGTGTCGGAGATGGCGAGGTGGTGGAGTTTGATGTGGTAGAAGGAGAGAAGGGTACTGAGGCAGCCAATGTGACTGGCCCTGGCGGTCTACCGGTTAAAGGAAGCCGATTTGCTCCCAACAGGCGCCGGTTCCGCCGGCGGTCCTACCCGCCAAAAGTAGAGTACGCTGCCGAAGCTAGAGAAGAAGGAATAAGCCTGAACCAAGCGAGAGAAGAGGAAAGAGTGGAAGAAACATTCTCTCCGCAGAGATCTGTTCAATGTGAAAGTCCACCGCCGTTCCTCCACCGACGATGTTTTGGCAAAAAAAACCGAGCCGCAAAACAGGAACTTAACACCCTCCCCAAGAGATCCGAAATTATACAGCCTGACGAGGTGAACAAACGTGAGCCTCGACTTGGACTGGCTGAGAGTGTAGTGAAAGAAAGAACGGAGACAGCTCACCAGCAACCAGGGAGAAGTTATGGTCAGGACATGAATGCTGCATCCTTCCGGGTGGGAGACCGAGTTTGTAAGATGGATGACCAACGGAGTAATGAGTTAGCTCCCTTTGGGAAATCTGAAGCCTGTGCGATTATCCATCTTCCGGCTACAGACACGGAGGTGTATGGAATAGGAAGAGATGCCGATGACCACCAAGTTCTCAGCATGGTGGTTAATACCTAGGTTTTGCGTAATTAGTTACTGATGTGTATAACATGAACGCTAGAGATGGTTTTAAGATGCATGAGGACATGCAATTAATTAGAAGGGAAGAATGTGACATCCTGCAAATATAAATTGTATATATGTATATAGATGTGCTTAAGGTAAACTTGTAAAGCCCTGATAGCACATAATGCTGGTAATGCCATTGGCTAATGAAGTATACATGGCTCGGTTACAGCAGTGACAGTTAAGGCCATTGCAGGGTACTGTGGCCTCATGCATTGGATTGCCTGTGGTGCCAGGGACACTTGTCAATAAAGTTTCTGAGCGGTTAACGGCAGTTGTTTAAGATTGTTGGTAACTGGCAGAGCTGCGCAGCCCGACCGCGGTAGACAGCGGTGCTGGGAAAGAATTGGAGTACACTTACCACAGCCCGGAGGGGAAGGATTGACGGTGGTATCACCGGTGGTGCCTGTTGTTCGCTTTCCGGTGCCCATTGTGAGAAAGACGCCATTACACTATTCGGCAGCCGCGTCAGGGAGAGGCTGAGCCAGAAGCTGCGTCAGAGCCGGGCGGCTCAGGGAGGCCGGGACAGAGACGGCCCTGTCAGCATCAAGCAGGGCGGTGTTACAGCTGGAAGGTGGTGAGTGTTTACATTACACCACACGACAGGGAGGTGGGGTTATTATAGACTGCCCATCTGCAAGTGACTTCAGCATAAGTACGGAGTGGCAGCAGTGGCAACATTGTATACGCAGCAACTGTTGATTAAGTGACACGCTCCATTAACCCCTTGATACCCTGTATTAACAGCATAATAAACTATATTCATTTAGGAATAGGCAGTGCAACTCCCTTTTGGCAACTTTATCCTTATTCCCACAAAGGAGAGAGTGTGCAGGCGATTTCTCCACTGTTTACGCAGACAGAGCCAGTGATTACAGAAATGGAGTAACCTTTTACAGGCTAGTTAGAGACCTGTCTACAGTATGGGACACCTAGGCTAAACCCGACTGAATTAGGGTCAGGGGACGCCTGAAGAGGAACAGAGATAGTCAGTCTGACTAGCATTCGAGGATCTATGGAGAGAGAGGCTAAACCCGACAGCAGCTGTCAGGGGAAGCCATTTCCTAATTGGTCTGGAATTCGGAATCAACTTATGCAGGAGTGAAGGAGCAAAGGAGAGGCTAAACCCGACTCAGAGTCAGAGTCAGGGGACGCCTACTAGTGAAGGAGCAACTAGGCTGCAGAATAGTCATACAGAAGAATTAGCCGTATCTGCACTCCACTAACATTATTTATTGATACTCCATTACCCGTGGTTCTTTGCTAGACATTATTCCTTCTAGGATCGATACTTAACTGTTTAGACTGGGACTCACGATAGACTTACCTGAAATAGAGTGATAGAGGGTATCTAATTGGTTTGAACGTTATCTGTAAAAGTACATAAAGTGGTAAACATAAATTAGCATATAAGTGAGTTTTAGCATTCCTTATTGCGCAATAAGATTATAGTCAGTTTGTTATTTAGTAGTGAAAGGCCTATCACTTATAAGTATAAACCATATAAAGTTGTTATAAGTAGTGTTTTCAAGTGTCATTTAAAGTAAAGGTAAGGTTAAGTTGTGGACCTCGGAGAATACGGAAAAAGAGTGTCTGACTGGAGGGAGCAGTTCAAGTTCCTGTATAATAAAATCTTCCTGTTCTCTGTGTGACCATTTTATGTGAATGTAATGTTTTTCACAGTGTTGCTGTGAAGCATTTGTTTGTTATTAATATCCTGTTGTAACATGTTCAATAAACTTAAAATAAATCCTGTGTGAATATCTGCAAAGAAAAGAGAAAAACCTAAATACTTACCGGTCCGGAGAAGGTGACATATATATATATATATATATATATATATATATATATATATATATATATATATATATATATATATATATATATATATATTTTATATGTCTGTAAGGAGATTGGAGGACTTCTATCGGCTCACGTCACTGGAGTATGACTATGGTTGAGTACCGTTACCTACCAACGGCCAGCTTTGTGTGAGCCTCCGTGATCCATCAGCAGCATCCACACACCTGTGATAGGCACCTGTGTCCTCCGGCAGGTGTGGGGGCGTGACAGCTGTCCAGTCTTCCTGTTATAAGGTGAGCACTTGTTCATGTATGATTGTATGTGTCACAATCCTGCCAGAACTCTGTGTGTTTGTCCTGTCTTGCCTGCCTGTCAGTCTTGTATCTCAGCCTGCTGTAGCAAGATCTGAGTCTTTGCTAGTAATGAGCACCTGGGTGAGTTCTATAGTTACCAGTGGAGAAGGGTCATGCTAATTCCCTGTTTGCCTCACCCAGAGACTGTGAACAGGTGTGGCCGTTTCTAATCACCCAGCTGCCCAATCAGTGCTGCTCTGAGGGGTTATCCTCCCAGCCCTGCATGAACACTGGGCTTTTACATTGTTGTCAATCCCTTGGGAGGAAGCTTCAGCCTGTGCTCCTGCTTAAGCTCTGTGGTGTTCCAGTTACCCAGCATTTGCTTCCAGCTATCCTGCACTGCTGGTATCCCCAGCTTCCAGCTATCCTGCACTGCTGGTATCCCCAGCTTCCAGCTATCCTGCACTGCTGGTATCCCCAGCTTCCAGCTATCCTGCACTGCTGGTATCCCCAGCTTCCAGCTATCCTGCACTGCTGGTATCCCCAGCTTCCAGCTATCCTGCACTGCTGGTATCCCCAGCTTCCAGCTATCATGTACTGCTGGTATCCCCAGCTTCCAGCTATCCGGCACTGCTGGTATCCCCAGCTTCCAGCTATCCTGCACTGCTAGCAGGGGCGGATTGGCCATTATAATTCCCGGGAACTTTCCCGGGAGGCTGATGCTACTGAGGCCGAATTTAAAATTGCAGGCAGCAGTGAGCACACAGTGACAGCACATATACAGCTCAGCTCACCTCAGGCTTGGCCGCTGAGGCTGAGCAGTAGGCGGCATCACTAGTGTCAGCCGGCTCAGCCTAGTATAGTCCCCGTGTGCCAGGCCCTGCCTCCTCTGACTGTCATTGGCACTGCTGGTGACTGCAGTGCAGCGGAGATAGTGGCCCGGCCCGCCTCCTCCCGCCCGCTGTTCTCTCTGAGAGCCTGAGTCCTGGCTCTCTCCGAGCGGCACTAGCCCCGCCTCCCTGAGGATTCTCCTCTCTTACATCACCACTTACTCACCAATGCTGGCGCCGCCCATCGCCATTTTTAATGTGTCATTGATCAAATAAAAATGTGTCCGTGCTGTCCTGGGTCCACGATCAACACAGTGCCCTGCTACTAGATGCGGCCTTGCCTCCTCCCGCATGCTGTTCTCTGTGTCCCGGAGAACAGCCGGCGGGAGGAGGCAAAGCCACATACAGTAGTATTATGGCACTGCCGCTGGTTGCCGCTGATCGGGGACCCGGGACAGCACGGACACATATTTTTATTTTATCAATAAGAAGTTCAACATGGCGATGGGCGGCGCCAGCATTGGTGAGTGGTGGTGTAAGAGGAGTGGTGGTGTAAGAGAGAGGATTCTCAGGGAGGCGGGGCTAGCACCGCTCGGAGAGAGCCAGGACTCATATTTTTATTTTACACATTTTTTTTATACATTATGGATGGATTTTATATTTTACAAATGGTGCTGTAAATACAATAACACTGCTGGTACAGTGGCAGAGAGGTCTTGAGGAGGTGGGGCAGTGGACAACACAGCAGCTCCGCTCAGAGAGAGGACAGAGGGTGGGAGAAGGCGGGGCCGCATTCAGTAGTCGGGCAGGCCAGGCATTGTGGGAGGAGGCGGGTCAGCGGAGGCGGCTCAGCTAGATTCTCATCTCCTTAGTGGAGTGGGGAGGTGACAATCACTGTGACAGACAGAGTCAGTCACTCTGCTCTGTCATTGTGTTTATTTGAAATGTGCGTGGTGACGTCACTACGCAAATTACTAGAAGCGCAACCTGTGCTGGGGCAGGGCGGGAGGAAGACGCCAAACCCCATGACTGTTGCGCAGTGCAGAAGACCGACTGCAACCTGCCAGTCCAGTTGCAGCAGCAGCAGCAGCAACTGGTAAGTAAGCACTGCCTGCCATGCTGCAGTGTGTGTGTTTTAAGTTTTAATTTTCCCTGTATCCAGTGCCAAGAATTATATTGATAATATTCTGGTAACAAAGAATACTGATACTGTATCTCTTATATATTTAGCCAGATCTGTCACTCAACCCCTGTGGAGAACGTTCCTGTGTAGAACAGTTTCACTTTCATGTGTCTGACGTTCCACCCCCTTGACATCACCACCCCCCGCCCAGCCAGGGCTACAGTACACGCCCACCATCCACCATTACTCCACAGCCACCATCCACCATTACTCCTGCACATCCCTACCCTCTGCCAGGACCCCCGCGACCCCCCAGCCGCAATTCGCGCGACCCCCCCTCCCGCGATTTGCGGGACCCCCCCGCGACCCCCCCTCCCGCGATTCGCCTGACCCCCCGCGACCCCCCCCTCCCGCGAATCGCGGGACCCCCGCGACCCCCCTCCCGCGATTCGCGGGACCCCCGCGACCCCCCCTCCCGCGATTTGCGGAACCCCCGTGACCCCCCCCTCCCGCCATTCGCAGGACCCTGCACCCCCCCTCCCGCGATTCGCGGGACCCCCGCTTTCCACCCTCCCGCAAGTCGCGGGACCCCCGCGACCCCCCCTCCCATGATTCGCGGGACCCCCGCGAACCCCCCCTCCCGCGATTCGCGGGACCCCCGCGAACCCCCCCTCCCGCGATTCGCGGGACCCCCGCGACCCCCCTCCCGCGATTCGCGGGACCCCCGCGACCACCCCGGTATCCGGACTATTGTTAGACAGCACTTACATCGACAGCCATTACATCGACACCATTAGTTCGACACCTCAATAGGTCGACATGGTTTTAGGTCGACATACCATTAGGTCGACATGTCATTATGTCGACAGCTCATTAGGTCGACATGTTTTTAGGTCGACACTGCCATTTGGTCGACAGTGTCTATGTCGACAGTCAAAATGTCGACATTGGTTTTTTTACTGTTTATTGAGCCGACATGTGCCGACAGGCGGTATTTCATGCCCTACTATCCACTAGGGCGTGGTGGGAGAATAAAATAGTGTGCCGAGCGCAGCGAGGCACCGTGCCCGAAGCATAGCGAGCGGCTGCGGTACCCTTCAAACTGTGTCCATGTCGACTGTGTCGACATTTCAGCCAAAAAAACAGTGAAAAAACCCATGTCGACCTTTTGACTGTCGACATAGACTCTGTCGACCTAATGAGCTGTCGACATAATGACATGTCGACCTAATGGTATGTCGACCTAAAACCATGTCGACCTATTGAGCTGTCGAACTAATGGTGTCGATGTAATGGCTGTCGATGTAAGTGCTGTCTAATATCCGTCCCAGACCCGACCACCCCCTCCCGCGATTCGCTGGACCTCCGCGACCACCCCCTCCCGTGAAACGCGGGACCCCCGCGACCCTCCCGCAAATCGCGGGACCCCAGCGACCCCTCCCTCCCGCGAGCCCCCTCCCGCGATTCGCAGGACCCCTGCATCCTCCCCTCCCGCGATTCGCGGGACCCCTGCGACCCCCCCTCCCGGCATTAAAAGGGCCCCCGCGACCCCCCCTCCCGCGATTCACGGCACCCCCCCCCTACTATGATTTGCGACCCCCCTCCCGCAATTCGCGCCGCCCCCTCCCGCGATTCACGGAACCCCCCGTAGCGCCCCCCTCCAGCGATTTGCGGACCCCTCGGCACTTCTCCCGATTTGCGACTGCCCCCTAATTCACACATTCGGGGACCCCACCTCCCGCGATTCATGTCCCCCTCACGCAATTCACGGCACCCCCCACACCCCCCTTCCTGCGATTCGCAACCCCTCACGACCCCCCCTCCCGCGATTCACGAAACCCCCGTAGCGCCCCCCTCCCGCGATTTGCGGGCCCCCTCGGCACCTCTCGCGATTTGCGACCGCCCCGTAATTCACACATTCGGGGACCCCCCCTCCCGCGATTCATGCCCCCCTCACGCAATTCACGCCACCCCCCATACCCCCCTTCCTGCAATTCGGAACCCTCCACGACCCCCCCTCCCGCGATTCATGCCCCCTCCCGCAATTCACGGACCCCCGCACCACCCCCCTGCGCCCACCCTCCCTTGATTCACGCCCCCCTCATGCAATTCACGGCAACCCCCCACACCCCCCCTCCTGCGATTCGCAGCCCCCCCACGACCCCCGCCTCCTGCGATTCATGACCCCTCCCGTGATTCACGGACCCCCGCACCACCCCCCCTTGACTCACGGCACCCCACGCGCCCCTCCCGCAATTCACGGACCTCCGCAACCCCCCCTCCCGCAATTCACTAACCCCGACAACCCCCCTCCCGCAATTTGCGGACCCCCCTTTCCACGATTCAAGCCCCCCCGCGCCCCCGCCCACGATTTGCGGACCCCCTCCCGCTAACCGCGGATCCCCACACACCACCCCCCCTCCCGCAATTTGCAGACCCCCCAGACCCCCTTCCGGCAATTCCACCCCCCAGCGGACCACCGCGGCCCCCGCTCCCGCATTTCACGTACCCCCGTGACAATGGGGGATCCTGTACCACCACAAGCAGGTACCGCCCCTAGGTGGAAAATCCGGCCCTGGCTGCCGCACTGCAGGTTTCCCCACTGCCCTCTGCACCAGCGCCACAACTTTTATCAATGTCTTGCCCACATACCACTATTATACAGCCTCCTGCTCTCATGCACGCTCACTCCCTCCCAGTGGGAGGAGACGCTCACCCACTGCCGGGAGCTGCATACTGTCCCCCACCCTCCTCCAGTTCTAGGGATGCCCATCGACCATCAATGATTTTCAAATAATCGATGGTTTATGGCCGATGTTGAATACTTTTGCCATCAATGTGGGAGGACACTGCCCTGCCTCCTGTTCTCCTGCCCCGTAACTTCCGCCAGTGGAGACCCGCTCACCCTGTGTTGCCCACATTCCCCTATCATGCTTTACCGCCCAGCCTCCTGCTCTCATGCACCCTAACTCCCACCCAGTCGGAGGAGACACTGACTCCTGTATTTCTGTGCTGCCACGCTGGACCCTCACCCACTGGCAGAAGCTGCACAGTGTCCACCACCCTCTTTAGTCCCCCGTATGCCCACACACCCCTATCACTACCCAGCTTCCTGCTCTCCTGAACCGTAACTTCCACCACTGGGTAATCGCTGACGCTGTGTTGCCCACATACCCCTATCATGCCTCATATCCCAGCCTCCTGCTCTCATGCACCCTAACTCCCACCCAGTAGGAGGAGACACTGACTCAGGGCCACCGTCCGGTACTCCTGTGCTGCCACGCTGGACCCTCACCCACTGCCAGAAGCTGCAATACAGGGCATCTTTCATACAATTCTAACCATATTTCTCACAATACAAATGTTCACAAATTAAGGGGCGTAGCCCCTTACGCCGGTGTGAAGAGCGCCCGTAGGGCGCGATGAATCACCTAGTACTGGTATATTCTTCTTAAATATACAGTAGGTCAGGTGGAATATTATTTGAGCAAACACATAACTCATCCCTAGTATATGATCTAGGGGCGGATTAAGGTCTGTGGGGGCCCAGGACAACAGAATTGCCCCCCATCCCCCGGTACTTCGGTGGGCAGCGCTTCCCTGCAGCGGGGCTGGCAGTCAGCGCGGGTCCCTCCAGCGGATTGGATGTCAGCGCCCCTTCAGCAGATTGGAACTAGCAGGGTTATTGGCTACTAGTTCCCATCCGCCGCAGGTACCCTGCCTCTGACTTCCCATCCGCAGCAGGGACCCCGGCGCTGACTGACAGCCCACTGCAGTGACCGCCTGTGCTGCCGGACCACACACGAGCACGCGGCGACAGGAGCCCCACACTGGCAGGAGTGCCAGTGTTGGGGGCACGGGGACGACTGCCACTGTTGCCCCGTGCTTAATCCGCCTGTAGTATGACCCATGATGATCAATAGTAAATTTATGTGAGTGCTTTCTGCAGTTACAGGGGGTGTGGGACATTGAGAGTCTATCCAGGGGTTATTGCATGTAAAAATATTTAGTTGACTCATGGTCCCCTAGAAAGCATCAGGCTTTTTCTCAGTGTCAAGATGGACTGTGGCACTTTAAATGGGAGAGTCAAGGAAGTATTGCAGCATCTGAATCTGAGTGGTGAATCCCAGACAATGGGGGGACATGGGACCTGCTCACAAGCTTACAATCTATAGGGCTCATAGGAGGGATACGACAATTGTATATTAGACCACCTAGGTGGAGTAATATGTACAGGCGCTTCTAGAGGAGTGGTTAGGCAAGCTGCTCACACCGTGGGGAGGTCATCCCCCAATAAACAGAAACACAAAAACACAGGGGGTGGTGGAGCGCTGAATAATAAAAATATATATATATGACCAATTGGGTATTACAATTTATTTTATTTCTACTAAAAATTCAAGTGCTAAAAGCAATTGCATAAAATAAAGGTGTACAGCCTGATATGAAATCACATAAATTGGGGTACAGGTATGAACAATGTACAGTGTCTCACTTGTTCCTGAGATTACTCTCCAGATGGAAAGGGGGTACAGTCTCCCGGAGGATTTTGGGAACAGCTGGAATGGCGGGTGTCCATAAACTTGACCGGAGAAAGAAGTTTGATCCTGGTTGGTAGGATGGGGTCTCAATCCTTAACCCCTTCCCGACATTTGACGTATATATACGTCATGGCCGGGATGTACTTCCCGACATATGACGTATATATACGTCATGACTTTAAACTGTCACCGCGTCTATAGACGCGGTGACGGTTTAAACATGTCTGCTGTCCCTGACAGCAGACATGTCCCAGCATGCCCAGGGGGGGCGGCGATGCCTCCCCCCCGTCGGCGATCGCTGCGATTGGCTGTTCACATTGAACAGCCAATCGCAGCGTTTTCCTGTGTTACCGGCGAATCAGATGCTCGGTAACACAGGGATCAATCACCGCCGGGTGTGAGGGGGTCACCGGGGGTCACCGGTGATGACCACAACTCACCCCACCTGCCCCCAAGGCTGTGATTGGTCCGTCGGACCGACGGACCAATCACAGCCATGGCGCGTGATTTAAACTAACGGTGACTGCGCTGCAGACGCCATTCCGGTCTGGAATTGCGTGCAGAGCGGTCACCGTGCCAATCTGTCGTGATATACTGACCTGATCCTTGCCTGATACTTACCTGATCACCGCTGGTAGCGTGCTGCCAGCAGCTGGATGCTTCCTGGATCTTGTGACTTCCTGTGTGCTGCTGCTGCAGTGTCAGATAGTGACAGATAGTGACAGATAGTGAGAGATAGTGAGAGATAGTGAGAGATAGTGACAGAGAGTGATAGAGAGTGCTATATTTTGTGTCTGCTGCCCCCCCTTTTGTGCTGATCAGTATATCTGTGCTGATCAGCAACTTTTTGGGGGTGCAGGTTTTTTTTTTTATATATATACCTGTCAGTTGCACCAAAGGTTATGCTGCCTGTGCAACTGACTGCTGCCCCCCCTGCTGCCCCCCCTTTTGTGCTGATCAGTATAAATTAACTGATCAGCAACTTTTTTGGGGTGCAGGGTTTTTTTTTTTTTAATTATATACCTGTCAGTTGCTGTCAGTTGCACTGTCAGTTGCACCAAAGGTTGTGCACCTGCTGCCCCTCACTGGTAATCAGTGTCGCATCACTGATCACCTTTTTTTTTTTTTTTTTGAGGGTGCTGTGGGGTCTTTTTTTAATTTTTTTTTTACACACACTGTGATTTTGTGGGTGTCCTGTGGCCACTGTGCGCTGATCAGTGACGTACATCACTGATCAGCATTTTCGGCACAGGGTTGATCTATTTTTTTTTTTTTTTTGGATCAAATTCCTGTTGCCTTTGAGCGCTGTTCAGTGACGGACGTTACTGACCAACATCTGTGCTCAATTTTTGGCGCAGGACCTTTTTTTTTTTTTTTTTAACCCCTTCAAGGTTGTACCAAAAGCTGCCTTGAAGTTGCTGAGTGACGTACATCACAGATCAGCATTTTTGCCACAGGGTTGATCTAATTTTTTTTTTTTTATTGGGATCAAATTCCTGTATAAAGTATTTTTTTTCTGCACTACATACACACTACACACTACATACCCCCCATGTTGAAATAAAGTTTGTACCCCCCTACACTATACACGTGTTGAAACATTACACTTACAGAAACACAAAAATAAAAATGGCATCCCAAATGTCATCCCAAATGTCATCCCAGTCATCCAAAAGAATGTATTCAGCGGAGGCGGAGGAGGCATATGCCATGCTTGCCTCTGACTCTGACACAGCCAGTGATGCAAGCGGGGAATTTGAAGGATTCGTCTTAACCTCATCTTCCTCCTCTAGTGATGAGGGACCCCCTCAAAGACGCCCCCGTAGAGCAGCTGAGACCCCCCCCCCAAATGATTGATCCCGTATGGACCCCACCACCAGACAATTTTGAGCCCCAGGTTCCTGAGTTTTTGGCCATCCCAGGAATCCAATTTGATTCAACAGGTTTCAGAGAAATTGACTTTTTCAAATTATTTTTCTCTGATGATTTTATAAATTTAATGGTGGACCAAAGTAATTTATATGCCCAGCAGTTTATTGCTCAAAACCCCACGTCATCATTTGCTAGGTGGACCCCTGTAGATGCAGTAGAGATGATGATGTTTTGGGGTCTGGTGTTACATATGGGCATAGTAAAAAAGCCAGAAATTAGGCAATATTGGAGTACAGATGTTCTGTACAGCACCCCACTTTACCGTATGGCCATGACTCGGACTCGTTTTGAGACAATCCTTAAATTTTTACATTACACCGATAATGCACAGTGCCCACCCAAAGATGATCCCACCTTTGACCGGCTATTCAAAGTCAGGCCGGTCATTGATCATTTCAGTGCCAAATTTGCAGAGATGTACATCCCTGAAAAATTTATTTGTATCGACGAGTCCCTTATACATTTTAAAGGAAGGGTTAAATTCCGCCAGTACCTTCCCAGTAAGAGGGCAAGGTATGGCATAAAAATGTATAAACTGTGTGAAAGCACCTCAGGGTACACCCACAGGTTTAGGGTATATGAAGGGAAGGATTCAAGAATTGAACCGCCAGAATGCCCCCCCTCCCTCGTAGGTGTTAGTGGAAAAATTGTCTGGGATTTAGTGCACCCCTTCCTGGATAAAGGTTATCACCTCTATGTGGATACTATTTACACTAGCATCCCCCTGTTTAAGGCCCTTGGTTCAAGAGGTACAGCAGCTTGCGGTACTGTGCGCAAGAACCAAAGAGGCCTCCCAAAAACGCACATTGCCCAAGTACTGAGAAGGGGTGAAAGCAGGGCACAATCCACCGAAAATATGTTGTTGGTCAAATATAAGGACAAGAGGGATGTCCTTATACTGACAACAATTCATGGAGACAGTACCACCTCCGTCCCTGTACGAGGTACCAGTACCCACACCTCAAAACCTAATTGTATCCTAGATTACAATAAGTACATGGGCGGAGTGGATCTTTCAGATCAGGTACTGAAGCCGTACAGTGCCCTTCGGAAAACAAAAATCTGGTACAAGAAGCTGGCCGTGTATATCATCCAGATGGCACTGTATAACGCTTACGTGCTATTCCGTTCTACCAGCCAGAGGGGGACATTTATGCACTTTCAAGAGGAAGTCATAAAGGGCCTAATATTTGGGAACCAGCAGGCAGAGGGCCCCAGTACTTCTAGTACTGGCCCCCGTATTGTACCAGGGCAGCATTTTCCTAATGAAATCCCCTCCACTGCAAAAAAAGGGCAGGACACAAAAAAGGTGCAAAGTTTGCTATAAAAAGGGAATAAGAAAGGATACTATTTTCCACTGTGAAACTTGCCCCGACAAACCCGGCCTATGTATAAAGGAGTGTTTTAAAATATACCACACATCTATGGATTATTAGGTTCATCATTTCACCGTGCTTCGGGGGTCTTGCTAATGCCACATAGCACCCACCAACATTCCACCAGAATCTGAGCTGCAAAATCCAAAAATCACTCCTTCCCTTCTGAGTCCTGCCATGCACCCAACTGGTATTTTTTGGTCACATATGAGGCATTGCCATACTCGGGAGAAATTGGGGCACAGATTCCGGGGTGCTTTGTCTCCTTCATTCCTTGTGAAAATGAAAAATTTTGAGCCAGAACTGCATTTTTGTGTAAAAAATGTAATTTTTCATTTTCACTGCCCAGTTGTATCAAAATTGGTGAAACCCCTGGGGGTTTGAAATATACACTATACCCCTAGATGAATTCCCTGAGGGGTGTAGTTTGCAAAATGGGGTCATTTGTGGGGGGGTTCCACTGTATTGGTGCTTCGGGGGTCTTGCTAATGCGACATAGCACCCACCAACATTCCACCAGAATCTGTGCTGCAAAATCCAAATATCACTCCTTCCCTTCTGAGTCCTGCCATGCACCCAAATGGTATTTTTTGGTCACATGTGAGGCATTGCCGTACTCGGGAGAAATTGGGGCACAGATTTTGGTGTGCTTTGTCTCCTTTATTCCTTGTGAAAATAAAAAATTTTGAGCCAGAACTGCATTTTTGTGTAAAAAATTTAATTTTTCATTTTCACTGCCCAGTTGTATCAAAATTGGTGAAACCCCTGGGGGTTTGAAATGTACACTATACCCCTAGATGAATTCCCTGAGGGGTGTAGTTTGCAAAATGGGGTCACTTGTGGGGGGGTTCCACTGTATTGGTGCTTCGGGGGTCTTGCTAATGCGACATAGCACCCACCAACATTCCACCAGAATCTGTGCTGCAAAATCCAAATATCACTCCTTCCCTTCTGAGTCCTGCCATGCACCCAAATGGTATTTTTTGGTCACATATGAGGCATTGCCGTACTCGGGAGAAATTGGGGCACAGATTTTGGGGTGCTTTGTCTCCTTCATTCCTTTTGAAAATGAAAAATTTTGAGCCAGAACTTCATTTTTGTGTAAAAAATGTAATTTTTCATTTTCACAGCCCAGTTGTACCACAATTGGTGAAACCCCTGGGGGTTTGAAATGTACACTATACCCCTAGATGAATTCCCTGAGGGGTATAGTTTGCAAAATGGGGTCACTTGTGGGGGGGTTCCACTGTATTCGTGCTTCGGGGGTCTTGCTAATGCGACATAGCACCCACCAACATTCCACCAGAATCTGTGCTGCAAAATCCAAATATCACTCCTTCCCTTCTGAGTCCTGCCATGCACCCAAATGGTATTTTTTGGTCACATGTGAGGCATTGCCGTACTCGGGAGAAATTGGGGCATAGATTTTGGGGTGCTTTGTCTCCTTCATTCCTTGTGAAAATGAAAAATTTTGAGCCAGAACTGCATTTTTGTGTAAAAAATTTTATTTTTCATTTTCACTGCCCAGTTGTATCAAAATTGGTGAAACCCCTGGGGGTTTGAAATGTACACTATACCCCTAGATGAATTCCCTGAGGGGTGTAGTTTGCAAAATGGGGTCACTTGTGGGGGGATTCCTAACTTTTAGCATCTTATGGTGCCTAGAAACCTACATGGTGCCTAAAAAATAATCTCATATAAAGGAGGCTCCAAAATCAAGTAGGTGCTCCTTCTATTATGAAGCCTGTGGTTTGGTCAACGTGCACACTAGGGCCACAAATAGGATATTTATGAAAACAAAAGAATTGGAAGAATTCATTTTTAGTCACATTTCTCTAGTAAAATCTACTGTGTTCCTTAGAAAAATGTATTAAAATTGAAAATCTGCAAAAAAAAAATGAAATTTTGAAATTTCACCTACACTTTGTTTTAATTCCTGTGAAACACCTAAAGGGTTAACAAACTTCCAACATGCTGTTTTGAATACTGTGAGGGGTGCAGTTTTTGAAATGGCATCATTTATGGGGGTGTCTCACATAGAAGTCCCTCAAAGTCACATCAGAACTGAACTGGTCCCTAAAAAAATCAGTGTTTGAAATTTTCTTGAAAATTTGAGAATTTGCTATTCATATTTTAAGCCTCCTAGTGTCCAAAAAAATTAAAAGGAGGTTGAAATAATGATGGAAACATAAAGTAGACATATGGTCTATGTTAGTTATTAACTATTTTGAGTGGTATGATTATTTGTCTCACAAGCAGAAAATTTAACATTTTGCAAATTGCAAAATTTTCAATTTTTTGTCGACATTTTGGTATTTTTCACAAAAAAACACAGACTGTATCGACCAAAATTTACCACTAACTTGAAGTACAATGTGTCACGAGAAAACAATCTCAAAATCACTGGGATAAGTAAAAGCAAAAAAAAGTTATCCCCACTTAAGTGATACATGTCAGATTTGAAAAAAAGGGCTCTGTCAGGAAGGCAAAAACAGGCTGCGGCGGTAAGGGGTTAAAGGAAACTCAGGTGAATGGCAGGTGGTGGTATCCCTTGCGATGTGAGAACTTGTTTCTGTATGGGTTCCAAATGTCAGACTGTTGCACATTGCCTGACGCGTTTCGTTGCCCACAGGCAACTTTTTCAAAGGTATAGTGGCATGGGTCTAATCAGGGTTTATATACCTTGGTACAGGAAGTAAAACATTTGACATTTCAGCCCAATTGGTCAACACAAACATTGATGAAAAATCAACACATATCTAATAAAAATGGTCACATCGTATAGTATAGGTAATAATAATTGATAGGAGGCAGTAATTGTTAAAAAACAAATTCATACATAAGAAATATGTAGTAAAAAACGGTAAAATGATTATATTAATTCTATTTCCGGCCGTTGGAACGCACGCCGCGTCCAACTTCCGGTTTTCTGTGGAACGCATATATATATATATATATATATATATATATATATATATATATATATATATGGAAAAAGGGGGGGGGGTTCTATCGGAGAGCGCTGAATGGTGTACCACCTAGTTACTTCAATGCAATATACAACACTGATACAATTTGTGTAATGACAGTTGATATTTGATATTTGTCCCTTTCCCGAATGAGACGTGCCAATCTGTTCAAGGTATAAAAAAGTTCTTTATTGAAACCCAACGCGTTTCGTCAGAACGACTTCATCAGGGGTAAAAACAAAAAGATTTTCAAGTATGTGGTTTGATCAACTTTTAGTACTCGTACAAGGTAAAATCCATATGTGGGGTTTAGGCCATAACAGGCTTAGTGACAAGATGTGGGTGTAGATCCGTGGATAATAAAGGATGTTTAAGTCCCTATTATGGTGGTTCAGGGGGAAAAATTCCGTAAGGTTAGTAGATATCAGGTCTGTAGAAGCTGGAGGCACTAGAAGTGATCCAGTAGTAAGTGACTCTGTTATATATATACAGGATCTATTTAGTAGATGAATTTGAACTTTGTAGGTTTTGGAGATCATTCGATGATAAGGTGCATTAACGTGCAGAGTTCTTTGGTCGAGTATGGGTGAATATGGTCTTTAATTGTAGGATTATTCCATTCCAATAGGTAAGATGGGTAAAGGCTCCACCAGCCTTATATGGATAAAATACAGCGATTGTCAGGGAATAAAAACTCAAACGTGTCAACGTAGAATTATTGTCCAAGGAGCTCCTGAGAAGTGCTACATTGTGGAGAATTTTTTGGGAAATCAAGTGCTCCATTTATCTGGTGGGAAAAATAATTCTACGTTGACACGATTGAGTTTTTATTCCCTGACAATCGCTGTAGAATTATTGTCCAAGGAGCTCCTGAGAAGTGCTACATTGTGGAGAATTTTTTGGGAAATCAAGTGCTCCATTTATCTGGTGGGAAAAATAATTCTACGTTGACACGATTGAGTTTTTATTCCCTGACAATCGCTGTATTTTATCCATATAAGGCTGGTGGAGCCTTTACCCATCTTACCTATTGGAATGGAATAATCCTACAATTAAAGACCATATTCACCCATACTCGACCAAAGAACTCTGCACGTTAATGCACCTTATCATCGAATGATCTCCAAAACTACAAAGTTCAAATTCATCTACTAAATAGATCCTGTATATATATAACAGAGTCACTTACTACTGGATCACTTCTAGTGCCTCCAGCTTCTACAGACCTGATATCTACTAACCTTACGGAATTTTTCCCCCTGAACCACAATAATAGGGACTTAAACAGCCTTTATTATCCACGGATCTACACCCACATCTTGTCACTAAGCCTGTTATGGCCTAAACCCCACATATGGATTTTACCTTGTACGAGTACTAAAAGTTGATCAAACCACATACTTGAAAATCTTTTTGTTTTTACCCCTGATGAAGTCGTTCTGACGAAACGCGTTGGGTTTCAATAAAGAACTTTTTTATACCTTGAACAGATTGGCACGTCTCATTCGGGAAAGGGACAAATATCAAATATCAACTGTCATTACACAAATTGTATCAGTGTTGTATATTGCATTGAAGTAACTAGGTGGTACACCATTCAGCGCTCTCCGATAGAACCCCCCCCTTTTTCCAAATCTCTTGTCTGACTCCCACTAACAGGGGAGTCCTATCGGAGTAGCAGCAGATTATTGTCAGCGCAATACGAGGTCCATACTGTATTTCTATATATATATATATATATATATATATATATATATATATATATATGCATCCTGCAGTCATATAAGAGGTCTAGAGGATTTGAAATAGCTAGTACCACATGATTATTCTATGTGTGCATAGTCCCGGAAAGCGGAGTACGGTGCTGCGCTGTTTTCAACACTTAGATCTCATCTGCAGCGCCAGTCCGTACTTCCGGCTTCCGGTATTCAGTGTGTCATTTGCGTTACACGGGGTGAGCATACAGAGCCCCGTGAGTTTCCTGTGTTTGGACCACATAATGAGGAAACCTGGACCACATAGGACTTCCGGTCACCTGATTCTTTGTGGTCTATACATACATTATAATGCAATTTAATTCTAATATTGTGCGGACATAATTTCTATATTTATTATGTGCGAGTTAGCAGAATCTACCACAAGAGGAGTCGTAGGCTAATACTTTAATGGATATTGCGTAAAGAAACAGGCTGTCTCCGGGTTGTCATAGCAACCATCGGGACTCGTCCGATTCCACACGCAGTATCCCAAATGTCTAATAGGGAATGGAGATGGTATATTTTTATTCTGAGGTTTGTATAAATAATAAATAATAATCTTGTGTATGAATTCCACAAAAAAAGATATACAGAATGATTCTGTGATAACGGTTTTATGTTAATTGCATTAATCAAATGCTAATCATCATAGGTCTAGTAAACACCAGTATTAATAATAATAAGTAATGAAATAAGTACTAATAAATAAAGATGAAGGAGAATATAAGAAGGAAATAAAATAAATATAAATCTAAAAAAATTAATTAACAGAAAAATCGGGTTAAAATAAGGTGTATTGGAATATGAAGAATAATAAATAAAATTAATAATACATATGGGATTTAATATAATCAATTTTGAGAAAAAAGCAGGAGAGAGTACATCAATTGATTTTAAAGTCCAGTCTTTTTTGACATATACATATACAACTTTATCTTCCAGCACCTGCGCTACAGTGGTCCTACTCCGTGCTTCCAAGTACCTGTTACCAGATTCCGGCTTCCCAAAGACTATTACAAACTTTCAATTGTCTCCTGTACCAGTTTTCATTCTATGCAATAAACATTACCCATTTGTATCCACGTGCCTCCGTCCTGTTTCCATTTGGTTGTCAGTTAGCCACCAAGGTCACTCCCGGGTCCCAAATCCCCTGTCGTGACAGTATGCACTTTTCCTCCTGAACACGGGGTCTAGCCCCGAAATGTAGAGGGTAATAAAACTTTTCAAAAGAACTGCAGTGCCGTGTTGGCTTCCATGTTCCTGAGGGGATTGAGGTCACCACATACTTCTATTAATTTATCGCAGAGGCACGCAGCCATATACCCTTGTTGTGGTGAGTGCCGGTCCACATGTCTGTATATATCATAGGCACAGGCTATAATTTAAAAGTTAATTGCAGTACATAAAATGTAAAAAGGTATATTTATGTGATGTGCACGGTCAGGTTTAATCCGGGGTATTGGAAAGGCAACAGTAGGTGAGATTTAGATTTGAGGAAGCAGATATGCTTAAACAGGGTTCATTTTTATTACTTGCCCTCTAACAAGAGGGTAGGTCACAGCGGTAGGCAATACAATTTACTGTAAACACAAGGTTATCGACACTCAAAATCACACACTTCAGTATGACAGGATTTATATAGATGCCCTATCTAGTGCAATTTAACCTAAATCAGAGCCTTAGTGTACACTTCCATATCCCAAGAACAACTTGTATAAGGTTAACACACAGTAACGTACCTTCAACGTACTAAGTACACAACTCCACTTATTCTAAGAACCACGATGTCCGCAATACCCAATAATGGGTGACCTAAAGGTACGGGTACCTAATTACTGTCCTGGACCCAAATCTAGTACTCGGCCTGTGCACAGGAATTAATGTACAACTTCCCGGGGCACGTGTCTCAAATGAAACGACCCGGCCTTCCTACGGATCAATAGCCTGGGTGCGCGGTAATGAGGCCTAGGGTAGGACTTTATGCAGGGGAATGGGGCTGCTGCATCCTGGTCTGCTTTTAATCCGGTGACGCTGTCACTACTACAGAGCCGAAAGGTCACCACAGTGCATGGACGGCTGTCTCTGCACGTTGGCCTCCTCTTGGTTGATAAGGGGGAAACACCCTCCACAACCAGTGGGTCTAAGTTAGGGCTGCTCCTTGCTATCAGACCCAGCAACAGTCAGGCCTTTTCCCCCCTAAATCCCACTTGCTGAAGGTATGCTAGGGGGTTGCCTAATAGTGGCCACCAAGGGCCAGACTCACGTTTTAGCAGGGGTTGCCAGGTAGAGGGCTTCCTGCCCGGGTGGGCCCCAGCCGGGTCCTGCCAGCCACCTACGCTCTGCTGCTTGTCCCCAAATCAGCCTGCCCCTTTTCCACAGGGCGGCTGGTGGCACTGGCGCTAGCGGGCCTGTCTGAGTGGGACGTCTGGGGCACCTGCCGGTTAGTGTGCGGCGTTGTGAGGGGATTCCATCAGTGGTGCCAGGTGCTGGGTTGGAGCTGTCACTTACTGCTCCGTCTGCTGGTGTTTGGCTCCGCTCCTGCATCTCTCTGGGCTGTGTCCCAATCAATCCACGCTGCCGGATTGATTGGGACACACAAGCTGTGTCCAGTGGAGGGGGACACGTGCGCCGCTCCCAACACTGCTGCCGCGTTCTCCAATAGTCGCTCGACGGCTTATTCCTCCTCCGCACAGCACGCTGCTGCTCAAAATCCCAGTCCCTTCTCTTCACATGCCAGCCTGTCACCCCTGACCCCCTTGCTTCCGGCCTCTCTCCCCTGTATTCGCGCCGCAGCCTCCTCCAATCCACGCTGGGCTTCCTCCTGCCCATCACCCGGGTGGGTCCAGCCTCATGCACATCGGCGCCAGAACCTTTGGTTGCTGGCCTCCTGCTAAAGGGGCCCCGCTGCAGGGTGCCACATTTATATTTACTGTATGTAATTTTATTGATGGGATGTATATACATATTTAATTACATATATTGAAACATTTTCATGTATTTACACATGACTGGCAAGGAAAATGTTAAAGGTACTGATGGGACTCCTATGGAAACTCCCAGAGCCCCCTCGTGCATAGTGACAAAGGAGTCACATGATGCCATCCTGAGGTGGTCACATGACAGTCTTAGGGAAGAGTATAAAAGCAGCTCATAGTGAAGTTTCGAAACAAACCGCCATTACCCCTGAGAGTGCGGAGATCCCATGAGCTACCTGTACTGCTGGTAAAGGAGCTGTTCTGCAACTAGAGCAGGGGCAGGAGCTGTGGGTGAGTGGCAGCCAGAGCAGGGCATCGAGTGAGCAGTACCTGTCAGCAGGGTGGACTTTTCAGCAGCAGCAGGAGTCAGTAATAGAGTAGAGCCATACAGGGCCTTAGCTATACTTGGCGGCAGCAGCAGTCTCTGTGCTGGACACTCTTCCATGGATGCTGTCAGAGGAAGCAGCTCTGAGGCAGAGTTAGGGTGGAGACAGCAGGGCTGGGACTGACTCTGCACTGAGCCTAGCTGCTGTGTGGCCACAGAGTGAAGAAGGGCTGGTGAGGATATAGTCCAGGCAGTGGTGAGTGGCATCAGTGAAGCCAGCACCCATGTGTACAGACATTACTTGCAGAATATGCAAGCCAGCCATAGCCAGTAGAAGATTGGGGGAGTGACCAAGCTGCAGTACGATGACCAGGCAGACCGTATATCCTGTGTATGGTGAGATGTTACAGTATATACCCATACCCTCCAACTGTACCGAATTGGCCGGTACAGTACCGTTTTTAAACGGTCTGTACCGGCAAATTAAACTTGTACCGAATGTACCGGTTTTTTAAAGCTGGATCTAGTTTCTGACTTTCTGCCGAATAGTCATGTCAAAGCAGCGGCAGCAGCCTGGTCCGACGCTGTTATAAATTCTCCCTAGTCTGACTCTGGACGGCCGCGAGCCAATAGGAGCTCGCGGTCCGGCAGCCGCTCATGATTGGCTGTCGGACCGCGAGCTCCTATTGGCTCGCGGCCGTCCAGTGGGATAATTGAAAATAGACCAGGCTGCTGCCGCTACTCAGCCATCTTACTACACCCATGACCCCCACCCCCTGCGGCCACTGCGCTCCGATCTCCACCGAGTCCCATGGGATCCCGGCGCCGACATCAGCCTGGGTCAAAGCACTGGACGCATGTGTACACGTCACTCTGCAAGGTAACGGCTGGCTATGCGGGAGTCTTCCGTTTCGGAAAACTTGGGAGTATAAAGATGGCGGGTATACACATTGTAAGGAGGGCACAGTGGGGAGAGAGCACGCAGGAGACCATACCCAGCCAGCCGGGCAGCGCACAGACAGCTCTCTCTGCCCAGCTGTCAATTCTGTGGCTCAGGCTGCACTGACTGAATAATAAAATCTCCTCACTTGACTCTGTTATACTCTGTCCATCCTGTGACATGTGCACCTGCTGCAGCTCATGTCACATGGTGGCTTGGTGGACTGCTAGCATATTAAATAGGTATATTTAATATACTTATCTATTAATTATTTATTAAATATACTTATTTAATATGCTAGCAGTCCACCAAGCCACCATGTGACATGAGCTGCAGCAATTGCTGGGTCGGGGGGCAGGGTGCCTGGGGATGTAACAACGCCCACTTTACACAAGGCCACACCCACTTTACCCATGGCCACGCCCCTTCCTAAATGTGTACCGATTTTTGCCCTTCAAATGTTGGAGGGTATGTATACCTTGCACTAAGAACACACTGATCACGCTTGTCATTAGCCATATACTGTCGAGCTGTTAGTTTCCATTACATTAAAAGAGACTAAGTGGGTTATTCTGGTTCACTCATTCTGGCAAATTCCTACTTAAATGGACAAAACCATGTGCACTGCAGGGGGGCAGATGTAACATGTGCAGAGAGAATTAGATTTGGGTGAGTTATTTTGTTTCTGTGCAGGGGAAATACTGGCTGCTTTATTTTTACACTGCAATATAAATCTCACTCTGAAGTAAAACCCCACCCAAATCTAACTCTCTCTGCCCAAGTAACATCTACCCCAACTGCAGTGCACGTGGTTTTGTCCATTTGAGAAGGAATTTGCCAGAAGGAGTGAACCAATAAAAACCCCTAAGTAAGGCAAGGCCGCATAAAGCAACTATCCATAACTTGAAGCCAATAAGTGACTGTATATTTATAATTACCTGGTGCTATATTACATCTGATATCTCTGCCATAAGATGTGATTATAATTTCCATTTTTTTATGAACACAGAGACTATGACCATAAACATCTTAACCCTTTGCAGTCCATTTTTTTTTTTCCTGCAATACAAGCAGTCTGGTTTAAATGTTTAAATTAATTGTTTTTTTTTTTATTCAAAAATGGTCTCCATAGAATGTTGAATGATGCTGATGTACTTATTTTAAAGTGGCTCACCATTGGATTTGCTACTAGCGCTAGGGCTGTTGAGCCTGACTAGACGTTGGACCTGAAGGGGTTAAGTTTAGACAGTTTCTAATATCTATGACAGACATAAAGAGCCAGATGTATCAAGCTTTAAAAAGTGACAACGTGGAGAGTGATAAATAGCCAGCCATAGGTGCCGATTTATCGTTTTGCTGGTGGGTGCTCGAGATTCCCGGACATTGACCCGCCCAAAGCCCCGCCCCTTGACCCGCCCAAGCCCCGCCCCTTAAACCATCTTCATTTTTTTTTTTTTTTTAAACACTATTTCAATTATATTTTTTAACCTTGCAAAATCTATGCTCTTCAAGCCTTGAAAAAGGCTTGGGCAAGCCTAAACGCATTGGGACCGCACAGTCAGGGCCATCTTAACAGCATTATGAGCCCCCGGGCAAAGTAGTCCAGTGGGGCCCCTACTTACACAACCTTGTGAGTGCCGCTTTCATCTGATACTTGCTCAGGTGCCTGCTTTGGCCAATTAGCCCATACAACAACTATATATATATATATATATATATATATATATATATATACATATATACATATATATATACATACATATATATATATATACAGAGTAGTACCCGCACTCGCACTTACCGATGGTCAGCGTATTTTTATATATATATAAAAATCTTGAAAAAGAAAAAAGGTACCCGGGAATCTTCCTTAGAATCTGGTGTGGCCTGCCTGCTCAGGTAACCATCCCTGGGAAGATACTGTTGGCACTGCATTTATTAATTTAAGAATTTTTATTTTTATTAAATGGTTTATGTTAAAGTATTAAAAAAAAACTACAAAGTGATTAGAGGACAGTCATGTGTATTGCTGCTGTGGTTGGTTAATAGATGATATTGAACATATGTTAAGCCACTGCTGCTGGCAAGCATCCTTTTAGAAGAAGGTGCCACTTTTAATTGCTTTATTTAGATAATGTTTTTTAACCCACTACTGCCAACCTGTTAAATAGGCAATAACTAGCTTTCCCTGAAACGCCCCAGCAATGGATACCATCAATGATATTTGGCAATGGCCAGTGCTGGAATAAATAGGTAAAACAATGGCTCCTGCAAATACAACTCTGTTTTGTGCATTGAGAAACATATTAGCCTAGGTACCTTCTGTTAAAACCAGCATAGCCATCTACATGCTCCTCTATTGCCCCATCCCAAAATACAGGGGTATGACTGTCAGTGGTTACTAATTACTATTACTGCTGGGAGAGTAAATAATGCCAGTGCCCAACACTTCTATAGATGGCACATTCTCCTGGGTCATCATCCCCCTCATGAACAGTACAGGGAGCGCCGCCACCTAGGAGCTGCTGGTCTGAATATTGCTCCGCCGCATGCAAAGGCAGAAACTCCCCGGCCCTACCTGGTTTTCTTTCTTCCGGTTGCATGTGCAGGAGGAGGCAGAAGTGTGCGCTGCATCGATCACCCCTCGGCCAGGACGAGACCCGGGAGAGTACAGCTGAGAGCCAGAGGAGCTGGCCGGCCATGCATCCATCGGCCAAAGGTGCAGAGGGGCAGCTGGTTGGAGGTGCTGATGTGCAATAGCCTAGGTCTACCTCCCGCCGCAGGTGATTGGTGCGGCCGCCGCATCCCATCCAAGTCTCTGCGGGCTTGTTGTGGGCTGCTGGGCTGGCCGCGGGCGTCCTGAGCTGATCTCTCTCCAACCAGCTGAAGCCCAGAGACCGCACAGCAGGGAGCTCACAAGTGCTGCAGGTACAAGCCCGCGATCCCACCACACCACTGAGGCGCTGCTGACAGGAAGCAGGTGAATGCGAGCATTCCCAGATTGAACGCTGTTTGCAGCAGAGTGTGTCTGGCGTAACAAGTGTGCGCGGGGGATGTGGATTCAGAAAGGGCGGAAGTGGGGGGGGACGGCATCCGCCAGTGGGTGCCCAAGAATTTCCGTGGGTGCTCAAGCCCTTGAGCACCCACAGAATCGGCGCCTATGTAGCCAGCCAATCAGATCCTACGGGTGAGATTTAATAGGATGAGATATTCAGAAAGTGAGAGATTTGGGAAGAAACCTCCAGTTTTTTTAAAGTGGCAATCATTTACACTTCAAAAACAAACTGGTTTTGTAGTGTAAATGATTGCTGCTTTAAAAAAACTGGAGATTTCTTTCCAAATCTCTCACTTTTTGAATCTCTCATCCTATTAAATCTCACCTAAAATGTCATTTTTCAAACCCAGCCTGTAATATGGCAGTTAGGAGATGACTGGCTGGTTGTTTATAACTCTTCATTTTATCCCTTTTTGAAGCTTGATACATCTGGCCCAAAGTGACAAGGACACGTTGCATGTTTAATAAGAAGTGAGTTTAGTCTCAGTATAAGCACCAGAGGAACAGTTTCAGGACTAAAAGTAAAGCTTTATACACTGACAGTCTGGCCTGAACCTAATAAGGCGTCTGTAGATTTATTGTGTTTGTACCTTACAATACTTAACACTAGCTCAGACACCATAGCAACATAGCATTAGATTTAAAAGGTCATAATGATTTCTTACGTTGAATGACCCTTCTTCGTAAAAGGCTGGCAATAAGGCGTCATATAATGTCCAGCTCTAGCCACGACTATAAAATGGCGGTGACTTTAACACCCCAACTCTCAGCCATGGTGGTGACTACAACGCCCCATCTAAATAATGCATAACCTACATTGGGACAGTCTCACCACCTCTTATCTGGCAAGTGTGGGCATTTCTGTGGAGGAGTTTCAATTGTCCCCCCCGGGGACTATCAAGGGGCATTGCTTCCCAACATCCACTTATACCACAAGTGACCGCTGGACAGTGACGCCGTACCACCTGAATTTGAAAAGAAATTACAATTGGACCGAATTGAATTGATAATTATGTAGAAAAAAGTTATCTAACATTCATCCATGCTCCATAATCGTACTAAGCAATGTGTCAGGCACAAAGTAACCCTTATACTATAACTACTTATCAGTTGTGATTCCACATGGTTGTGAAAAAGGTATATATAGGTCAAACAATTAGCTCCCTAAAAACAAGATTCCTAGAACATCAACAGAATATTCTGAATAAAATCCAGAATCCATGTATCGAATGGGGATCCGAAATCTCTCAAACTGACTGGTTTGGAACACATTGTAACCACATACTGTCGGTATAGGAAACTATGTAAACTAGAAGTCTTCTGGATGTTCAGAGAGAATTCTATATTTCCAAAAGTTTTGACTGACCGTGAGGAATTAAATACCGTTATTTAGTATTATCTTGTTATCTGTACGTTCTATTTATGTTAGACTATAATTATATTATTTAAATACTTTATCATAATGATTAACAATTACGGTTGTCCTCCAAGTATGATCATCGCTACCAGTCTGACGGGGACCTCTTGACTTCCGACCTCTCTCTCTGAGCACTTTCTTTCATTTGCTGGGTGATTTGTTGGATTAGGTTTTAGTAACTCTGGTGGCAAGGTGGCAACTCGTGGTATAAACCTTGTTGTGGCAGACAGGACTGGCAGATCAAGCTATTTGGTGGGCAGCAGATGTGGCCTTCATCACAGTGGCATTTTGGCTGTTAGGCCTTAGTCCGGAGGCCTGTAACTACATATTATTGGATGGGTTCTTGAGGTCTGGTTTGGTGGAAAGCTTGTTATTTCATTTCAGAGATGATCTATTACACCCGTGTTGATGTTTTAAGGCTACAGTGGTGGAGTCGTTAATTCCATCTAAATAGCATATTGGTTGGTCTGTCTGCTTATTTTCCACTGAAGTTTTAGCTTATGCTATCATTAGAATTGATGATCTACAAATATCTTTGCATTTATTTGTAGATTTTAGTGTGTTTAGGATTGACAGGTTATTATAAGGTGTTTTGATAACGGTAACAAGACGGCTTCTGTTACAAGAAGATTATGCAGCGTATCCATGTCTTCCCTTTAAGTCACTGTAAGTGTCCTGGGATCTGTGTTGCAAATCCTACAAGAAATACAAATATATAGTGTTACACCAAACACACTATATTATACACAGACACACACGTATCAGCACACACACATCATTGTGGGAACATTTTTCGGTACTTGTGTATTATCACGGCGCCCATCGCATCGCATACCATAAGGCATACGATGGTATGCGATGCGATATCGCGCGATGTTGTAAAATGTCATACAGTTTTAAAATTGTATGACATTGTATATGCATACAATGCCATACAATGCGATGGGATGCAATAAAAAATTGTATAAGCACCCTAATGGGTGCTTACAATGTTAAATGCACCATAATGGGTGCTTACAATGTTAAATGCACCCCCCACTATAAACGTGAACCCGAAGCGTGGCGAGCGCAGCAAGTCCGCGAGGGGCGGTGGTACGCGTCCTACGACCATTTCATACCCCCACTATCCACGTTGGCGTGGAGTTGATTTTATAAAGTGTGGCGAGCGCAGCGAGCCACCGAGCCACCAAGCTCAAAGCCTGGCGCGCGCAGCGTGCCCCGCGAGGGGAAGCATATACCTGTGAAGTTATGCACGGCCGCTCGCCACGCTTCGGGCTCAGTGGCTCACTGTGCTCGCCACACTTTATAAAATAAACTCCATGCCGACGTGGATAGTGGGGGTATGAAAAGGTCGTAGGACGCGTGCAGCAGCCCCTCACGGGCTCGCTGCGCTCGCCACACTTCGGGTTCACGTTTATAGTGGAGGGTGGCGTGTGGGTGCATTTAACATTGTAAGCACCCATTAGCGTGCTTAAAAGCACCCATTATGGTGCTTATACAATTTTACATCGTATATGGGTCAAAATCGCATCGCTTCGCATGCCTTCGGGTGTATGGCATGTGATGCGATCAAAAATCGGGCAACTAATTATCGTGGGCGCAGTGCTAGTACACAAGTACCCATTTTTCTAATCATTTCTGTCAGGGGCAAATAAGTACCTGACAGGATGCGTCTTGGTGGGTCCTGGTGTATTCTATATCCCACATCTTGCTGCATTTACTTATCCTGGTTATAAATTTATTTTTGGCAATTTTAATACTCTTCTTCAATAAATATGAACTTCTAAAGCTCAGAGATTAATAAGCGGGTCCTGGGATTCATAGGCAAACGTGCGGGGAGGGGGGGGGGGGGGTTCTGGTTGCCCGGAAACCCCCCTCCTCTTTACAAGTGCCTTAAATTATGACAATAGCACTGGTATATAATATGATCAATATAGCTGCCACCACACCATGCAGTGTAAGGGATAGAGCAGAGCTGCTGCACATGCCTAGTGTAGCAGCTTCTTCTACCACATTTACTGTACTGTATGTACAGTACATCGCACTGGACCAGAGAGCAGCTGCCAGGAGGAAGAGACAGGAACCTTACCATGAAGTGGGAGATTGTGAGCATAGGAAGTGCAGTACTGGTTCTATTATGTTTGTGTATTTATTTATTATTATATGTTTAACCTTTTCCTGACCACTTATCTTAAATGTTTGAAACAGCTTATACTATAGACCAGAGGTTCCCAAACTTTTTTGAATCACGGCACCCTAGAGTATCAGAATATTTTTCAGGGCACCCCTAGGTTTGTTACAAAGAATAAAAAAAAAAATGTAAATTAAATAAATTGTGCTTAAATGTCATCCTTAGGTCCAATTATGTGGTGAGGAACACAATTCACTTCTGTTTCCCCACATATTTTATAATTGGAAGCCCCAAACTGCCTGTTTCATTGGCCATAAATAATTTGAATTGGTTCTGGACCACCAACCTGAGGCACCCCTGCAAGTGCTCCGAGGCACCCCAGGGAGCCTAGGCACACAGTTTGGGAACCACTGCTATATACCATCTGTACTGATGCATATTAATACTGTAATCCATACAGTATCCAGTGTATTAAAATACCAATTTTCAGTGCTGTTACACTTCCCCAGACTCCAGTACTTACACCAATGTGATGCAAAATGGGAGATTGTGGATTACATTTGGAAATCCTGCATTTGCCACTGTGTAGCACGGAACTCAAATGTCTCTTCCTGATTGTCAGGCAGAGGTGCTGGTAGAGAGGGGTAGGCTGGCATTTCTGGAAACAGGGCATATTACCCCAATTATCTGGATGGGGCCAGGCCAAGAACTCGGAAGGTGACCTGCAACAGAGCCTAAGTAAGGCCCTTAATTCTGACAGATCGGGCAGAGAAATCGTCCCAAATCACATGTTTTTGACATCCGATTGGGTATGATCACGGTCCTGTGTACATCAGACCGGAGTCAGAGGTTGGGCCTGTTTGCACATCCGACCTCTGACCTGGACCCCTCCCAGCGGCAGGGAACGGTGTCAACCATAGTGCTGGCTCCTGCTCAGTGACAGGAGACTGTTGCTGCATTGTAAAATTACCTGCAGCACTCTGCTCCTGTCACTGTGTAGGAGCTAGCACTGCAACCACTGTAGTCTTCAGGGGCAGCTCACATTTCCAGGACTACCGAAGTGATGAAAATGGGGGATAGGAACCAATGGTTAAAACACAATTTGGGGAGAAACCCCAGCTGCTAGTGAGTCCTGGCTGTCAATGTTGGGGCGGCAGTTGGTGTGACTCTCCTATTTGAATTGTGGACTGTGGTGCAGCCCCACCCCTTGAGCCGGTCACAAAGCCCTGCCCTTTTCTACAACCTTTTTGTAAAGCCCCCATCATTTTTTCATGCGTTGGATGCACCAGGTGTCACAGGGGTAAGTGATGCCCCGGCGTCCACATTTCACTAATTTCTGAGACCAAGGGACCATTACTTTCTTTACTCTCAGAGTTAGTGATATAAACCCTATGTCAGGATTATGATGATGCTACTACTGTACATATAACATTGGTTATCTGGAGACACTCACCGTATATGTAGGCTCTTGCGTAGCAGGATACCCCTAGAACAGGTAATAGACAGAGGAGTGTTACAGTATCTGTATAATATGTAGTATTTGGTTCAGTGGTGGAACGTGTGGGTGGTGAGCCCAGGTGCAACATATAATTTGGAACCCATCCTCCACCCTGACCCAAGTACATAATATACAACACAGCAGTGGGTGACAGGGAGAGGCAGAGAGTAACAGTGACAGACAGGGGGAGACACATGCAAAATGCTGACATGGAAAAGGTCGACAGGTGAAATGGTCAACATTAGTTTTTCATGTTTTTATCCGGACCCCCAATTCATCAAGCGTGCACTCTCGCATGACTAGTACCACTGCAGTTTTGCTCGACACAGGTTACCGCTCCACATCGATGTTAAAGTATGACAGCTTTTCCTTGTGTCAAACATTGCCATGCCGACCTCGTGCATGTCGTCCTTTTGTACTGTAATTCAAATTCCAAGGAGACCAGTCCTTTCAAATAACTTATTATGGGCATAATTCAGACCTGTTCGCATGGCTGCGAAGTCGCAGGCAGAGAAATTATTGATAGAATGCGCATGTATATGGCCCATAGCACACATGCGCAAGTTGATTGAAAGGAAGCCGGCGTTTGGGGTGGTAACGTCCATTTTCTAGTAGTGTCAGGGAAAATGTATCCGTGCCCAGGTGTATGAGGGGAAGTCGCGTGACATCAGCTCCAGCCCCAATCAGCCTGATTCTATCACAGCCGCTGTAAGTCCTGGGCTATGCACAGACTGCACACACTGGGGAATCATTACACGGTTATGCAAATGGGTTCACAGGAAGGTCCAGATATTTTATGCAGCCCTGCTAAGCACTTTGCAGACTTGCACAGGGTAGGATGGCGTATTCCGGATCACAGGGCTATTATCTGGATTACCCATAGTGTCCCTTATGCTGTCCTAATATGCACAGGGAATGCTGGCTTTCAGATCCAGATGCCAGAGAGCTGATTGAAGGGGATGCAGTAAGGGCCTTATTGTAGTTCACTCTTTCTGACAAAATCCTTCTCAAATGGACAAAACCATGTGCACTGCAGGTGGGGCAGATGTTACTTGTGCAGAGAGAATTAGATTTGGGTGGGGTTTTACTTCAAAGTGAGATCTATATTGCAGTGTAAAAATAAAGCAGTCAGTATTTACCCTGCACAAAAACAAAATAACTCACCCAAATCTAACTCTCTCTGCACAAGTTACATCTGCCCCCCTGCAGTGCACATGGTTTTGTCCATCTAAGAAGGATTTTGGCAGAAAGAGTGAACTAGAATAAGGCCCTAAATTCTGCACCAAGGTTGTACTAATTGTTCACAGAGGAATTCAGTGAGAGTTCAAATGGAGAAATGCTGAACTACCGCTAGCAGGGAACAAAGGGGTTACAGTTGTCAGAACACTTGGCAAGAGTCTGTCAGGTGTGCAATTAGGGAGAGCTGACCATAGTTTCACACACACAGTGATTGCAGCATACTTGCCTACTTTTGAAAACTAGTTTCAGGGAGATTTTAGCTGCTAGTACAATGTGCCACACCGCTGAGAGGGCGGACCATGCTCCGCCCAGAGGGCGTGTCTAACTCCTCCTATGGGCGTAACACATTTTTCTGCCTCTCTTGCTGTCTTTCCTAAGATGAGAGAAGACCAGAGAGAAAGAGAGAGAGAGAATGCATGTGTAAGAGACAGAGGGGGGTGTGAGAGACACAAAGGTGGGAGAGACAGAGAGGGAATGTGCGTTAGAGGGAGAGAGTGTGAGGGATGAAAAGAGAGAGTCTGTGAGTGAGAAACAGACAGACAGACAGGGAGAAAGTGTGAGGAAGAAAGGAGAGAGAGTGTGAGTGTGTGAAAGGGAGGGAGAGAGGGCGCAATGTACTAAGCCTGAAAAGTGATAAAATGGAGAGTGATAAACAACCAACCAATTAGTTCCTACCTGTCATCTTTCAAACACAGTCTGTAACATGGCAGTTACGAGCTTATTGGTTGGTAGTTTATCACTCTCCATTTTATCACTTTTCAGTATTAGTACATCTCGGCCAGAGTGAGAGAAAGAGAGAGGGGTGAGCGTGAGAGAGAAAGAGAGAGTGGTGAGCGTGAGAGGGGGGGTCAGTGTGAGAGGGGGGGTCAGTGTGAGAGGGGGGGTCAGTGTGAGAGGGGGGGTCAGTGTGAGAGAGGGAGAGAAGCGAGAGCTTTAGTGCAGGAGAGCAGCATTCATATCCATATTACTCTCTCTGTCAAAAATGGGAGTGCTCATGAGGAGGGAAGGTGCCCAATATCCTGCAGCTGTGTCTTGGTTCCCGATGTGAGTCCCGCCCCCCTCAAAGGTGGCATGCAGGTCGACCGGCTCCTGTGGTAGGTGGTATGGGGATTGGCTGTTTATATTGATGTCTATAAGCGCACACTGCAGCTCCTCATAAAATCAGCTTGTGGATTCCAGGAGGCTCCCTCCCGACTCTAGTCTGTGACGGTGACGTGGGCAGCGGCTCCTCTGTTGTGTCACGCCCATGACCAGTCACTAGCTCTAACAGTGTTGGTGACAGAGCGGGAATCACACTAAACGTGCGCTCCGTGACCTACAATCACTGTTAAACAATAGCACTGCAGCACATGGAGCCAGACTGGAGACAGCCTCTTTTGGGACAGGAACCCAGCCGCAGGCAACTCCATTCCCTCTGGCAGTTCAGCCCCTGTGCACCATTATATTACATTACACCCCCACCATATTAGTACACACACCACTTTATTACACTACACCTATGGTAGTTCCTAAATCCAAGTGGGCTAAAGGACCTTTCATGCCCAGGGGGAGGAGCAAGGCCAGGGGCTGTGCAGCTCCACCATCCATGCTACCACTGGTTAACTTTAGTAACCAGGTGGAGAGCGAAGCAACTGCGCCGAAGCGTGGCGAGCGAAGCGAGTCCATAAGGGTCCGTTTGTGTCCCTCACCTGGACCTTATTCCTCCCCTCTCCTCCCCTGTCACATGACAGGTCCTTTATCCCACTTGGATTTAGACCTAACCCTGCACCTGCTCCATAATACAGCCAGTAAATGCACCATTAAATTGCATTACAGTCCTCCACCCCATATTTCATCCAATACATACACCATTATATTACATTATGTGCACATCAGCCACTCCATATTACAGCCAGTACACACACTTCACTTACATTACACAGATCCCCCTTTCCCCCATTACTTACTCAATTGGCAGTGTTGCTGCTCCAGGGAGACACCTGGCAGTGTGGTGGAGGAGGCAGCTGACCGGAGGCAGATTAACACGAATGGCTGGCCTGATGCACGGACTGAGCCTGCTGCTGCTCTGTGTGTGGTGGGCGGGGCCAGGCTCCGGGAAGCAGAGGCTCAGAGCTGCCAGCTCTGGTCTCTGCTCCTCTGTCCTGATCAGTCACACAGAGTGACTTCCTCTCAGCGGCGCACAGCAGCTCGGCCACAGCGAACCACAACCCTGCGGTGGCCGGCTGCAATGTTCTCTCTGCAGGCCCCGCCCACCACCATTGCGCCGTCCAGATTTTAATAGAGGTGTCCCGGAAACCGGGAGGAAAGAGGGGGTTTGCGGGGGAGCGGGAGGCTCCTGTGAAAGTCGGGAGTCTCCCGCTGAATGCGGGAGGGTAGGCAAGCATGGATTGCAGCCTAGGTGCAGGCTGCATGAATCCAGGCAGAATACACTGAGAGAACATGCAGAAACTGGGGAACAGAAGAACAAACATCCAGGTTCATGACATAACCATCTCAGTGTGCCAGATTCCACATCAATTTTCACACTATGTCCCCTAAATCTGTATTTATTTTTCTTTTCTCTATTTTGACACTATCTTTCTGAACTACACTGTGGTACCAGAGGCATGATTCTTTGATCCTGTGGTATACCTATTCACTCTGCATGCTTTCTACCCCCTAGCAGGGTATGTTGTGGCATGGGCCACAGTTAGGGTTGCCACCTCATCCCTTTAAAACTGGAGACATATTAATTACACAGGTTCTGTGGCTGATTACAAAATACAGTTGGAATGAAGTCTGATGGCTGTTTAAAAAAAAACAGTTGAAATTGAGTCTTGAAGTGAGCCAGCCACAGAACCTGTGTAAATAATATGTCTCCAGTTTTAAAGGGATGAGGTGGCAACCCTAGCCACAGTGCAGGGCTGTTAGGGCTCAAGGGTGCAGATGAAGGGGGGGAGAGGAAGATAGGAGGAGGGAGAGGACTACTGTGTCCATTCTCTCTACCTGCGGCCTCACGTCCTGACCATCCCTGCCATGCTCACTTCTTGCCTTCAGGTCTCCTTACCTGCACCTCATGTCACCTGTCTGTCTCCTCCTAGATTGTAAACTCCTTAAGCTGTGTACACACGGGTGCAATATATTGCTCAGTGTCTCCTTTTCATCAGCGACCAGAGATGGTCGCTGATGAAAGCGAACCTCTGCCGGAGGAGCTGTAGAGGGGATCAGCTAGTCGCAGGAGCCAGCTCCTGCGACCAGCGATCATAAGGGGGTTAAAACGGGAGCACGCACCCAACATATTGCCAGCGATAAATGCCCATGTGTACGCACCTTGAGTGCAGGGTCCTCCTCCCTCCTGTTCTCACAGCACCCTTCTTGCATTTCAATTACAGCTCTCTTAAGCTGTGTACACATGGAGCAATATGATCACTGGCAATTTATTGCTAGCAATATATTGCGAGGATCCCGGGGTCCTGCAGGTCAACTTATGCCTCCCTCATAGCCCTCAGTTTCCTTCCGAATGCCAAAGATCACACAGAAAGAACACAATAGCAAGGTACAATGGCACCTTTATTATATATAGACTAAATCAAACAAACCATAACCACACTATGTACATCTATATACAGGTAGCATTAACATAGAACACAGTTATCAATAGACAAAGATGACTAGAACCACACAAAGCAAGAACCCCTGCCCCCTACACTGGGAATATCCACCTCAGGGAATACTTGCGTCTGCGGGATGTTGGTCACTGGGAGGGCGATGATGTCGGCCTGCGCAAATCACTACTCCTGGGTGTAAGGCACCCTGGAATAGTCATGCAGCTCTGGCTGGAACACTTAAGCCTGTGACTGCTCTGGTGAGCAATACGCCTGGTTGCGTTCCCATCTACGGGTCGCAGGCTGACAGGGATGTTCCTCCTGGCAGCTGCCTGTCCTCTCCAGTTTCTTAAACTCAACAACCTCCCAAAACCTTGTGTGAGACGTCTTGAAAATTTCCAAACTCCCAGGATGTTCTGCTCACCTAGTGACATCGCAGAGTACCCTGATTGGTGGAATTTCAATCCTGCTCTTTAGAAAGTGTCTCAGAGCCATATGGAAACCCCCTGTGGCTTTGAAGACCTGGAGTCTGGAAGTAGCCCTGCTATAACAAAAGGCCAGGTAATTATGCTCATAAGGGGGATATCCACTTTGGGATCGTATAATGAGCCATGTTAACCCCTTGTATTCATTTGTGATGTCACAGCCCCCTCAGCTGTGTCATGAACCTGACTTGGTTCAGTCAGTTTCTGAGGTTTCTATGCCTGTTTGCTCCTAGCTGCTGCTGTTGCAGCTGCCCTGCATTCCCAGTGATTAAGTCTCCAGTGAACTTCCCTGAGTTCTGCAGCCTGATCCCTGACCCACACACACCTGTGCAGTAATCAGGTGTGTCTGTCTTTCCCCAGTGTTGATTAGTGCTGCGGCTGGCAGCCAATCACAGAAAGGCAAGGGGGATATAACTCAGGCCCTGGGCCTTCATTCCTTGCCTTGAACAATTGCTTACCTGTTCCCAGAATCTCCTGTGTCAGAGAAGTTTCCAAGGCTCCGAGATCTCCAGCGTACCCCTGCGATACTACCTGGTTCTCTCCATCTCCAGAAGACTCCTGCGATTCCATCCCTGCAGTTGAGTAGCCGGTGTTCCGCTACAAACATCATTTGGCTTTTCAGCCCATCAGTGACTTTCCCACCTGGTCCTGAAAACTGCCGACAGACTCTGTTGACTCCGGGGTTGACTACTCCCTGCTGCTCTCATAGTGACTACATCATCTGTCCTATACTTCCAGCAAGTACCCCGGGGCCTTCCCTCATCTGTCGACACCACGGTCGACATCTCACGTCGACATCCCCAGCAATTCCCAGATTGCACTTCCCTCATTGAGCTCTCCAAGTTCAAGTGTCATCACCCCAGCCTGCATCCAGAGGGCCAGGGCAGGGGGCCGCGACCTGCCTGTCAGACGCAACTAAGTCCAAAGCTCCTTGCGGGGCTCCCTGGTGAATACCGCTGGCAGGTTAGACTCCGCGCCCCTGTTCCTGGTCTCCGCCAACACTCTGGTTCACAGTGCCCTGATCCTCCTGTGTATTTCTCATATCAAACCTCCTGCGTTCAACTATCCAGCGCCCTCCACTGGTCCACCACGGTCACAGCCGGGAACACAAAATATCCCTGCGCTGACAGTTTGTTCAAGGCCGATGGACTCGGTTCAAGACCCCAGTGTGGGACCAGCGGTCATCCAAAATGTTACCGCTCGGATAGAGACTCAAGAAGCCACTCAGCAGCGAGTGATAAAATATCTTCAAGAGGTATCCAGTCGATTGGATACAATGCAGCAGTCATTGTCAACTCATGTGTCGACTGTCCAAAATTTTTTACCACCCACTTCCCATTCCAGTCTCCAATTGCCGGTACCAAGCAAATACGACGGTGATTCCAAAACCTGCAGGGGATTTATTAATCAGTGTCAAATTCAATTTGAACTGTTACCTCACAACTTCCCCACAGCTAGAATAAAGATTGCATATATCGTCTCATTGCTTTCCGGAACTGCCCTCGAATGGGTATCACCGCTGTGGGAGAAGTCTGATCCTCTCCTTGCAGACTATGACATGTTTATCCAGACTTTTCGCCGTATTTTTGATAGACCAGGTCGCTCAGCCTCTGCTTCCACAGATATCCTTCAGGTCAAACAAGGATCTCGGCCCATGGGGCAATATGTGGTCCACTTTCAGACTTTGGCATCCGAGTTACTGTGGAACAATGAAGCCTTGACAGCTGCGTTCTGGTTAGGAGTATCAGATCGCATCAAGGATGAGCTGGCAACCCGGGATCTTCCAGATCGGTTGGAAGACCTTATCTCCCAATGTGTCAAGATTGATTTACGCCTCCGTGAGAGAGGTCTTGAAAAACAAAAGAAGTTAATTCCTAGAGAGATTCCTGAATCACGTTCTGTGTCTCCTGACCGTGAAGAACCCATGCAAATTGGTAGATCACGCCTGACTCCTGTCGAACGTGCCCGCAGGCAGCGCAATAGATTGTGTATATATTGTGCTGCTTCCAATCATTTCATTGATGCCTGTCCTGAGCGTTCAGGAGAACGCCAAGGCCTGACCTGCAATGGAGAAGTCAGGTTGGGTCAACTTGTGAAATCTCCTCACGATAATGACTTTGTCCTTTCAGTGTCCCTCGAGACTCCAGCCGGACCCATACCCAGTTCTGCCCTAGCAGATTCCGGGTCAGGTGGAAACTTCATCTCTTATGACCTTGTCTCCAAGTTGAAAATTCCTCTGGTACCCATATCTCCGCCTATCTCTGTTACCGTGATGGATGGCAGCAAGATTCCTGGCAGTGAGGTTCATTTCCGTACTGAACCTGTCCTTTTAAAAGTTGGTACTTTGCATCAAGAGTTAATAAAATTCTTTGTGATTCCCAAAGCATCCTATAAAATTGTGCTGGGGCTTCCATGGCTCCGACTCCATAACCCCAGTATCAACTGGTCCACTTTACAGTTGGAACATTGGAGTCCATATTGTCGTCAGCATTGTACTGTTCCGGCGCTGCCAACCGGTTCCACGAATGTCGCGCCATTTCCTGGTTGGCCTGACACCTACAGAGACCTTATGGATAAGCATGCTGCCGATACCCTGCCACCACCTCAGGAGTGGGATTGCTCCATCAATTTGCGCCCAGGGAAAATTCCTCCTAAAGGCCGTACCTACCCGGTATCAGTCCCTAAGAATCAGGCCATGCAATCTGGTAATAGAAAGAATCTTCAAAAGAGATTCGTCCGACCTTCTAATCCTCCTGCTGGTATAGGTGTTTGCCCTGCAAAGAAAAAAGGTGGTCTCCGATCTTGTATTGATTCCAGAGACGTAGAATCCCATCGCTCTCCAGTAAAAGAGGTTCCACGTCAGCTCAGACAAAACAAGCCCTATGATAGGATTATGTGCCGTTCTGGTACTCTGAGTGTAAAAACTGATGTCCTATCTTGCTCCATGAAGGAAGACTACCCCATTCCTGATTCCATCGCATTTGCTCCTACGCAAGTATCTCCTACACCTCCTTCTGGTAAGACATTTGTGCCCCCTGAGCTCCGCCCAAGACAGTTGTCAGGGGTTCATAAATCTTTGTTCCCCGGGCGTCCTGGTGCCCAAAACACCCTCGAGACTCTGCAACGCTCCGATGGATGGCCACAGATCAGAGAAGATATCAAAGAATGTGTGACATCCTGTCCAGAGGGTACACAGCATAAAATTCCTTTCCAAGGAGGTCCTATCCTCCACGACCATGTTTTTCTCCAGGATGATACTCCGATAAATTCAGTTTCCATCGATGATGGATGGTCCACCTGTTCCGAAGATGAAAACTATGTTTTGCCTCAGGAAAAAATTAAATTGAATTCTACAAGTTGCTATCCAAAAGCCCCTGGCTATCTTACTAGATGCAACTTAAGCGATAGTGGAGTCCTAGCCTCAAGGGCCCGATCCTCCCGTCCCTACCAAGTTCGTTGGGGTGTTCGGAGTCCACCCCTAAAGGAGGGGGTACTGTCATGAACCTGACTTGGTTCAGTCAGTTTCTGAGGTTTCTATGCCTGTTTGCTCCTAGCTGCTGCTGTTGCAGCTGCCCTGCATTCCCAGTGATTAAGTCTCCAGTGAACTTCCCTGAGTTCTGCAGCCTGATCCCTGACCCACACACACCTGTGCAGTAATCAGGTGTGTCTGTCTTTCCCCAGTGTTGATTAGTGCTGCGGCTGGCAGCCAATCACAGAAAGGCAAGGGGGATATAACTCAGGCCCTGGGCCTTCATTCCTTGCCTTGAACAATTGCTTACCTGTTCCCAGAATCTCCTGTGTCAGAGAAGTTTCCAAGGCTCCGAGATCTCCAGCGTACCCCTGCGATACTACCTGGTTCTCTCCATCTCCAGAAGACTCCTGCGATTCCATCCCTGCAGTTGAGTAGCCGGTGTTCCGCTACAAACATCATTTGGCTTTTCAGCCCATCAGTGACTTTCCCACCTGGTCCTGAAAACTGCCGACAGACTCTGTTGACTCCGGGGTTGACTACTCCCTGCTGCTCTCATAGTGACTACATCATCTGTCCTATACTTCCAGCAAGTACCCCGGGGCCTTCCCTCATCTGTCGACACCACGGTCGACATCTCACGTCGACATCCCCAGCAATTCCCAGATTGCACTTCCCTCATTGAGCTCTCCAAGTTCAAGTGTCATCACCCCAGCCTGCATCCAGAGGGCCAGGGCAGGGGGCCGCGACCTGCCTGTCAGACGCAACTAAGTCCAAAGCTCCTTGCGGGGCTCCCTGGTGAATACCGCTGGCAGGTTAGACTCCGCGCCCCTGTTCCTGGTCTCCGCCAACACTCTGGTTCACAGTGCCCTGATCCTCCTGTGTATTTCTCATATCAAACCTCCTGCGTTCAACTATCCAGCGCCCTCCACTGGTCCACCACGGTCACAGCCGGGAACACAAAATATCCCTGCGCTGACAAGCTGACTGCTGTTTCCTGTTCGTGATGCCAAATGTGAAACCCTTCCCAAGTCGGTGTCTATCCAGGAATGCATGACCTCCTTTCCCTCAGATAGAAGTTTAGGATTTCATGTGGAGACCATTTCTTTTTTTATATCAAGCAATTTAACCCCTTCCCGACACATGACGTATATATACGTCATGAGTCGGTTGCGGGGGAATCAAGCCAGCTCACGGAGTGAGCTGGCTTGAAAGAGAGCAGGTAATGGCTGTATATTACAGCCAGGTACCTGCTCTCAGGCCACGAGCGGCGAGTTCGCCGATCGTGGCCGTTTAACCCTTTAAGCACCGCGGGCAAAGCGCCCGCAGTGCTTAAATAGCTGATCGGAGGGGGGGCGCCCCCCTCCGGCGCCGATCGGGGCCCCCCGCGGCGAGATCGGAGGGTGCCGATCGGTTGCCATGGCAGCCAGGGGTCTAATGTAGACCCCTGTGCTGGCCATGTCAGCATACCTATTACATCCTGCCTGAGGCAGGATGTAATAGGAAGTGCTGAAAATCACTATGTTCAGCCATAGAGCTCTATGGCTGAACCTAGTACAGGCGATCGCGCCCCCTAGTGGTCAAGTACACTAGGGGGCCTTGTAGTAAAAGTAAAAAAAAAAAAAAAATAAGTTTAAAAATAAAAAAAAAATAAAAAAATATTAAAAGTTCAAATCACCCCCCTTTCCCCATTTCACAAATAAAAATAAATAAAAAAATAAAAAAAATAAACATATTTGGTATCGCCGCGTTCCTAAAAGTCCGATCTATTAAAATATAACATTAGTTATCCCACACGGTTAAAGGCGTAAACGGAAAAACATTCCCAACGCCAAAACTACGTTTTTTGGTCGCATCGCCTACCCAAAAAAATGTAACTAAAAGAGATCAGAAAGTCGCACATATCCCATAATGGTATTAATTAAAAAGTACACTTCAGCCCGCAAAAAATGAGCCCTCACCCAGGTCCGTAGGTGGAAAAATAAAAAAGTTATAAGCCGCAGAACATGGCGACGCGACGCAAATTAGAAAAAACGTAAAATTTTCTATTTTTTTTTTAGTGGTAAAACGTAACGAAAACTATATAAGTTTGGTACCACCGGAATCGTAACGACCCATAGAATAAAGATAACCCATCATTTTAAACGAACTATGAACTCCAAAAAAACCGTAACCAGCGCAAAATTGTGGAATTGCGTTTTTTTTCCTTTTTACCCCACATTGAATTATTTCCTGATTCCCCAGAATATTATACGGTATAGTAAATGGTACCATTAAAAAGTACAACTTGTCCCGCAAAACAAAAAAGCCCTCATGTGTCTATATAGCCGGAAAATTAAAAAAGTTACGCTTATTTGAACGCGAGGAGGAAAAAAAAAAATTAACAAAAAACGCCCGGTCGGGAAAGGGTTAATATTCACTGAAATGAGTATAATGTATTTCCACAGTGTACATTCAATAGTTACAATATAAATAACAACAAGAATTTACCAATTTTATTATGCTGGAACAGCGAACGTTGGTTCTTCAATGGATTCCTCCGCTACTGTGCTTCGGTTCACTTCAAATCCATACAACTCTAACCCTACCTTCTTTCTAGAATGCAAACTAATTATTACAAATAGTCCTATAGCATATAGTTGTTTAATACCATGTAAGATACTTCAATACATTTACAACTTATATTTATCGGTTACAATATTAGACAACGTCCTAGTAATTACTATATAATAGAAGCCTCTACTTTACCAGGAACAATTATTATTGCACACTTCCTACAAAAGTCTCGCAATGTTCCTATTGTAACTGCAGTTACACCTTCAATCAAGCATTTACTGAAAGGGAAATGCTCCTTCTCACATGAATTAAAAGTCTAATGGAGCGCTATCTCCGGGTTATTTGTAATCCACTGGATACGATTAAGTCCTGGTAAGAATTAAGCAATTAAGTCACTGACTCCTTTCCCTTTGCAATGGCTAGCAGTTAGTTAGTGTAATTATAGTCTCTGACGTATTTACTAACTTGCTGAAGTTGTGACTGAATTCTGATGTGAGATTATCCCTTGCTAATTCTGTATACGCCCTGTCCTTAGAACAAATAAAGTATCTGGTGTATTGTATCCTTAATGAAGACCTTTAATACAGTAAATAGTCTTGTGCCTGAGGTAATTGCCTTTTGGAATAGTGCAGGATGACTGTACATATTCAGTCTCTCTATACCCAATGGCGGATGATATCCTCTAAAAACCTGCTGACACTTGCTGAGAACTGCGGCAGTGGATGTTACAATCTGCCAGTATCCGATTCTCCAAGCACTGTAATTTTGGAGAATGAGCGCTAAAAAGAAAAAATGTCAGAGTGAAGAAGATTTGAAATAGAGAAGAAAGCAAGAGAAAAAAGGCAAAAAGCACCTGCTTGAAAAAGTGCGCTTGGCGCATGAATTCCGTTGATCCTTGCTGCCCGTGGAGGAGAGAAGATCCTTACTGCCTTACCCCACTACCCAGATTAAGCCCAGCGACACCTTCATCCAGCAGCGCTGAAACGCACCGCAGCAGTGAAAGTGATGGAGCGGAGATAGATGCGGCTTCTACAACCACCACCGCCTGCTCCTAAACACCACACGCAGAGCCTGGATAGAGGTAGGGATAGTGTCAGGACTCCCCAGGACTTCTCAAACACTGCTATAAAGGAGCATAAACATACACTTAAGTTTTTTCTTGCAGGTGCTTTTTGCTTTTTTTCTCTTGCTTTCTTCTCTATTTCAAATCTTCTTCCCTCTGACATTTTTTCTTTTTAGCGCTCATTCTCCAAAATTGCATGTTAATATACCTATTGAGCTGCTCTTTCATAATTTAGCGCAAGTGAACCCCCTCAACTCCAAGCACTGTCCCTGAGGTAACTAACTTTTTCTATCAAATTGAGCTGGGTCTAAATTGTCTCTCTTTACAGCAGAGCTTTAGGCTGGGAGAACTGTGTGGTAATTCAATATTTAACCAAATATGCCAATTCCCTTCCTCCATGCAGTTGCTAAGGTTATCCTTTTTAGCTGTCAGTTAGTGTTTCTATCTTAAGGCTGCTGGGGCGGGTTATCATTTGCAGGGGGGCTTGTCCGGAGACTGTACTACACTGCTTTGAGGGCTGGTTCTATATTCACCACTCCCCTCACAGCCCTGTCTGCCTCAGGGCCCGCCTGGTTTCCGCCTCTGTGCCGCCTCCCTGATGACGCAGATACCCGGATCTCCCTGTAAGGAACCTCTGTCCAACTGCGGCTGAAGACTCCTGCACTGCCTGTAGCCGGTCACCTGAATTGAAGTCAGCATCACCGGAGCTGAGGAGGATGACACCGGACCACTGGTAATGATTTTCCCCACAGCACCACTCTCCGTCACCTTAGGCTCTCCTCAGCCCTCTCTGTTTAGGTCCCTCCCAGACTCCGGCTCTGGTGACGCCCCTCAATGGCGCCGTCCATCTCCTGCACTTGCCGCCAGACTCCGCACACTCTGCCCGACACCGGAGCCACTGCCGCCTGTCAGCGTCATCCACCACTTGCAGAAGGGGAACCCACAGAAGTCACCGGAGCCTCTGGTCAGTATTTATTCTCCCTCAGCACCGCTATCCGCCCTGCCTGCTGCGTAGCTCTGCTGTCATCAAACTCCTCTGGGGTAACTGCGCAACAGCCATTAACGGCTGTCGCTTTGAACCTTTGTCCACGCGCTCCCTTTTGCTTGCCCTATCCACGAGCATAAGAATTTTATTTATATGTGCCTGTCAGCATGTCCGTTAGGGCTCCCCTATCATCCGGGACATTGTGATGGCCCTAGTGTAAAACTTATAGTTAGCCTGTTGCCAGATCAGTCCATCTCTCCCTTCTGGGGGGGAAAGTTCAGCATTCTATATTAATAATAAATGTACTTATTCTTTCTATGAAAGTCTCCATCGCCTTCTGTGAAGGCATTATATATACATTGTAATATGAATTTCCCCTATGGGGATGGCACATATGACCCACTAGAAGAGTATCTTATGTTAAGAATGCTCGGTTCAGTATTATATGCCCATAGTTTACCATATACACATGTACAACATAAACATCACATCACCACTGTATATGTGGTTATCATATTTTTCCCAGTAAAACATTGCATGTCCTCAGGCAATTTACTCTATATATTTGAAACATTAGTACAATATATATTCAACATTGAAAGTCATTACCTTCCTTTGAGTCAAGAAAATTTACATTTTTATCAAAAAAACATTCTTTACTTTAAACACGTTTATCAGTCTCTAAAGTGGAGGGGTTTAACCCTTCCGGTACTTCTAATGAGTCTGCTTGACATCTCTTCTACACCATCTTTGTGGAGGAGTTTCCACGTTCCTCTGCCTTTCTTCTTTTCTCTGCGAGAAGTATTCCCCTAAGGCATTGGAGATATGCTGGGTCTTGCAGAGGATGGTAGGGGACTTGTGTTATTGTGTCTTCTTCTGTACGGTCTCGTACCCCATCTTCCAGACTCATTCTGCCCTGGCATAGCTCGAGTTGGTTTCTGTGTACCATCTTGAGAACTTGGTGGTCATCTCCATCTCTTCTTATCCCATACACCCCAGTGTCTGTAGCCAAAAGGTGGACAATCACATAGGGTTCAGATTCCCAGAAGGCGATGTAATTCGTTACTCCGTTGGTCATCCATCTTCCAAACTCGGTCTCCCACTTGGAACGATGTGGCATTCACGTCCTGGCCATAACTTGTCCCTTGTCGGTGGTGGGCTGTCTCCATCCTTTCTTCCACTACTTTCTCGGGCAGTTCAAGATGATGCTCATGTTCGTTCACCCTGTCAGTCTGTATAACTTCTGTCCTCTCAGGGAGGGTGATAAGCTCCTGATTCGCTGCTCTGTTTCTCCTACCAAAATGCCGTCTGTGGAAAAATGGCGGTGGACTTCTGCACTGGACGGGTCTCTGCTGGGGGAACGTTTCCTCCACTCTCTCCCCTTCACTTGCTTGTTCTGTACTTATGCCTTCTACACTAGATTCTGCAGCATCCTCTACTTTTGGCTGATAGGACCGTCTGCTGAACCGACATCTGTTGGGAGCAAACCGGCTTCCTTTAACCGGTACACCGGCAGGGCCAGTCACGTTGGCTGCCTCAACACCCTTCTATCCTTCTACCACATCCAATTCCACCGTCTCGCCATCTCCAACACTGCACAGAAACTTCTGGGGGTGGTTTCTCTTTATGGCCGTCTGATGGATAAAGACCATCTTTTGTGTCATTCCTGTTCGTGACGCCAAATGTGAAACCCTTCCCAGGAAGGTATCCACCCAGGAATGTATGACCTCCTTTCCCTCGGATAGAAGTTCAGGATTTCATGTGGAGACAATTTCTTTCTTTATATCAAGCAATTTAATATTCACAGAAATGAGTAATGTATAATGTATTTCCACAGTGTACATTCAATAGTTACAATATAAATAACAACAAGAATTGACCAATTTTTTTTATGCTGGAACAGTGAACGTTGGTCCTTCAATGGATTCCTCCGCTACTGTGCTTCGGTTCACTTCAAATCCATACAACTCTAACCCTTCCTTCTTGCTAGAATGCAAACTAGTTATCCTATAGCATATTATTACGTTAATACCATGTAAGATACTTCAATACATTTAAAACTTACTGTATATTTATCGGTTACAATATTAGACAACTTCCTAATAATTACTGTATAATAGAGGCCTCTACTTTACCAGGAACAATTATTATTGCACACTTCCTACAAAAGTTCCTAATGTAACTGCAGTTACACCCTCAATAAAGCATTTACTGAAAGGGAAATGCTCCTTCTCACATGAATTAAAGGTCTAACGGAGCGCTATCTCCGGGTTATTTGTAATCCACTGGATATGATTAAGTCCAGGTAAGTGTTAAGCAATGAAGTCACTGACTCTATTGGAGGTGATAGAAAACTATCACAAGGTGGCGCTGTTTTACCACAAAGTACAATTACACAATGTTTGTGATATTCACTTATTTAAAAAAAAGGCATATTAAAATACAATTAATAAACACTCAAATATACATACAAGACAAACAACACACAACACATAAAGCATATATTAGCTTTGCAGAGCGAGGCAATGTTTCAATTTGAAGCTTATATGGTATTCAAATGTATTCCTGAGGCAATTTAACAATAGTTACCAGTCCCTTAATGATGTTCCTTAAGGTTGTTCTAAGTTACCAGTCCCTTAATGATGTTCCTTATGGCATCCAGCTGAGGAAGCCGCCGAGCGTTACTAAGGCGGAGAAACGCGTCGGAGCCCGATACAGCCCGGTACCAGTACCCTGTTATGCTGCAATTATCAGCAATATCCATTCCTGACATCTGGTGAGCATAATCGGCCAAAGAAGCCCAAAGGAGAGTATATCTGGACACTAAAAACCTGGAGCCAGTCCAATAATATCAGGACCCATGAATTGCTTTGAGCGTGTGTTCACAGCTTTACTCACCTACAATCTATACTTGCATCTATTCTCATTCACTTCCCTATATCTCAGCTGTATTGTGTACTAAGAATTGTGCTTTAATTGTGTTACGTCTAGTTCTGTATACCCTGTACTGTTCTAATGTGTTCTATATGTATGGTGCTGCGTACCGCTTGTAGCACCTTATAAATAAAAATATAAGAATGGAACAAGGTACCGGTGGGAGACATTCTTCACAGGAAGAGGAGCAACAGAACATGAGGACATGCACTGACACTGGGGGGAGGAAGGTTCAGGGGAAATGTGAGGAAGAATTTTTTCACAGAAAGAGTAGTAGATAAGTGGAATAGCCTCCCAACAGAGGTGGTAGATGCAAATACAGTAGTACAATTTAAACATGCTTGGGATAAGCATATTGATATCCTTACAAAAAAATAAGGATCAAATATGGTTTGAGGTAACATGTTTAAAAAAAGGGGCAGACTAGGTGGGCCAAGTGGTTCTTATCTGCCGTCAAATTCTATGTTTCTATGATTCAGTAATATAGGGGTGTCAAAATGAAATTATACCCCCCCCCCCCAACCACTAAAAAGCTTGTAACATCCCTGGTACTAATTCAATTGTTTTGCAATTATTTACACATTGCATACAGCAGCAATTCCTGAGTGATCACATAGTTCTGTACTCACCACTGTAGTAGCCTGTACATTGTAATACTCAGTCTCTGGTGCGTTCCTCTTATCTGATGTCACTGTTGGTAATTAGAAATTCTTAGATGCATTTACATTGGTTATCATGTAGGATATTACTGTATTATGCAAATCTACTGATGCTAAGTAAATTGTCAAATACACTGTAATTTTATTTAGAAAGCGGTCTCATACCTCCAACTGTCCTGATTTACCAGGGATGGTCGATTTTTGGGACTATCCTGCTGTCCCACGTATGGGCCCGTGTCCCATGGTAAAGGGGAGTAGGGGTGGAAGTTGGAAGTGCCCCTGTCCTTTGCTGCAAGCAGTGGTGTATGTGTGCAACATCTATTTACAGGAGGCAGAGGGTCTGGGGGCGTGGTCATCAGCTCATATAGCGAGGGTCATGCCTCCATAGTGATCATCATTCCTGTGAAGCAACACCCCTAGTGGTGAGACCACGCCATTTCTGGTCCCATGCAGACTACAGCAGCCAAATTATTGGGAGGTATGTCTACTACAATTATTATGTCCGCAGTGAGTATGTCGACATAACAATGCCAATGCTAGATCCCAACATGGGGGTTATGCTACTTATATACCAGCCTGGCACTCTGGTTGTTAGACAGTAGTAGTACAATATAACAAACGTGCGACACATATGTTCTGTTCACATTGCACAGTGGTGTTATGTACTAACGCTCATCCAATGACATGTATACTGCACGTCCCCCCCATTACCTGTCTGATCCTCTCTCAGGGGAAGGACACATCTCTTATACAGCAGGAAGGTTGCACTAACAATCAGCACAACCACCAGGACTGTCCCACAGATGACTCCAGCTATCCATCCAGTATTGAGCTCACATACGCAGGCACCTGTGCAATAGATGGATGTTAGGATAGAATATCTTAGGATATTTTAGCAAGTTCAAGATAGTATACAGGAATACAATAAATACAATCAGCAGTGGCTCCTACCTGTATGGGGGATAGGGCTGCCTGGTGTGGGGGAGCAGAAGACACCCCCACCTCTGGCCATGCCCTGGTGCCTAGCAGCTGCATAGTTCAAACTCTCGGCTTCTATGGAGTGCATTGGCTGCAGCCCACAGAAGCTGATTGGCCCTGATGATGAGGCAGGGAGTGTTATCCTACAGTATGCCAGCTCTTTCCTTATTACAGCCCAGTCTGGCAGGCCCACCTACCAAATGGGACCACCTGTCCTGCAGGTTACTGACAGGTAGCACTTCCAATAGGAAGTCACTGCCAGCCTCCGTGTACCAGGGCAGTCATTAACTTACTGGCTCACTGCAGTGGGGGGTTTTACTGCGTTTCTGCATTCCTGCCACCCATAGGTAAATTCAGCCACTGCATAAAGTTAATGTAAGATAATACACAGTGATATCACCCAAGGCATGTGCCTTATTTATCTATACTGTATATCGATTATTGGTCTATATCACATGTTTTTAAGAAGGTTACAATGATCAATGTCCTGGCTCTTCCCTCAGCTTGAATAATTAAATAAATCAAAACTTAAGTACACAACTTACAGTTACAGTTTCAATAATACTTTGTTTTATCCAAAACCAAGGAATAAGCTTGATGATGGAGGCCCGTTTATGAGCTGGATGGATCTTAGATCACTAGGCTGAGGGAGATTGGGCTTATTCAGTGCACAGCACCATGGGGATATGTGTTTGTGGTTATCCTAGCTGGGTGGTGCTAGGAATAAGCAATATAGTTTTTCCCATGATGACCTTGTGCATGTCAAACTTTATTCCGCTGCACATCTAACCTTGAGCAGAGTTTGCAGCTTACCATCACTGCATTAGAGGAACAGGAGGGTCAGAGGTTGAGGAAGAGAGGATTGGTAGCTGGGTAACAGTTAGGGGGTCTAGGAGGATTAGAAGATGGAGGAATCGACAGGCAAGCTCTGAACTACCAAACCCTAGTAGATATGCCCAAATAAGCACAGCAACTATGGTTGAGAGTGAGCAGCTGGGGGAGCTGGCAGGGAAGGGTTATACCCCCTTTGGTAGGGAGCATAATTTGGAGAGGAAGGGCCCAAGGCAGATGGTGGTGGTAGGGGATTCAATTATTAGGAAAGTTGATAGGGCAATCTGTTATTGGGACCATGATAGGCGTCCAGTCTGTTGTCTCCTGGGTCATATCGTGGACCGGGTGGACAGATTATTGGGAGGGGCTGAGGAAGACCCAGCGTTCTTGGTGTATGTTGGCACCAATTACAAAGTCAGAGGTAGATGGGATGTCCTCAAAAAAGACTTTAGGGATCTAGGCAATAAACTTAAGGCGAGGACATCTAGGGTAATAATCTCAGAAATATTGTCTGTGCCACGAGCTAGCCCAGGGAGACAGAGGGAGATTAGGGAGGTTAACATGTGGCTCTGGTGCAGGAGGGAGTGATTAGAATTCCTAGAAAACTGGGTGACTTCTCAGTCAGGTGCCACGTCTTTTGTCGCGACGGATTGCACCTGAACAAGGAGGGGGCAGGGGTGCTCGGGGGTAGAATGGTGGGAAGGTTGAGGAGATTTTAAACTAGGATGGTGGGAGAAGGGCAGGGGTAAAATGAGCCGGAATGGGGCAGAACTGTGTTCCGTCAGTTCCATTTTGGAGGCAGAACGGTTCCGCCTCCGTCCGGTCACCATGCCCCACTGTCTGTCCCTGCCATTATGATGTGTACCTTATGGTGCCAAGTAAGGCGACAGACTGAGGAGTGCACTGGGAGCAGCCTGGACCGCACTTGTCTTGGTGGCAGATGCAGGGTGAAGCGCTGCAATGGGCGAGTCCCGGCTGGGCTTCAGGAGGTGGATGGTATGATCCTGCTGCTGCGCTGCGTGTGTGAGTTCGCTGGAGGCAAGAGAAGCTGGGCAATGTGCGTTAGGAGGAGGTGGCTGAGTCTCAGCCCTGGCTGCTGAGATGAGACTGTGGCTCCCGTCTGCTGTATGGCCCAGGACAGACAAAATAGGCACACTCCTCTACATGTAATATCCAGCTCCCATGGCATCCTCTGTGTGCACCTCCTCCCATTCCCTGCTAGTATTTAAGCCCTGTACCTCTCAATCCAAATTTCCTTTCACCCAGTGCACCTGTCCACCCATTTACCTCTCTATCCCAGCACCTCTTATTCTCCCCGTGTGCACCTAAAATCTCCCTGATAATCCACATTACTCTGTTCTCCCTATGGTCCCTGTGTGCCCGAGCATCTCCCTAAATTTCCCCATCATCCTGCTCCCCCACATGCCCTTTGCGTGCCTCAACATCTCCTTAACCTTTCCCACCACCCTGCTTCCATTTATGCCCTGTATGCCCCAGCATCTCCTTAGACTTCCACATCACCCTGCTCCCCCTCATGCCCCTTGTGTGTCCCTAGCATTGGGATAAAAAAATAAATAAAAGGAGATCTGAGCTAATTGTCTGTACTAATGTGTGTTATAGGGCCCTGAGCTGCTGCCATTTCTAGCTCAGTATTAGCCTCACACCCCTCTTTAGCCTGCCCGACCCTGTGCAGCTGCCAGCAACAGCATTCTTACCTCCTCTTCTCCGGCTGACCTGTCAGAACTGGTGCGCTGTCTATCGCTAGATGCTGCACCCTTGGTGGGCTACTCTTCACTCCCATAGCTTTCACTGCCCATACACTATCCCCTACCTATCACAGTCCGCCCTCTGTTCCCTAGCTGTCACTGACAGCACTATCCCTTCCTGTCCCAGTTTACCTCCTGTTTCCTAGCTGTCACAGTCTGCCCTCAGTTTCATAACTGCCACTACCTGTGCTCTATCCCCTTGCTGCCACAAACTGCCCTCTACCCCCTACTTGTCACAGTCTGCCCCCTGTTCCCCCTAGTTGCCACTGCCTGCCCTCTACCCCCTACCTGTCACGGTCTGCCCTCTGCAATAGGGGTTTATGTTACCTCTGCCACTGTGCATGTAACCCCTGGCAAAGAGCATGAAACCCCTGGCAAAGAGCATGAAAACCCTGGCATCGAGCAAGAAAACCCTAGCAATGAGCATGTAGGCAGGCACAGTAGCACTTATGTGGCATAATGTGCAATGGGCATTACGATGTGCATAATCCCCTGTCCCACAAAGCCATGCACTAAATTTTTGTGGCGTGCCTGTGGCTCAGTGTTCAATTTTTTAAAGGTATTGGATTGATTTGCACTGTGGGGCATAGTTAGGGGTAGAATCATGTGGCCTGCATTATTCTTTTCATGGTTATGTGGAATAGACCATAAATGTAAAGCTTGCAGGGAGCGTGGACTACCCTAGCACCCACCCTGGCTATGACATATGGGGAGGGGGGGGGGAGAGGTGGGGGAAGGGAGTTCCACCACCTCTCCAGGACCACTTTAAGCACTGGGTGAGGGTATAGTAAGAAACATTAAACCAATAAATGAGTGTAGAATAGAGGGCAAAGACAGCTACATTGTGGAGGAATCAAGGGGAAGGTAGGGAAAAGGGAACAAAGTATATGAAAAGTGTATGAGAAACACACAGCCAAGTACAAATATTGTCTATGATATGGGACACCACTTAGGACATTATCAATATGGGGCACTACTCTAAACATTATGAATAAGGGGCACCACTTTGGAAATTGTGAATAAGGGGCACTACTCTAGGCATAAATAAGGGGCACTACTCTGGACACTATGAATAAGTGGCACTACTCTGGACATTATGAATAAGGGGCACCACTATTAACATTATGAATATGGAGCACTATTCTGGGCATTATGTGGAAGCAGAATTACTTTGTGCATTATTGGTAAGTGGCATTACTGTGTGCGTTATCTGTAACCTGCACTACTCTGGGCATTATAAAAAATGGCTATTACTCTTCACGTTATTTGGAAGCAGCACTACTAGGGGCATTATGTTTAAGGCTCAGTACTGTTTGCATTATGTGTAAGCGGCACTGCTCTGGGCATCATGTGGAAAAGGCACTGCTCTGGGCATCATGTGGAAGAGTCACTACTCTGGGCATTATATGAAGTTGCACTACTCTGGGCATTATTTGGAAGAGGCACTACACTTGGCATCATGTGGAGAGGGTACTACTCTGGGTAATAAGTGGAAGGTGCACTTCTCTGGTCATTAAGTTTAAGAGGAACTGCTCTGGTTATCATGTGAAAGAGGCACTGCTCTGGGCATCATGTGTATGGGACACTTCTCTGGGCATTTTGTGGAAGAGGCACTCAGGGCCGGTGCAAGGTACCGGAGCACCCCAGGCCAGGGAGGGTGTGGGGGGGCGCTCCAGTGCCTTGCACCTGCCCTGAGTGCCTCTTCCACAAAATGCCCAGAGATGTGTCCCATACACATGATGTCCAGAGCAGTGCCTCGCCCGCTCCTGGGGGGTTGGTTGGTTGATGCGGCCACCGCTACACTCCATGGGGGGGTTGGTGGAGTGAGATGGGGCTGCAGCTTCTCACTCCACGGGGGGGTGGAGATGCGGCGATGGCCGCAGCTCCAGGCGGGCTCCAGGGGGGTCAGTGCAGCCACCGCCGCTATGCTCCATCGGTGGGGGGGGTTGTTGGAGGGAGATGTGGCAGCTGCATCTGGCACCACAGGGGGGGGTGGTTAGAGATGCAGTGATGGCCACAGCACCAAGGAGGTCAGTGCGGGCACTATACATGGGCAGGCGCCAGGGGCGTGGGTAGGCTCGCTCACCTGCTCCCAGGTGCTTTCCTCCTACTCTCCTTGGCACCAGCGGGACCCTTCCTGCTGCTGCTGCTCCTCCTGCAGCTCATTATCGCCCTCCAGTGGCCGGTGGCCTAGTCAAATGCCTAAAGCTGCCTAGTGGTGGGGCCGTGGAGGCACTGCTCTGGACATAATGTGGAAGAGGTTTACACAGAGAGAGGGGGTGCAAATGCACTATGCAATCATTAAATTATAATATAGAATAAGAGGTTGTTGGTATATCATTGCCCAGTGATATTGGCCTGCCCACCAATCGTCCAGGTCACCTCTTGTCGAGCAGGTCCCTAACACTATGGGGTCACCACCTGGGATGCAGGGAACCCCGAAACATGATCCAGCTAAGAACCCCCCCATCACAATAAAGAATAGTAATAGTAAAGGGTGTGCAATTTAGAGCCACTTTTCCATAATGTGGAAGATGCACTGCTCTGGGCATCATGTGAATAGGGCACTGCACTGGGCAACATGTGGAAGGGGCACTGCTCTGGGCATTATATGAAAGGGACACTGCTCTGGGCATTATGTGGAAGAGGCAGTGCTCTGGGCATCATGTGGAAGAGACCCTATTATGGGCATCATGTGGAAGGGGCACTGCAAAGGGCACTACATGAAAGGGGCACTGCTCTGGGCATCATGTGGAAGAGACGCTATTATTGGAATCATGTGGAAGGGGCACTGCAAAGGGCACTACATGAAAGGGGAACTGCTCTGAGCATTGTGTGGAAGCAGCACCAGGCTTCAAATAAAACCATAATGAATCACAACTGATAATGGTGATCCGAGGCAGGGGCGTAGCTTGTGTAAGGCAGCCCCCGCCACTGCTTGGGGGAGTGGGGGCTGCGTGGGCGCCGGCTCCCGGCCGGCGCACTATGTGTCAAAAACGGGCAGTATTTTTTTTTTTAAAACTTACATTCTGCAGTCAGTGCACTGCTGCGTGCGCCTGCTGGCGAGCCGCCTGCCGCTGCCGCACAGGCGAGTCGGCCGTGGGCAGCACGGGAGCAGCCATGACAGACTGGCTGCTGTCAGTCAGTCACATTGCGGGGCGGGCGGCTGTCCAATGAGGGATGGTTGGTTGCGCCGTGCGTGGCTGGGAAATTGGCTGGGGAATGAGAGGGCGGGCGGGGGAGTGGCCTGGGACTGAGTGACAGGGTAAGCAGCAGTGACTGCTGGTTACTCTGCCTCAGCTTCTCCTATGCGTGTGACGTGATGACGTCACACGCTGGAGAGGCCACGCCGCGGCCAGACAGAGGAGCCCGGGAAGCTGAGCAGAGAGGTTGCCTTGCAGTGTCCCAGACAGTCGACCCAGAATCAGGCAGCACTGTGAGCAGCATTGTAAAAGCAGAGGTGTGTTTTGACTTGCAATGATATAAATACATTTTAAAGAAGTACTGTATATGTGTATGTTTTTGCCCTAACAAAATTCCGTGTGTGTGGGGGGGGGGGGGGGGCGCAATATATTTTTTGGCTGGGGGGAGCAAAATTTATAGTTACGCCACTGATCCGAGGCTTCATCCACAGCCACTTTATTGTGACTGTGTAATTCCATCCAATCATGAATTAGGCTTAAAGTAAGAAATAGTAAGTAGCTGTGCCCCTGGGCAAACCATGTTGTACTGCAGGGGAGAGATATAAATGTGTTAGGGTGTGTTCAAACTGAAATCTAAATTACAGTGTACAGTAGAATAATGCTGTGTAGTCAGTAGTTACCCTGCATGCAATAATAATGTACTGTATATATTTGCACTGCTTGCTTTGCAACATCCAGATTTGTCCAGATACCGGTACAGTAACTTGCTTTTATTTACTTTATTCCCAAATCATAATCAGACCCAGTAGTTGCTTTACAGAAAAGCCCATTTCTGGCCAAAATTCTATGCATGGCGCGATGCATGTGCAGCCTGCAAATATCCATAATATCCGGTATGATCTGCTGGAAGAATAACAGATATAGGTAGTATCAGGACAGAGGCAGAAATGCTACTATAGGTCACCCTGTATCAGTGTCACATCCAGAAATCCTGTTCCAATCTAGGCTGAAACAGTGTGGCCTAAACATAGTTATACACACACAGGGGGTTTATTTATGGGAGTTCTACTGTTGATGGGTGGTTGCTATGAGCAACCAATCAAATTATCTCTATTATCTTCTAGATTAGTGGTTTCCAACCTGGGGTACTCTGCAGAATCAGTTGGGGGTACATGAAAATAATATTGGTAATGGCAGAATAATATGTCTCCCGATGGTGGAAGAAGTCTACCATTGCCGTGGAGACTAACCACCTTGTCACTTCCGGTTTGGTCTGCAGCTTCATTAGCGTCTCCTCATGCTTTTGCCTGACCAGCAATCCAGTGGAAACTACCCGCGCTACCCACACATACTACTCAATTCCTCTCCACTCATAGGTATTGTGGATATTTCCAATTGAGGGGGTACCCATAAATCAAGGGGTACAGGAGAGGAAAAAATGGCTGGGAACTGCTGTTCTCGATAAATAAAATATATAAAAGGTTAAATAGTCCTGACCTTTTTCAAATGTAGTACCAGCAGTGACCACTAGAGGCCACTCAATGACCAAATTACTTATAACAAGTAAGGGAAACCAAAATGATCTGTTTCAAACTTGCTGGATATGGAGAGAGGGAGCAGTGAAGACAGAGATTGGAGCTAGGAGCAGATAGGGACTAAGCCAGTGATGGCTAACCTTGAGACTCCATCTGTTGTTGAACTACACATCCCAGCATGCCCTGCATCAGTTTCAGCATGGCCAAAAAGTAAAACTGTAGCAGGGCATGCTGGGATGTGTAGTTCAACAACAGCTGGAGTGTTAAGGTTAGCCATCACTGTACTAAGCTGTCATTTTCATGATAAATAAAAAGTAGAATCTGATTGGTTGCTATGGGCAACATCCCATCTTCAATAGAACCCTGAATCTTAGTAAATAAACCCCAGGATTTTTAACTGCCCTTTATGTTACAAAGAGATGGCTCTGTTACATTACCTGGTCTTGGGTTGGAATAATTCATGATATACTTACGTGTTTCAACAATCACATGCTGAGAGGCAGTAGCAGTGCGCATCGTCACCGGATTCGTAACCACACAGGTGTAAATTCCTTGGTTCTCACAATTAGCATTATGAATTAAGAGTGTATTTTGCTTTATACCAAGATCTCTATCCATGAATCTCCATCGGTAGTCGGGTGGTGGAACAGAGTCAGCAGAACATGATAATGAGATGTCCGAACCAATATACACAGATAATTCACCAGATATTTGCACGTTCTCTGGGCCATCTGCAATAACAAATATATCCTATGTCATAACACTACGACAGAAAATAAGTCTGCAAGTTCTGCTGTGGGGACCAGCATTGAAGCAACCAAGTCTGTATTGCACAGACTGGGCCACGAAAATGCAGCTTTATGGCCACCTGCAATGGTCCACCGATGCCCATTGTCGCCCCCTTAGCTACTTAAACTGCAGTCACAATGCAACCGCAGTTTAAGTGCTCACGCTGTTTTACTCATTTTGAAGTGACGCTACCTTTCATTCTAAATTCTGGTGAAGAATCCAAACACATTAAGCAAGTATCAAAAATACCTTTATATACTTCAAGATCGGTGTTAAATTGTGAGTTGGATTATGCTACATTATACCTGCTCCTTTTATTAAGAGAGCTGAGAATCATCATTATTTCTAAACATTATGGATTTATTGACTATAATACACGTTGTTTTTTTTCTATTTTTGTCCGATATGCCACAGGAAAATGAGCAAATAGTGAAAAAGGAAAACCGAGATTCCTAAAATTTAATTGGTGAGCAGGAGGAGGGAGTTAGAAATTGGTTCAGACTCAAGATCTGCAAAGTGCCCCCTCCCCCACTCAATGGCACTGTCTGCAGAAACTTAGGTGATCTTGTATTATGTATGATATAGGCAGAGGCGTAACTAATATTGTGGCGCCCCCCCCCCCCCCCCCCCCCCCCCGCCAAAAAAATTACCTTACCCCTCCGCATGCCGCCGCCGGCCCCGCATTCAGTCCGGCACCGCAGATAGCCTCCGGGCTCCGTCTCCTGCAGTAATGAAAAATGACACGACAAAATGGCTGCCCCCGAAAAGCAGACAGTTTTTTTTAGGGATGTTAGAGGAGGCGGCGGCCTCCTCTAGCATCCTTAAAAACTGTTTGCAGCCATTTTGTCCTGTCATTTTTCATTACTGCAGGAGACGGAGCCCGGATGCTATCTGCGGTGCCGGACTGAATGCGGTGGAGGCGGCATGCGGAGGGGTAAGGGGGGGTCGGGGTCTGACCAGAGTGCCCGGGCACCAGGGGCCCCCCGCTGGCGCTTGCTCCCCCAAGCAGCCGCGGTGGCTGCCTTACGGTAGCTACGCCTCTGGATATAGGGTAATTTTGTGCATACCCCCAGATAGCACATTTTAACTGTAGCTAAGTGAAGAGGAGTCTCCAGATGTTTCCAGTTTTGGTGCAACTACGCACCTTTACAGTGTTCACATTAACAAATCAAGCGCTGAACAAGCTTTTCTGCTAATTTGCTGCTAAAATATTGCAAAAAACAAAGGTGCAGATTCGGACCTGTTCGCACCGGTCAGAATTCAGCCATGTCCCCAATAGTGGGGGTCTGCGCATTCACCTAGGCACTAATGTGCTTGTGTAAACATGTGTAAACCCCCACAGCGAGTGCCTTTGGCAAATTTTTCATTTACTGGGGCCATCACTGTCTGACAGGCAGCGTTTCATAGGCGTGCCAAAAAAATGGTGGGCATTTTGGAGCATTGTCCTTTCGTATTTTCACATGTGAACTATTAAAGTCAAAATATCTATTTTGGTCAACAGGTTTGATATGTTTCAATTTCTGACTTAGTACCTACTACAGAGTGTGCAATATCCAAAAATGTTATTCTATTATGGTGACTTTTAAACCAAACTCATTATTGTGTCATCTATTTGTGAATAATAGAAATTCATTTGAATCCACATCTCAAATTATAAAAAAAACATCTATAAATCTGTAATAGAGGCCCCGGCTCCCCCAAATCAGCAACCCCGCACTCTTCAAAAGCACTCATGTAGAGGTTAGCAAAACTGGGGGCAAAATTGGTCCCCATCGCAGTCCCTGAGTTTGTAAATAACATTTTGAATTAAACAAAAAATTATTGTGTTTAAGGATAAATTTAGTACAAGAGAGGTAGACATTTCTACATCTTTCAGATAATTTTGGAATTTCCGTTTTTATGGCTAGATTGTGTGGAATGATAGAATATAGCACTTCAACATCACATGCCACGAGGATGTAGTTCTCTGCATTGGATATTGTTAATTAGGATCAGAAAATGTTTTGAATCTTTGATATGTGATTTTAGCTTCTCAATGTGACCCTGCAGGTGACTATCAACACATGCTGATAGATTTTTTTGAGGGACCCAATACCAGATATAATTAGATGCCTTGAGGGATTTGCGAGTGATTTGTGTATTTTGGTGCGGATTAAACCTTAATTGATACAAGTTATTGTATATTGAACCCCCAACAATGGCATATTCCAACATTATTAACTTATTGTTAAACTGTCTCTGAACGTCCTTTATATAGTCTGTAGTATTTAGGATCACAATTCCACCAACTTTATTGGCCAGTTTGATTGTGACACTTTTATGGTTATAAACATTTTATCACTTTTCTTTCTCCTGGTTTTAGATTATCTTTCATATAGCTTTTGTCAGGATTCGTGGGTTTTGTGAGTCCATTTGCTGATCAGGAGCTAAGGGGCACACTGAGGGACGGAAGATAGTAGGCTTGATATAAGTCTTTCTCATAAGCAATGATAGAAAGTAACTGGTGGCAATGTATCACAGTCTCGGAAGAGCAAGTGCTTGATAGGATGGAACGAGAGTCTATTGGTACAGGTGCCTGGAAGCACTGGGTTGCAGCCATGGGGAACAGGTGTCTGGAAGCATGGAGAGGGACCACAGGAGCACAGGTGCCGGTAGCACGGAGTAGGTCCACTGGAGAGCTGGTGCCGGAAGCACGGAGTAGGACCACTGGAGTGCAGCTGCTGGAAGCATGGAGAAGGACCACTGGAGTACAGGTGCCGGAAGCACGGAGTAGGACCACTGGGGTGCAGGTGCTGGAAGCATGGAGTAGCACCACTGGGGCACACGGGTACACACTGAGAGATAACAGGAGCAACAGTCATGGAAGCACACAGGTGGGGGAACGCCGGTGCAGGTACTCACTGGGAAGCACGCAGGTATGGAGATGCTGGTGCCGGTACACACTGGGAGATAACAGGTGCAACAGTCTTGGAAGCACACAGATGTGTGAACGCTGGTGCAGGTATTCACTGGGAAGCACGCAGGTATGGAGACGCTGGTTCCCGGTACACACTGGGATGCACACAGGTGTGGAAACGCTGGTGCCGGTACACACTGGGGATAACAGGAACAAAGTCTTGGAAGCACTCAGGTATGGAGATGCTGGTGCAGGAATACGCTGGGGAGCACAGGCCGCAGGTTACCTCCTGGGAAGTGATAGCGAAGCACTGGCATCTGCTGGAAGTCAGGTGAGGGATTAAATCCCCCGGGCATGTTCCTGATTGGATGAGCGGGAAAGTCTGAGTGGAAGCCATTGGGTGGCCACAGAAAGATGGCAGTGCCCTATAGGACACAGGACCATGCCAACATGGCGTGGAGACCAACACGTTTCGCTGTCACTAATCTGCCTCCTTAGTGACAGCAAAACACGTTGGTGATCAAGTTGGACCTGCTGTGGACACTTTGTCCACCACCTGCTTATTTTTCTGGGACCCTTTACAGCCTTCTCAAATACCTGGAGCACTGTACAATTGGCACAGTGCACTTTACCAACAGAAGCCCACTAAGTCTTGGATTGGGACTAATACAGTGGCTTATTGAATTGGAGTATCCACCCCATCATCACAAAGCACGCATCTTAGAGAGGATCCCCACAAGCCCTACAAACCATTGTGGACTGGGACACCTCCAGTGATATATTGGGATTACAAATTGGACTCCAGCTGCTCCATACTTCTCCCTAGGTTGAGATCCAACAGAGCAGGTTATATAACAACAGGTTTCAAATGTTTTTAGTTGCATTTTTATTGTATATCTTGTGTTATAAAATTAATTTTTATGCTAACTGTATAAATTGGTTGACTCATTAAAATTTATGCAATACCCCCCTTTTTTCCACTTTGAATATTCTGGCACCTGACTAGTCCCTTTTTGCAGCTGCTTGCCTTGAGAAAACTACCTCGGTTAGCGCTCTAAACAGTTTACTGTTTTTTGTCCCACTAGGCAGGAGATGACAGGCGCGGCCGATGGGACACAGCAGCAGGACTCCTCTGGCCTGTACCAACATGGAGGGAACGGAGGCCCTGCCAGCGGACCTGGACCGGTAAGTGCTGCTTGTGTCTAACGGTTGTGACAACTTTTTCTGCTTTTTCACACATTTTTCCATATTATTCTAGGGTGGATTTGTAAAAGCATTCCACAAATGGCCCTTTGTACTGCAAAGGGTAAAAGTTTGACTTTTTCTTAGAGATCTTTGTTCTATAAATATCATAATTTTTTTGGTTCAATATCAAAGACTTCTTCTATTTCTGATTCTTCCCTAAGGGATTCCAACATATCCAGGGTTTGTTTGTATTTTTTATCTAAAACTATAGATGACTTCTGTTTGGTTTACCTGTTACAGGTAAATTAAAGATATTTGGCTTGGGGATTTGTACCCAGGGGTTTGAATCATAGCAGCCATCTGAGGGGGACTGCGGGGACTCCAGTCCCAGGCACACACAGAAAGGGGGCCCCCGGACTGGAGTCTATCAAGTATAATTTGTCATCATTTCATTTGACGCAATATACAGCACCTGTAGAGGTTGGGTTATGCGGCCAGTGCTGCACACATGGGAGGTCTCCCCAGACATGCCAGCATACCTTCCAACTGTCCTGCTTTTCGTGGGAATGCCCTGTTATTACGGGATGATACCACATCTCTCCCGGGGCCTGTAGAGTCCTGTGGTGGGGAGAGGGACAGTTGTGAGTCCCCCCTGTCATCCTTGAATATGCGTACAGCATCTATTTCTGCAGCCAGAGCGGCTGAGGGCATGGCTAGCAGCTCATGAAGCCACTGGCCAGGCCCCCACAGCAGTGAAAATGGGGCATAGCCTTGCTGGATTATTGTAGTAAGTGAGTATAGACCACACCCCCTTGTTGCCAGGCCTTCGGTGCGCTCATTGGCCCTCTTTACCTCTCTTTAATGTTGGGAGGTATAATGCCAGAACTTCCACAAGGGTGAGGGGGGCCCTGCCCATTTTGTCAGACCCGGGCCCCACAATTTTTGATGGCATCATTTCATTTGACGCAATATACAGCACCTGTAGAGGTTGGGTTATGCGGCCAGTGCTGCACACATGGGAGGTCTCCCCAGACATGCCAGCATACCTTCCAACTGTCCTGCTTTTCGTGGGAATGCCCTGTTATTACGGGATGATACCACATCTCTCCCGGGGCCGGTAGAGTCCTGTGGTGGGGAGAGGGACAGTTGTGAGTCCCCCCTGTCATCCTTGAATATGCGTACAGCATCTATTTCTGCAGCCAGAGCGGCTGAGGGCATGGCTAGCAGCTCATGAAGCCACTGGCCAGGCCCCCACAGCAGTGAAAATGGGGCATAGCCTTGCTGGATTATTGTAGTAAGTGAGTATAGACCACACCCCCTTGTTGCCAGGCCTTCGGTGCGCTCATTGGCCCTCTTTACCTCTCTTTAATGTTGGGAGGTATAATGCCAGGGCTTCCACAAGGGTGAGGGGGGCCCTGCCCATTTTGTCAGACCCGGGCCCCACAATTTTTGATGGCAGCCCTGGTTTGAATTATTATAAATTAATTACATCTAACAAATGTGGTAAATTATGAGGACCATAAAATCCTAATATTTGAGACTGATAGGGATTAATGTGTATGTAGACCCATTCCCCCTCCCCCGCACAAAATGATGTATAGATTTCATATATCATCGGATTCAAAGATATTGATCAGAATAATTTTTTTTCCACCCCAAAACACGCCCCCATACCTCTCCCCTTCGACGCCCCTTTTGAAATGAACTGGAGATGCTTTGATATTCATTTTCAAAAGATGGTTGTTTTGAATCGAATGTTGCGCAATGTCACGCGTCAAAACAAGAGAATGAAAGAGGCCTATTATGGTGCAGTAAAACCAGGTAGTTATATTGCTATTGATAAATATTATGACGATGTTAAAAATAAATGTAAAAGAACCGACGTAATAAAATGGTAACAAGAGCAAGATGCATACACATTGCACTATCCAGTGAGAAAAAAAACAATAAAAAGAAACATGATTTGAATATCAGGGATAAATCAGCAGTGGCAATGTGATTTGGTTTTGCTCATAGATTTGGTTTCGCTCATAGACCTGTCAAAGCCCAACGATGGCACTAAATATATATTAACTATCATCAATATATTCAGAAAGAGGGCCTGGGCTGAAAGTCTGACCACTAAGAATGCTACAGCAGTTGCTAATGCTTTTTGAAAAAAATATTCAACATGGTAAAGAGTTTCTAAACAAAGTCCTAAAAAAGTTGATAGAAAAAAATTGGTATACAACATTTCACAACCAATAATAATGTGAAAGCCGCTGTTATAGAGTGCTTCAATATGGCGATATTTCAAGGTAAAGAATACCAGCGGTGTAGCTAGGTGCCATGGTGCCCGGAGCAAGGGCATATTTCGTGCCCCCTCCTCCCGGGAATGAATTGGGGTGTGACTAACATGTGTTGGCATGTTACATCTATATAATAAGTTGAAGAATCTGTGTGCGTGTGTGTGTGTGCGTGTCCGTCGCATTGCGGACACACCGTGGCACTCAGAGACACCAAATTCAGCAACAAGATACCTCTGGACCCGGTGGTGTGCACCTCGAAGCCGTTTTTGGGAAATTTCACTTAGAAATTTAAAAAAACACCAAGTTGTAATTTACCTTCATTGATGTTCTGGGGAAAACATCGATGATCTGGGAAACCGTTTGCAAAGGAACAACTCCACACCTGATTTCATTGCTGTCATTGAGTATGAATGACACATTCTAACATTATGGTGAAGGCTTTAAACAATTAGGAAATAATTGAGGATATACATAGACCACACAACACACACACATAGTACACACACACACAGTACACCACATACGCACACATAGCACACAACACACACATTTATATGTAGAGCACCTCACACACTTACACATTGGACAGATACACACACACACAACACACCACATGCAGTACAATACAAATCCATACACACTACAACACACACCCAAAAACAGTACAACAAACACACAGAACACACACACTTAAACATTGCCAGGATACGCAAAGCACACTACACACACATATATACGTAGCACACATCACAAACTTACACATTCGGCAGATACACACAACACAACACTCACAGTACAACACACACCCACATTCACTACAACACATACCCAAAAACAGTACAATACACAAAACACACACTTAAACATTGCACAGATACACACAGCACACTACACACACACAGATTTATACATAGCACACCTTACGCACTTACACATAGGGCAGATACACACAACACACACACATAACATACCTCTAATAGCACAACACACACCCACATTCACCACACACACCCAAAAAACAGTACGACACACACAAAACACACACTTAAACATTGCACAGATACACAAAGACACACATACTGTATATACGTAGCACACCTCACACACTTACGCATTGGACAGATATATACAATACAACACACACAACCACATACACTACAACACACACACAAAAACAGTACAACACACACAAACACACAGAACACATAAAAAATAATTTGCCGTTTATTTAACCGTCTGTACCGGAAAATAAAAACTGTACCTAATGTACCATTTCTACTTTGTTCCCCATATCCATCTCTCCAGTCCTCCAGCCTGTCACTGCTCTCCCCGGCCAGTTGCACTGAGAAATATTTGTCCTGGCCAATGCACCCATTGATCAATACAAAGTGGGTACACTGCACTCACCCTGTTAGTCAGTTGGATATCAGGCACTGCTCTGCCTGAAGGGTTTCCCAGACTCTTTTGGTTCATAGATAATGTTTGGTCGATGGGCATGAGCGCTGCATGCATTTGTTTGAATGTTATGAGTGTTAGAAGTTGAAGAATAAGACTGAGATGAAGATTTGTCACGTTATAGTGTACAATTTACTCAATAAATCGTGAAAAAAATATGTGTACATAGAAGTACAATCAAGAAATGAAAGTAGGATTAAAAAATAAATTCTGATTCAAGATGATTATTGTTTGGATGGCGGTGGGTTGCGAAACAAATCTATAGGTGGAGGGGGTATGGATATTGTGGGCATAATTGGTGTTTGGTACACCTACAGGGGGTCCCCAGTTGATGAGAAATTCTCACTACAGTGTCACCGTAGGGGGATTTCCAATTGGGGTTCAGGTGGTCTTTTAGGGACCCCTTTACAATCCCGTTGGTCTCTTCTCCTGGAGCCTACGGTCTCCCTCAGTGATTGACTATCATTAAGGGAGACTGTAAGCTCAAGGAGAAGAGACCTACAATATTGTAAAGGGTCCCTAAAAGACCACCTGGACCCCAATTGGGAATCCCCCTATGGTGACACTGTGACCGTGACACTGTAGTGAAAATCCCATCAATTGAGGGCCCACTGTAGGTGTAACAAACACCAATTATGCCCACAATATCCATACCCTCACCTATAGATTTGTTTCACAACCCACCCCATCCAAACAATTATCAGTTTGAATCAGAGCTTATTTTTTAATCCTACTTTCATTTCTTGATTGTACTTCTATGTACACTTACATTTTTTTCACGATTTATTGAGTAAATTGTACACTTTGTAACATGGCAATTCTTTTTCTCAGTCTTATTCTTCAACTTCTTAAACTCCAAACCTTATCAATGCATCCATTGTGATTGTGATGGCTGGATCAGTGGATTGGCCTGGCGGGTGTAGGGAAGAATTTGGCCATTTGCACCCATTCCCAGTGATGCATTACAGTGGTGCGGATAGTGTGCGTCGCGTCATGACATCATGTGGCCAGGCCTGCGGACCTGCTCCCACACTCAGGGGCTGCCCCACTGTTTGGTAGAGATGCTCGGTGCATGTGCTTTACAGATCCCCAGACCTCAGAGACTGCTGCAGGCAGGTTCGGTGAGGGGAGTGGCAGTGGCAGGGAGCAGTGAATTTTTTATTAATTATGGCGCGGTAAGTAACGCCCACCCCGGACCCCACGCACTCAGCACCTGTAATTACACACCCTAGAAACTGTACCATTGAAAGTATAGAAATTGAGGTGTGGACATGTCCCTTTCTGATTTTGTACCGATTTCTAACCCTCAGATGTTGGAGGATATGTTATACAGTAGGTGCTAAATCTCAGGAGTGGATGTGGAATTCATCAACACATACAAGTTTTTTTAACTCAGGAGCGTTGTGTTTCAAATGCAAACACATTCTAACATTATGGTGGAATCTATAACAAATTACAATCTTAGGTCTTTGGCACAGCATACTGTAAGATGACATTTTTCAGCAATTTTGGAAATAAAGAAACCCCAAGGTTTTCCCGGGCAACGCCGGGCGGGTCAGCTAGTTTGAAATATATAAGACACTGTAACGGAATGCCGCCCTCCAGTGGCCGGCGCCCTAGGCAAATGCCTAGATTTGTCTAGTGGTGGCGCCGGCCCTGCATAAGACACTGTAACTGAATCTGCTGCGCTATATAAGATACTGTAACGGAACCTGCTGCGCTATATAAGTCACTAACAGAATATGCTGAGCTATATAAGACACTAACGGAATCTGCTGCGCTATATAAGACACTGTAACGGAATCTGCTGTGCTATATAAGACACTAACGGAATCTGCTGCGCTATATAAGACACTGTAAAGGATTCTGCTGCGCTATATAAGACACTGTAATGGTATCTGCTGCGCTATATAAGACACTGTAACGGTATCTGCTGCGCTATATAAGACACTGTAACTGAATCTGCTGCGCTATATAAGATACTGTAATGGAATCTGCTGCGCTATATAAGACACTGTAACGCAATCTGCTGCGCTATATAAGACACTGTAACGCAATCTGCTGCGCTATATAACACACTGTAACGGAATCCGCTACCCTATATAAGACGCTGTACCGGAATCTGCGCTATATAAGATACTGTAATGGAATCTGCTGCGCTTTATAAGACACTGTAACACAATCTGCTGCGCTATATAAGACACTGTAACGGAATCTGCTGCGCTATATAAGATGCTGTAATGGAATCTGCTGCGCTATATAAGACACTGTAACGGAATCTGCTGCGCTATATAAGACACTGTAACGGAATCTGCTGCACTATATAAGATGCTGTAACGGACTCTGCTGCGCTATATAAGACACTGTAACGGAATCTGCTGCGCTATATAACACACTGTAATGGAATCCGCTGCCCTATATAAGGCGCTGTAACGGAATCTGCTGCACTATATAAGACACTGTAACAGAATCTGCTGCGCTATATAAGACACTGTAACGTCCCCCCCCACTCCCCTCCCTATGGCCCCACGAATGCCCCAAACCTCAAGTTTATTACTGTTTACTAACATTAATTAGCTGTAAAAAATAAAAAAAGAACTCCACCTTGAACCAACAGATAGATAACAGGGCGGCACGGGCGGCAGTAGAAAACCTTCTCCTCCAGGCTGGTTGGAACCCGGACCTAGCAGCAGGGCAGGAGGCAGGCGCCAGGCAGGGCAGCCGCCGGCACATGCTGCCCGCCGTTAGTTTATGATATACTTGCAGGGATCATTTGTGGAGGGGGGGGGGGGCGGGCCGGCGGCGCCATTCCACAAATCGGCGCCCTCCCTACGCCTCTGAGAATACCTACAGATATATAGACGTTTTACAAGTTTTCATAACCAGTTGTAATAGCACTTACCATAGAACGATTAAGTGTGCTCCAAGCTCTGTGAATGGCTTGAATGCGTTGAGAGCAATGTTCCCTCTAATTTTACGAAGGCTGTGTGCGGCAAAAGATTTTGGCTGTGCAACTTTGGAAGGAAATTTAAATTTTTGAGCGTCACTTATATATAACTGGAAAATTACGTACAGCATTTGTGTTAACTTTACTTCAAAATGATATTAAACATTCAAAACACAGCAGACAATGTAGTTAATGGATGAAACAGACATTAATTGAGTCCACAACTGCAAAAAGTGACCACTGCTGCTTTGTGCGCTCTGTTGTAATGTCTGTCTGCATGCTCGTCGAGTTGTGTGCGCGCGCACACACGCACAGCTTAGAGGGAACACTGGTTGAGAGTCTTCAAGATGACGTAGGAATGTAAGTAAGTAAGAAAGTAAGAAAACACCCATTTGTTTAGCAATCGGTGACCACAACCGTATTTACAAATACTATATAAGGACATATTTCAGAAAGGTTACAAACAGAATTTTTCTAAGGAAATATTTGTAATACGCAAAGGTGTTAAGCCGCTTTACAAACTGGAGGACCTCTATAGCAAGACAATAACGGATAGTTTTTACCCAGAGGAGTTACAAAGCATACCAAAAAACTATAATAAGGTTTACAAAGTGGAATAGATTTAAAAAAATAAGACGGTCAGAGGCCAGAATTACGCACTAGTTAAGTGGCATGGATACCCATAAATTTTAACAGCTGAATCGCCACATCGGAGATAAAGGATATACAGTTGTGCTCATAAGTTTACATACCCTAGCAGAATTTGTGATTTTGTAAGAATTTGCCATTTGTAAGAGAATATGAATGATAACTCACAAACTTTTTTTTCACACATGGTTAGTGGTTGGGTGAAGCCATTTATTGTCAAACAACTGTGTTAACTACCCAAATTACCCTAATCAATAGTTTACATACCCCAGTACCGTGTATTGCCCCCTTTAACATCAATGACAGCTTGAAGTCTTTTGTGGTAGTTGAGGATAAGGCTCTTTATTTTCTCAGATGGTAAAGCTGCCCATTCGTCTTGCAGGAATTGCACATTTGAGATCTCCCCAGAGTGGCTCAATGATATTGAGGTCAGGAGACTGAGATGGCCACTCCAGAACCTTCACTTTATTCTGATGTAGCCAATGACAGGTCGACTTGGCCTTGTGTTTTGGAACATTGTCATGTTGGAACGTCCAAGTACGTCTCATGCGCAGCTTCAAGGCTGATAAGTGCAAATTTTCCTCCAGTATTTTCTGCGAACATGCTGCATTCATCTTGCCATCAATTTTGACCAAGTTTCCGGTGCCTTTGTAGCTCATACATTTATTATTTATTTATTTACAGTTTCTTATATAGCGCAGCATGTTCCGTTGTGCTTTACAATTGGAAACAACAGTGATTAAACAAACTGGGTAGATACAAACTGACATGGAGGTAGGAGGGCTTGCAAGCTTACACTTCCCCCAAACCTCAGTGATCCACCTCTGTGTTTCACAGTAGGAATGGTGTACCTTTCATTATAGGCCTTGTTGACTCCTCTCCAAATGTAACATTCATGGTTGTGGACAAAAAGTTAAATTTTGGTCTCATCACTCCAAATGACTTTGTTCCAGAAGTTTTGAGTCTCTGCAGGGCCGTCTTTTTTTATGGACTTAATGGGCACTTGCCCAGGGGCCCCAGGTGTATAAGGGCCCTACACTGATAGCTGAGGATCCCCTTTTTCCAGGGATACCAGAATTTTGAAAATCGGCCCTGGGGAAATGGAGATATCCAACTTCAAAGCAGCAGTCCACATCCGACCTATTAATTGCACTTCCCAGTCAGTTTTCTCAGGTTCTGTCTGACTTAGTTTTTCTGCTGGGACTCTTCCCATTCTGGGAATACTAGTCCCTTGTCCCTAGTCCCTTGTCTCTATCTTGCCCAGAACCAGAGATATCAGCCTTCCAGCAGCCGGTCCCTGCTCCAGCTCCAAACGTCTGGTGTACAGTTTTATATTTTTGTCAATGGATTGCTCTTGCTCCTGATCTCTGATCCTCAAGTTCCCAACACCTCCTGAAAGTTAGGACTCTAGGTTTTTATACTATTGAAGGCTAAGAAATCTATTTCCAGATAATGGCGATATCTGCAGTCAAACAAGCTGCTCTTCCACCGGAAAATGACGAATATTAAGCCCACTTCATTATCCAACCCTCCCCTGCGTATAAAACACCCCCTACCCCCTGGAAGTCATTTGCAAGGGACCCTTCATTCAGCTCAGTGCCCCCTTCCACACGTTAGTGTTCTCCCTCCCCCCACCTGTGCAGTAAAGGAGTAATTAGCAGAAGTTACTGCTCCAGGTCCTTCATGTTGAGTGGAAGATAGAGCACCCCCTGCCACCCATGGGACATCAAAGCTGCTGCTAATAGCACTCCCCTAGGAGGGGAGAATGGGTAAGGGCCCCAGTGCATTGTTTTGCCCAGGGGCCTATACTGCTGTTAAGATGGCCCTGAGTCTCTGTGCTGTTTGGAGTATTGTAAGCGGGATGCTTTTTTGCATTTGCATAGTAACGGCTTTCTTCTTGCGACTCGACCATGTAGCCCATTTTTCTTCAAATGCCTCCTTATTGTGCATATTGCCCATGCATATTGTGCATTTTGCCCATGCTGCACCCCTTCAGTGGAATGCACTCCCTTGCTCCATTATACTCTCCCCGACCTTGCAAAGCTTCAAACGGGCACTGAAAACGTACCTATTCATCAAAGCGTACCCTTCCGCTGCATAAACTCGCCAAAGCTGATTCTCCGACCCCCTGCCTGCCTACATCCTGCTATCAAGCCACCGCCCACTTGCTTGCACCTCATGTAATCTGTCTGTCTCCCCTTCCAACTAGATTGTAAGCTCGTCAGAGCAGGGCTCTCTTCCCTCCTGTTGTCAGAGCCCTCTTCTCTTCACATTTCACTCTCAGCTCTCCTATACTCAAACACTCAATAAGTAGGATTCCTTGGCCAGAGCAAGGGCAGAGCTGAAGGAGGAAAGAATGAATTTGAAATGGAGATAATCCGCGAGGGAGCGTGATTTCTTCCAGAAGCGCTCAGCAGTGCGAGAGCACTTTTTAAGGAATCCGGTGATAGGCGAGTGCCACGGTTGGGGGTTGGAGCATCAAAGGGAGATAGAGGAGGGACGGCAGGCAGAGTCCAAAGCCGAAGATAGGGTGTCATTATAGAGGGAGGCGGCGAGGTTCGGGCAGGACGTGATGGCAATTGGGGCGAGAAGAGGACACAGAGTGTTTGAGAAGGCAGCAAGATCTAGTGTGTTAAAGTTATGCTGTGAGACAATGCGCTTGGGAGGGGGGGTGGGAGAGGGGGAAGAAGTAAGGGAGAAGGAGATGAGGTGATGGTCAGAAAGAGAAAAAGCCGAGATAGTGTAGTCAGTAAGGGAACAAGAGCGAGAGAAGACGTGATCGAGGGAGTGTCCTTGGATGTGGGAGGGAGAGGTAGTCCACTGATATAGGCCAAGAGAGGAGCAGAGAGAGAGAGGAGTTTGGAGGTGCCAGGATCAGCGGGGTTATCCAAGGGGATATTAAAGTCACCAAGAATGACAGATGGTAGGTCAGAGGAGAGGAAGTGTGGAAGCCAGGTGGCGAAGTTGTCAAGAAATTGGGAGATAGGGCCAGGGGGATGGTGGATTGCAGCAACACGGAGCTGGTAGGGGTAGTACAAACGGATGGAGTGAGACTCAAAGGAGGAGAACAGGAGAGAGTGTTCAGGGTGAATGACACTGTAGGTGCAGGAGGCTGAGAGGAGAAAACCCATGCCGCCACCTTGGCGACCATCAGGCCTGGGGGTGTGAGATAAAGAGAGGCCACCATGGGAGAGAGCAGCTGGAGAGACAGAATCAGAGGTGGAGAGCCAGGTCTTAGTGATAGCAAGGAGGTGGAATGTGCTAGAGATGAAGAGGGGTGGGTTGTGCATTTATGTGGATAAGGTTTTTGGGATTGCAGAAGCGAGGGGGGGGTCATTGGGAGGGTGGGGGTGCGGGGGCGAGTGGTCAGGATAGGTATGGGATGGGAGGGGGGAGGAGCGGTAGGAGAAAGTGAAGTTGAGAGATTAACAGCCATGAGGACCAGAGGTGAGAGGGTAGATTAGTGAAAGCAGAAAGAGAGAGCAGGGATTTGGGAAGACAGACAGAGTCTGTAGTAGATTGCGAGGATATGGTAGACAACAGAGTGAGACAGCTTGTGATATGACAGAGGAGATAAGGTAACAGGCAAGGAGAGGAGACAAGTGGGTAAAATCAGGTTGATTGAGTAATTCAATTAAGTATGAAACAACAGCAAGCGAGAGGATGAAAGGAACAGAGAAGGTCAGAAGTGAAGCAAATGTGAGCAGGCGTGTGTGCGTGTCTGTCGAATTGCAGACACACCGTGGCACTCAGAGCCACCAAAATCAGCAACAAGGTACCTCTGGACCCGGTGGTGTGCACCACGAAGCCGTTTTGGGGAAATATTACTTATAAATTTAAAAAACACCAAGTTTTAATTTGCCTTCATTGATGATCTGGGAAAAAGATTGACAATCTGGGAAACCTTTGATGAAGGAACAACTCCACACCTTATTTCATTGCTGTCATTGAGTATGAACGACACAATCTAACATTATGGTAAACAATTAGGAATAATTGAGGATATACATAGACCACACATCACACACACACGTACACATTGTACACGCACACACACAGTACACCACATACGCTCACACATCACACACTTACACATTGGACAGATACACACAACAAAACACACACATAACACACCACATGCAGTACAACACACACCCACATTCACTACAACACACACCCAAAAACAGTACAATACACATAAAACACACACTTAAACATTGCACAGTTACACCTAGCACACTACACACACATTTATATGTAGCACACCTTACGCACTTACACATTGGGCAGATACACACAACACACACATAACATACCTCTAACAGCACAACACACACCCATATTCACCATACACACCCAAAAAACAGTACAACACACACAAAACACACACACTCAGGGCCGGCGCCACCACTAGGCAGTGCTAGGCATTTGCCTAGGGTGCCGGCCACTGGGGGGCGGTAGTTGGGAGCAGGGTCCCTCAGAAGGTAGTTGGGAGCAGCCTCCTTTCCCCCATGGATCAGCGCACTGGCCGGGGGGCACATGTTAATGCTGGGCAGTGCTGAGCACTTGGCTCACCCTCAGACGCTGCCCAGCTGTATGCGGAAGATGTCTGCGCCGGGACTGAACACACAGCACAGTGAGCCCTGCTCACTCCTGCCCGGTAAGCGAGACCTCCTCACTCGCACCTGCTGAGCCAGCTCTCCCCACCCACTGAGCTAGCCAGCTCGCCCGCACGCTGTGCCCCCCCCCCCCCAAAGCAGCACAGCGGCCGCATTAACCCTCCACCCACCCGTGGAGCGGGTGAGCACCGGGGTGCCCCCTGCCTGGGGCGCTCCGGTGCCTGGCACCGGCACTGCACACACTTAAACATTGCACAGATACACAAAGACACAACACACACATACACATACTGTATATACATAGCACACCTCACACACTTACGCAGACAGATATATACTGTAACACGACACACACAACCACATACACTACAACAAACACACAAAAACAGTACAACACACACACAAACACACAGAACACATACAAAATAATTTGCTTTTATTTAACAGTCTGTACCGGCAAGTAAAAACTGTATATATTGTTTTTTATTTTTTTACCCATATCCGTCTCTCCAGTCCTCCAGCCTGTCACTGTGCTCTCCGGCCAGTTGCACTGAGAAATCTTTGTCCTGGCCAATTCACCCATTGATCTATACAAAGTGGGTACACTGCACTCACTCTGTTAGTCAGTTGGATGTTAGGCACTGCTCTGCCTTAAGGGTTTCCCAGACTCTTTTGGTTCATAGATAAGGTTTGCTCAGTGGGCATTAGCGCTGCATGTATTTGTTTGAATGTTATGAGTGTAAGAAGTTGAAGAATAAGACAGAGATGAAGATTTGTCACGTTAAAGAGTACAATTTACTCAATAAATCGTGAAAAAAATGTGTGTACATAGAAGTACAATCAAGAAATTAAAGTAGGATTAAAAAATAAATTCGGATTCAAACTGACAAATGTTTGGATGGGGGTGGGTTGCAAAACAAATCTATAGGTGGAGGGGGGCAGGGGCGGATCAGGATAAAATGACAGGGGGGGGGCACCATGATAAAAGACGGTTTAGGTGGGGGAGGGGCGGTGTTAGTGGTGCCAGTGTACATGCTAAGAGAGCGGCAGAGAGAGGGTGGGCATGGGATTGAAAAGAGGCCCTGGCATTTAAAATACGCAGACCCACCAATGGTGACAAAAGCGAAGGATGTAGTTGTGTGCGCGCCGAAGGCGCGCTCCAGAAAAGGGGATGTGGCCACTCAACAGGGGGCGTGTCCTTGAGTGTAGTGTACAACACCATATACAACTTCTACACATTATGCAACAAAATACTAGACTCCATTATACTTGCCCCTTCCCCATGATGCCTAATGGATTGAGCCAAAATTCACATAATGCCAAATGGATTGTGTCAAATTTCACATAATGCCACATGGATTGTGTCAAAATTCACATAATGCCACACGGATTGAGCCAGAATTCACATAATGCCACACAGATTAAGCCAAAATTCACAATGCGCTTCATAAACAAGGACATTGTTCACCAAAGGCGTGCATTAAACATTTACACCATAATGTCCATTACACGTTAAGTAACACGCCATTATGTCCATTATGTATTATGCCAAACACCATAATGCCTATTAAAAAATATGCCACATAAGTGCAGTTTATCTACATGCTCATTGCCAAGGGTTCCATGCTCGTTGCCATGTGGGATTACATGCTCATTGCCAAGGGGGAATACATGCTTGCGGTAAATGGGGGACAGCCGCCACCAGGCAGAAGTGATAGCCACTGACAGTGGCAGAGCCTGGCTGTATTCAGATCACAGCAGGTCCCGGCTATTTGAAATAATGGGTGAGATTTAATAGGATGAGAGATTCAGAAAATTAGAGATTTGGTGAGAAATCTCCAGGTTTTTTTTAAAGTGGCAATCTTTTACACTTCAAAATCAAACTGGTTTTGCAGTGTAAATGATTTCCGCTTTAAAAAAACTGGAGATTTCTCCCCAAATCTCTCACTTTCTGAATCTCTCATCCTATTAAATCTCACCCAATACCCCTTTCGCACCAGAAAATGCATTCCCAGGTTGGCCCCTTTTACACCAGCCTAGTCCCTGCATTTTCCGGTGTGAGGGGGAGAGAAAACCACCCCTCCCTTATTTAACCAGTTATCTTTAACCGGCTATATCTCTGGTACCAACTGACCCATTTACATGAGACAAGTATCATATTGAAGAACTTTTGAGTGGACTTTGAATGATGTTGGTCCTGTGAAACTGGAACGTTTGGTTCCAGAGTAATATGCCCTCAAAGAACATGAACAGCCATGAAATTACATTTCAAAAATAAAAAAAATTGGTTTACATGCCATATCTCTGGAACAGATTGACCAATATGGACCAGCCTGGTATCATATTGAAGGCCCAGTGATTTGAAATTGAATGAGATCAACCACAAGCTTCTGTGATGCCAGGGAGGAACTGGCAGCCGTCGGAACCGGGTTGGGGTCGGAATTAACGGGTCCCATATTATCCTATGGGGAAAAACGTTATAGCTTTGCCAGGCGATATCTCCGGTTCCCGGGGGGCTAGAGACACGGGGCTGGACTCGTTGGAAAGCCCTGGTCCTCAGCTACAAAATACAGGGGGGGCACGTGCCCGGGTGCCCCCCCCCCTGAATCTGCCAGTGGAGGGGGGTATGGATATTGTGGGTATAATTTGTGTTTGGTACACTTACAGAGGGTCCCCAGTTGATAAGAAATTTTCACTAAAGTGTCACCGTAGGGGAATATCCAATTGTGGTCTTTTAGGGACCCCTTTACAATCCCGTTGGTCTCTTCTCCTGGAGCCCTCGGTCTCCCTCAGTGATTGACTATCATTAAGGGAGACCGTAGGCTCAAGGAGAAGAGACCTACGGGTTTGTAAAGGGTCCCTTAAAGACCACCTGGACCCCAATTGGAATCCCCCTATGGTGACACTGTGACCGTGACACTGTAGTGAAAATCCCATCAATTGAGGACCAAACACAAAATTATGCCCACAATATCTATACCCCCACCTATAGATTTGTTTTGCAACCCACCTCCATCCCAACAATTATCAGTTTGAATCAGAACTTATTTTTTAATCCTACTTTCATTTCTTGATTGTACTTCTATGTACATATTTTTTTGTTATGATTTATTGAGTAAATTGTACACTTTAACATGGCAATTCTTTATCTCAGTCTTACTGAGTCTAACTTCTTACACTCCAAACCTTATCAATGCACCCATTTATTATTGCGATGGCTGGATCGGTGGATTGGCCTGGCGGGTGTAGGGAAGAATTTGGCCCATTGCACCCGTTCCCAGTGGTGCATTGTAGTGGAGCGGGTAGTGTGCTTAGGGTCATGACGTCATGTGGCCAGGCCCACGGACCTGCTCCCATAGTCAGGGGCTGCCCCACTGTTTGGTAGAGATCCCCGGTGCATGTGCTTTACAGATCCCCAGACCTCAGAGACTGCTGCAGGCAGGATCGGTGAATTTTTAATTAATTATGGCGCGGTAAGTAATGCCCACCCCGGTCTCCACACACTCAGCGCCTGTAATTACACACCCTAGAAACTGGACCATTAAAAGTATAGAAATGGAGGTGTGGCCACGTCCCTTTCTGATTTTGTACCGATTTCTGACCCTCAGATGTTGGAGGGTTTGTCATAGGTGCTAAATCTCAGGTGTGGACGTGGGATTCATCAACACATAAAAGTTATTAACTCAGGAGCATTGTATTTCAAACAACACACCTGATTTCATTGCCGTCATTGAGTATCAATGCCAACACATTCTACCATTATGGTTACAATCTTAGGTCTTTGGCACAGCATACTCTAAAATTACATTTTTAAGCAATTTCGGAAATAAAAAAAATGCCAAGGCTTTCCCGGGCAATGCCGGGCGGGTCAGCTAGTATTAAATAGAATGGTCGCCATAAAACATTTTGGGGATTGGGCCCTCTACGCACAATATTATAAAACTTTGAGCCTTATTCTGGTTAAATCTTAGAGGAAAATTCCTTCTCAAATGGACAAAACCATGTGCACTGCAGGTGGGGCAGATATAACATATGCAGAGAGAATTAGATTTGGGTTGGGTTTTCTTCAGTGTAGAAATAAAGTAGTCATAATTTTCCCTGCACAGAAACAAAATAACTCACCCAAGTTGAATTCTATGTGCACATGTTATATCTGCCCCACCTGCAGTGCACATGTTTTCCATTTGAGAAGGAATTTGCCTCTAAGAGTAAACCAGAATAAGGCCCTCCAGCCGGTAGCGGTTTACTAGGCTTTCACGGCAGCGCATATATGTACGGCTGCGGACTAGGCAGCATTTTTTGAAGCCTGTGCAGAAAAGCTGTGCCTCTTTTCCGAAGAGGGCTGGAGTTGACAAAACCACACGTGAAGAACGCAGCGTGCAATATAGCAAAAAACAGCATTGGCCAAGCCACAACAGATGTTGTGAATAGATTACACGATACAAATCAAGGGAAGCAAGATGGATCCGGGTTAATTTATATGAGGAGAGTGGTGGTTAAAAGAAAACGGAAGTGTTCAATACAACTTCTGCCTTGGTTCATGCCCCTTTTAGACAAAAACCGGAGCAAGCAAAACTTAGATAAAAAAGAAAGCCAAAGAGAAGGGTTGGCGATATTTTTTAAGAAAGTCTTTCATACACAACGAATCCATGGAATGCGCAAAATCTGAGCTTCATCTTTTTGATGTGCCCCCAACGCAAAAAAAAGCGTAGAGAAAAGTCTATATGTCGAAGTTTAAACTTTAGCGGCGTTATCCGAGTCTGCTCCTCTAGACAGCATTGTTTTGCAAAGATGTGGCTGGGAAACACAACACCAAAACCCTGGATGGCGCAAAGTCAAACAGTGGAATTACTGGGCCCGCTACACTGCGATCTGTTTCATCAACATAAGTTGATCTTAAACGCAGTTGATTTGAAAATAAAACTCACCAGAAACAAAGACTCTTTCTGTTTAATGTCCATGGAAGCAGACCCCTTTAAAATTCAGATTGTCACTGCATCCCTGTTTGTGAAAGTGTCCAGGTCTTACCGGCCGTCTAGCGGAAATGCTAAAGACGCTATCAACCGTGTTGGCATGAAAATATATAGCGTGCCAGCCTAGAGTAGAGTGTTTAATTTAGAGAATCTGTTTTTAGGCCAAGTACCAAAAAAACACGTGGGGTCCCCCACCTAATTTTTCTAGCGTATTTGGCTTCAGCCTGCACGGATCAGTCAGATCTGTGCAGGCTTCACTGTGTAAAAAAAATAAATATATAAATACATTTAAAAAAGGTACTTGTTTCCTAGCACAGCACCCCCGATTTTCATCTTATGGCATCAGGTCTATAAGATCGCATGCAATGAGATGCGATTAGACCCGATTTTTAATTGTACACCCACCCTGATGGGTAATTAGTATGTGAAATGCCCCCCATTGTTAACGCCACCCCACTAGCAATGGCAACCCAAAGCGTGGCGAGCGCAGCAAGCCCGCAAGGGGCGGTGGTACGCACCCTCCGACCTCTTCATACCCCCACTATCCACGTCGGCATGGAGTTGATTTTAGATAGTCTGGCGAGCGTAGCGAGCCACCGAGCCCGAAGTGTGGTGAGTGGACGCGGCTTACTTCACATGTATTCTGCGTCTGTTCGCCACGCTTCGGGCTTGGTGGCTCGCTGCGCTCGCCAAACTATATAAATTCAACTCCACTCCGACGTGGATAGTGGGGGTATGAAAAGGTCAGAGGACACGTACCGCTGCCCCTCACAGGCTTGCTGCGCTCGCCAAGCTTCGGGTTGGCGTTGATACTGGGGTGGCGTTAACAATGGGGGGTATTTCACATAGTAATTACCCATCAGGGTGGGTGTACAATAAAAAATCGGGTCTGGGGGTGCATTTAACATAGGACTCTATGGGAAATTGCGTCGCATTGCATCGTAATGGCATGCAATGTGACGAGATAAAAAAATTGTACAATGAACTGTAAAAAGCCTTATATCGGGTCTGATCGGGTCCCATCGCAAACCTTAACTTATGGTATGCGATGGGACCCGACGGGCACCGTGCTAGGAAACAAGAACCTAAAAAAACACTGTGGGGTCCCCTCCTATGGCTGTAACCAGCATCAGGCTCAAAGACCCGGGTCTGGTTTTAAAAAAATCAGGGAAAATTTTGCATAGGACTCCGCTGATATTTTTAAAACCAGCCCCAGGCTCCAGGGCTGGGTCTGGTTCCCCAAATATGGGGGACAAAATGAATAGGGTTCCCCCATTCTTTAAGAACCAGCCCCAGGCCCAACCAGCCAGCAGGGTAATGTCACAGCCGGGGGACAATTATTATATAAGGTCCCGTGGCCAAAACATTAACCCTACCAACCAGTCAGCCTGGGCAGGGGTCCTGGGGGACTGGCATCCCCCCCAATGAAGGGGACCCACCTCCAGAACTTACCTGCCCAGGCTGAAGCCTGGTGCTGTCCCCGATACCCCTGGGATGTGGGTACCGGGCTGAAAATGGTGTAAAAAATGAGAAAAACCATTGGGTTTTGCTGTGGAACTATGCATGAACAAGCCTGGAATGCATACTGGGACTTGGAGAGCCACAAGTCCTAGCATGATTCCCATTAATAGGCTTGCTGGGACTCTTAGTTAGCAAAACCAATAGTTAAATAAAAGAACACTGACATATGAAAAATAAAGCTTTATTACATAAATAGCCCATACATACTGATACTTGTAAGTAAGTAAGTATAATTTATATAGCGCACTTTCTTCAATAGGACTCAAGGCGCTTTGCAGACATTAAAAATCAATGCACATAATACAGAGGATATTGGTAGTACAGTAACAGACAAAAGAAACCCTTAAGTATAATGCAGGATTGGTGTAGCATTTTGGATAATAACTTCCATGGGTTGTGACAAGGTTCCAGGTGCAGCAGCCATTTTAGACGCTCTGCGAAGGATTACCCTAGGTGGAATAGATCACCCCTAAAAGAAATTAGCCAAAATGGGTGATTTCAGTGAATGCTCAGGTCCATGTATTTTTCATCCCATCCACAAGTGCACCAGATGAGGCAGCCATGGTGGGCTCACTACGAAGGATACACTGTAGGAGGCGAGCTATACAAGGACCCAATGCATATACTGGAAAGCAAATACTTGTGTAGTAGTATGATAAACCCTGCACAGAAACATCCACGTGACCCACATCCTGTACACATTACAGAATAAGCACATGGTGGGGTACATGTATTCTGGGGGGGGGGGGGAAGAGAAAAGGCACAAACACATCTTTGCAGGGGACTAATGAAAGGGAAATATTGAGAAATCATTTTCATAGAATCATCAATGTCCTGGTCTCATGAGAGCAGTACAGATGGTAATGAGAAATTTGGGGCACATTCATGTATGGGGGAAGTATAGCTACATTGGCTGGCCCTGGTGCTTCCCCTCACAGCTCCATGCTCACCATGAGGGGTAGTCCTGGTGTTCTTAGCCATAGTGGTGGTGGGCCGGGTCCAGGTGTTCTCATGGCAAAGGTGTGTTGAGGCCACATGATGTTCCTGAGTTTTGTGGTTATAATGCAGTCCTTCAGAAGCAATGATGGTTTGTTGTTTTCCTTCTGGTTTTCTTCGGTTTAACACCGGTATAACGCTTCCATTAATTTAAAGATGACCCTTTATAACTAGACCCTTCAGACACTAGACCCCTAACATCCCAGGGCCTGAAGACCCAAACTACTGTACACTGAATATATCAGCCTAAAGAAAAAATTTATTTAGGCTGATATATTCAACATACTTACCTATGTTGAGCTCATATGTAGGTCCCCGTCCATCGGTCCTGGGGTCCGGGTCCTGTGGGGTAACCTGTGGAAGCAAATAATACTTACAAGTTTCCTCCGGCGTAGATCTGTCCTCTTCGTCCCTTGTAGGCTCCATGGGACTTGGCAAAATAACAAACCACTCACGCAAATGACCAAACTGAGCAGGAGCTGCACACTGTCTTTGTTTACAAAGCCCCCCCTGACTAGCGATATTGGCCAGCCTAGCGGCCAATCAGGAGCTGCTAGGCCGCAAGCAAGCCAATAGCTCTATTTAGGGGCGGAGCTGCACAATATAAATTAAGACCGTGTGCAGCTCCGGCTCAGTCCGGTGGTTCACGTGAGTGTTTTTGCTATTTTGCAAAGTCCCGGGGAGCCTACATGGGACAAAGAGGACAGATCTATGCTGGAGGAGACTTGTAAGTATAATTTGCTTCCACAGGTAGCCTACAGGATTTCTTCAGGCACCAGACCCGGAGCCCAGGACATCGGACCCCTGGACTGATGGATGGGGACCTACCTACGGGCTCAATATAGGCCCATGTGTGGGCTATGCATGCAATAAAGCTTTATTTTTCATGTGTCAGTGTGCTTTTATTTAACTATTGCTTTTCCGGTGGAACTAAGAGTTGCAGCAAGCCCAATAATGGGCCACATGCTGGGACTTGTGGTTCTCCAAGTCCCAGTATGTGGTACATGCTTGCTGGGACTCATAGTTCCACAGCAAAATTGAATGTTTTTTCTAATTTCTACACCATTTATCAGCCTGGTACCCACAGCCAAGGGGTACCGAGGACAGCACCAGGCTGGAGGGGGGACCCTTCATTGGAGGGGTCCCCACTCCCCCAGTACCCATGCTTAGGCTGACAGGTTGGTAGGGTTAATGTTTTAGCCTCGATACCTTATATAATAAGTGTCCCCCGGCTGTGACATTACCCTGTTGACTGGTGGGGCCTGGGGCTGGTTCTTAAAATATGGGGGGAACCCTATTCATTTTGTCCCCTGTATTTTGGGAACCAGACCTGGAGCCTGTGACTGGTTTTAAATAATCAGCGGAGCCCTATGCAAAATTTTCCCTGATTTTTTAAAACCAGCCCCGGGTCTAAATTAAACACTCTACTCCCGGCTGGCATGCTATATATTTTCATACCAACATGGTTGATAGCGAATTTAGCATTTCCGCTAAGCAAGGCCTGAGCATATCCGATCCGGATGGCCGGTGAGACTTGGACTCTTTTCAAAACAGGGATGCTGCAACAATCTGAATTTTAAAGGGGTCTGCTTCCATGGACATTAAACAGAAAGAGTCTTTGTTTCTGGTGAGTTTTATCTTCAAATCAACTGTGTTTAAGATCAACTTATGTTGATGAAACAGATCGCAGTATAGCGGGCCCAGTAATTACACTGTTTGATTTTGCGCCGTTACTCTTGCTCTTTTTTATAAACCCTGTATTTGTGCCATCCAGGGTTTTGGTGTTGTGTTCTCCAGCCACATCTTCGTAAAACAACAGTTGTGTGTTTTGTGGATAATGCGTCTGAGCTATAATTCAAAATGGTCTCGATGTATGCTCTATAGGCATAAAGAATATTGGATTGGGATAAGAGTCTATCGCCCAAAGAAACATCCACTTGGCTGAATAAAGTCCCTATGGGGTAATAAGGGACGACCCGTGCCACTTGCAGTATTGCCGTGTTATCGGCCCGTATGATCTTACAGGTCACGTACAGCAACGTGTTGTTCAGATCGTAGTAGTGTTCACCGCTGGCCGCTATTTAGATTCTAGCAGAGTGGACCCGGATAACGCCGCTGAAGATTGAACTTTGACATATAGACTTTTCTCTACGCTTGTTTCGTTGGGGGCACATCAAAAGATCAAGCTCAGATTTTGCGCACTCCATGGATTTGTTGTGTATGAAAGACATTCTTAAAAAATATCGCCAGCCCTTCTCTTTGGCTTCCTTTTTTATCTAAGTTGCGCTTGCTCTGGTTTTTGTTTAACCTCCCCTTTCCTCGTATAAACTAACCCTGATATATCTTGCTTCCCTTGTTTCGCATTGTGTAATCTATCCACAATGGCTGTTGTGGCTTAGCCGATGATGTCTTTCACTATATTGCGCGCTGCGTTCTTCACGTGTGGTTTTGCCAACTCCAGACCTCTTCGGAAAAGAGGCACAGCTTTTCTGAACAGGCTTCAAAAATGCCACCTAGTCTGCCACCTAGTCAGCTCAACTGAACGGACCCAAGTTTAAAATCAGTGTGGTCCGTTTTGACGAAAACAGCCGTGGATTAAAGCCGGATCTCGACAATACACGGCCGTTTTCACAGAAACTCCCCCTTTTCATCGATCATCAGGTGGAACATTGAATCCCGCCTGCCAATAAACAGACCGAAAATGGGCTATGTTTCTGACTGTCGGGACGTCCCAACAGTTGGAACCCGGGATTGAATACCCCCAAAGGGTTAAATTAAAAATAAAGTGCCAGGTACATTGTACATAACCTTCTGTGACATTAACAATTCTGCATGCATTCTGTACAGTACAGTACTCTATGCACTACAGCTTGTAAGAATAGTATGTAAATAATAGTATGAAAGTAGTGCCCATACTGTATAATGCAAACCTCCCAACTTTTCAAATGACAGTCCTGTTTTCTGGAACTTTCCAGCTGTTTCACTCAACAGCGGTAAATATATACATATACAGTGTGCATGCGCACAGCATCTATTCATAGGATACAGAGGGGCTAGGGGCATACCTACAGCTCACAGAACTCTGGGCATGCCCCCCTAATGATGGCAAAAAGGAGGCATGGCTCTCCTTAATGCCAATCTCACTAAGCCATGCCCCCTTTTGCCAAGGCCTTGCACACTTTTCAGGAGTCCTGATTTATTTAAAATCTTGGGGGGTATGTACAACAGTGGTGGTCAAAGGGGACAGCTGTCCTGGTAAGTCAGTCCCCGCCCCCTTCCCCCACTATTTAGATGCCAGCTCTGCTGCCACTCAACCCCCGGGCCCCCGCCACTCAGATACCCAGCTTCGCCCAGGCACCCGAAACCCAACTGCTCAGATGCCCCGCCCTGTTTAGGCACTCAACCACCACCACTCAGATGTTCATCTGCCAGTGAAGTAACCCCAAAGCGCCGCTGTTTGACCAATGGGTGTGGGTACAATGTAGAGGTGCTCTGTACTCTCACTTGGGAGGCAGGCTGTCTTCAGGGGCAGCCATTAGCCATTATATGGCACATATTGACAGCACTAATCCCTCCCTGCTCCACACCACTACTGCCACCCTCCCTCTCTTCTCCACACTACAACTCCCTCACTTCTCCGCACACAACTCCCTCCCTGCTCTGCAGCATTAGTCCAGCCCTACCTATCTACTCTGCACCCTCAGTCCCATCCTCCCTCCCTGCACCAATACTACAACTCTCATTTTCTGCTCCGCACCACTACTCCAAACCTCCCTCTCTGCTCCATACCAAAACTCCCTCACTGCTCCGCACACAACTCCCTCCCTGCTCCACACCACTACTCCCACCCTCCCTGCTCCGCATTAATCCACCCTCGCTGCTCCGCACCACAACTCTGTCTCTGATCCGCACCATTACTCCCACCCTGCCTATCTAATCCAAACCACCACTCTCATCCTCCCTCCCTCTACATTACCGCTCCCACCCTCCCTGATCCATACCACAACTCTCTCCATGCTCTGCATGGCTACTCCCACATTTTCCATGCTCCGCTGATGGGGAACAGGCCACCAGAGATTTCAGTGTGGGGCCACAAGATTATCAATGTACAGAATGTATCTGTACATTGATATATTTGAAATCATTGATGGTCAATGGGCATCCCTAGAACTGGGCGATTTACATCCCCTACCCGCCATTTGTGCCCCCCGTGCCCACTATCGCGATTCGTGGCTCCCCCCCGCGCCCCCTCCCGTGATTTGCGGCACACACCCGTGATTTTTGGGCCCCCCAGTGACCCCCCTTCCACGATTCGCGGCCCTCCCACGATTCGCGGCCCTCCCCGCGCCCCCCTCCCGCGATTTGCGGGCCCCCGCTCCCCCCTCCCGCAATTTGGGGGCCCCCGCGTCCCCCCCCCCGTGATTCGCTGCCCTCCCACGATTCGCGGCACCCCCCGTGCCCCCCACTAACGATTTACGTCCCCCACCCGCGATTTGCGCCCCCTTCCACGATTCGCGGCCCACATCCCCCGCGACCCCCCTCCCACGATTCACGTTCCTGCGCCCCCCCTCCTGCAATTTGCAGCACTACCATGACCCCCCTCCCGCGATTCGTGCCCCCCCCCTCCGTGCCCCCTCCCGTGATTTGCAGTCCCCCCTGACCCGCTTTCGGCAAATACACCCCCCAACGGACCCGGGCGACCCCGCTCCCACATTTCACGTACCCCCGTGCAAATGGGGGATCCTGTCCCGCCACAAGCAGGTGCCGCCCCTGTAGGTTCCCCCACTACCAGAAGTGTCCCCACGGTCCTCTGCACCAGCGCCACAACTTTTATCAATGTCTTGCCAACATATATACAGCCTCCTGCTCTCATGCACCCTCACTCCCTCCCAGTGGGAGGAGACGCTCACCCACTGCCGGGGGCTGCATGCTGTCCCCCACCCTCCTCCAGTTCTAGGGATGCCCATCGACCATCAATGATTTCAAATCTATCAATGTACATCTTACTCTGTAACCACTTTTTAATTAAACAAAACAATACACACCCCCTTCCAAATCATATGCTCTCTATTTAACACATTTCATCTATAACACAAGTTGCAATACAGGGCATCTTTCATACAATTCTAACCATATTTCTCACAATACAAACGTTCACAAATTAAGGGGGCGCAGCCCCTTATGACGGTGTGAAGAGCGCCCGTAGGGAGTGAAGAATCACCAGGTTAACTTATACACAGTCAGTAATCTGACAAGTACTCACAGGATACGGTCACTGTGTAGGGATCGCTGATACTGTTACTAACTGGGTTTTCAGCCCTGCATCTGTATTCTCCTGTGTCTGACCGTTCAGCTCTGGAGAAGGTGACCGTCCTGTTATCTGCTGATAGGCTGGCTCCAGAGGGGAGACTGAGGCCGTTCTTACTCCATAGTATCCTCTCAGCAATCTTATTGGTGTCACACATCAGGAAGAATGTTCCATTTTCCTTGGGCTGGGAGTTAGATGCTGTGACCGTAGGCTTACTGACCGGCTCTGTGGATGGAGGAACATAGAAGCTGTTAGATCACATTTTGTCAGTTATATTACTATGTAAAAGGACACAGAAATAAAATGAATCTGGTAACTAATAATTACATTTTGCTGCCTGTTATGATAAAATCCCCAACAGATGATTTAATTTACTAGAGGAGTGGTTCCCAAACTGTGTGCCATGGTACCCTGGTGTGCCTTGGGGGGCTTGCAGGGGTGCCCTGGGTTGGTGGTCCAGAACCAATTCAAGTTATTTATGTCCAATATAATAGTCAAATTGTGCACAAACAGAAGTGAATCATGTCCATTATCATATAACTGATCCTAAGGATGAGAAATAAACACAATTTATTTAACTTAATATTTGTTTCTAACTTTCTCAATGAGAAACCTTCAGTCTAGGGGTCCCGCAAAATAATTCTGATGCTTCAGGGTACCATTATTAATAAAGTTTGGGAACCCTTGTACTAGAGGATCCATCGTTGGAAAACAATCATACACTATGGAGGTTATTCTGATCGGAGCGGCCAAACGTGCGTACGTTCACTATTAACGTACGCTAGCCGTACGCGGCCGTTGGGGTTAAGTCCACCCACAAATCAGCCGCTTACGTACGGGCAGAAATAACGTAGAAGGGGAGTGGCGTACAAATGAGCGTACGGCAACGTACGCGGACGGCCCAGCCCTTGCACTCCGACAACAGGCGTACAACTGAGCGTACGGCGCCGTTTACGGACGTCTTTCGTCCGTCTTCCCACCGACTTCTTGCGGAGATCTGAGCGTACGCCAGCTTGCACGGACGGGTCCCTATTGTTTTCAATGGAAAACACAGCTTATGTCACCGCTCGTGAGAGTGAGCGTACGTCCGTGTACGCTGCCATACCCTTCACATATATGGACCTGCAAATCTTGCCTTTCAACTACAATTCTGACAATTGATTAATTAATCTATTTGTTAATCTATTATTGTTTTCTATTAACTCAATTGTCTACCTTAATAAAGACCTAATAAAACAACATTTGAACCCTCATTACATGTATATTTGTTATGTTCTAATGTGGCATTTTAATCACTATCTATGTGTCCCCATATTGCTGTTACTTTTAAATCAAGTTATGTTGGTGTTTCAGTATATGTACTAAATTATGTCCATAATTACTTTGTCCACAATGTGTAACATGTATACCTACCCTGATGTTATGTGTGATGTTTTAATCTAACAACATTAAACATTCATGCATTTTCACTATGTGTTATTTTACTCAAAAACACACACATTCACACATCAATCATTACCCCTCACCTCAAATTACAAGTATAACTTACAGTACACATCTGTATGTACCTACCCTTACAAGCCCTCTAACATATTTCTGATTAAAAACACAGGCAATTTCGAACTGTACATAAACTTTTATTTATAACAAAAATAATAAGGGGGGGGGGATAAAAAAAAATTAAATGCGGGCCTCCAGAAGGCCAAACAGGATCTGGAGGTACAGGAGGGTGAGGACGATCTCCCGCATTAGGGCTGCCACCTCCTCCTGCTGCTGTTCAGTGTCTGTAGTGAAGGGATAAAAAAAAAAAATTAATATATAACATACACAAATGTTTGTTGTATTTGTACATAATAAAAAGTTCAGAGTTATGTGTGAAGGCCACATACATTTTTAAACTACATTGAAGATGGGTCTGCTGTAAACACAGTACTAAAAAATAATATGTTAACACACACATACTGTACATAGTAAATAACATTAATTCAATTACTCCTTCATGGATGAATGTATGCTGTATCCCAATTGGTACTTTGGTTTTGGGGGACTGTCCTCTAACCTCACAATTAGGCTGTGCTATTTAAGGGTTATGACATTGTTGTGGCTTAAGCACTCCTTACTATTTTAAATTTCGGACATTGCTGTACAAATTATAGGCCTACAGCTATGTTTGTAAAGCATGCATCCGCATGGCCTCACACACTATTACCAAAACAATCTCTACATTTATGTTGCACCAGTGCCAGATTAAGCCTTCGGGGGGCCCGGGGTACTTTAGACCAGGGGGCCCCCTTGCACTTGTCATTACTGGCCGCACACTGCATGGGAGAATATTATACTGTCAAAACACAGAGTAAAGGCAGAATAAACTTGGTCAATGGTTAACTGCAGGGGATATATATATATATATATATATATATATATATATATATATATATATATACACACACACACACACACACATACACACACCACATGAAAAGCCTGTGTTTGTCCCTCTGCCCCTTACTCTGGAGGAGACCTCACAGTCCTAGTGCTGCCTCTGATTAAAAACCCTCACATGACTAAGCTGCTGCTGCTGTTCTCCATGGACCTGAGAAGCATGTAATGAGCTCCACCAATCAGAGCTCAGCACAAACTTCTCAGCCTCTGTCCTCTGGTGCAAAGTGTCATGGGACTTAGTCAACTCCCAGAAATGCACTGCACACTTGTGCAATCAGTGTGCCTTGGCTCCCGATGCTCAGCACCATAAATCATTGTCACATTGGCAGATAGGTGAAGCTGCAGCACTACCCCACCCATGCACAAAACCTTTAGCTAAAAAAAACAAATAAAAACTTAATTTTTTTTTTTTTTAAATACATGACAACCACAGGGGGCCCCTAGCTAGAGGGGGGCCCAGGGGCACTGACCCCTTGTGCCTCCATTATAATCCGGCCCTGTGTTGCACATCATGCTGGGAACTGGAGTTACCCAACACCTGGAGCCACATAACTACCACACCACTAATGTCGGATATCTCATTGGATGTACTGTTATGTCAATTATTCAAGGGGTGAGGCATGGCCCCACTCAAAAAAACCACCAAGGGGACCCTTGTTCCTGGAGAAGGACAGGACACACCTCATGGTCGCCCTGCAGTGATATGTTGCAACTAATGTTGATGTTGGATACACATATGTGGTTGTTGTGATTGTTTATGTGTAGAAATGTGTAGGTCAACATTAGACACATTATTTACTTACGGCTACTTGAGCCATCCTGGTCCCCGCTGGTTGGCTGTGCGGTGGTTGGGGGGGTCAGGAGCAAGGGGGATGGGATGGGAATTTGGATAGAGGTAGTGGGTGTGAGTGGGGATTGGAGAGGTTTGGGGGTGGGTGGTGGAGAGGTGTAGGGGGGTTGGAAATGGGGTGGGGAGGGGGTGGGGGTAGGGGTGTGGGTGGGGGTAGGGGTGTGGGTGGGGGTGGGGGTGGGGGTAGGGGAGGGGGTTGGGGAGGGGGTGGGGGTGGGGGTTGGGGAGGGGGTGGGGGAAGGGGATGGGGAAATTGTGTGGGCCCCAGCTTGAGCCATTGTCTCGGCCTCCTCTTCCTCCTCCTCCTCTTCCTCCTCCTCTTCTTCCTCCTCCTCTTCCTCCTCCTCTTCTTCCTCCTCCTCTTCCTCCTTCTCTTCTTCCTCCTTCTCTTCTTCCTCCTCCTCTTCTTCCTCCTCCTCCTCTTCCTCCTCCTCGTCTGGCTGCTCCAGGGCTGCCTGCTCGTGGGCTGCCTGGTCCCAGGCTGCCTGCTCCCGGGCTTCCATGCGTGCCCTTGCCCGTGCTGAAATGTTCATGTTGATGGCATAGAAATCGAAGATTGGGTTTCATAAAAAAGGGGGAAATAAAAATTCACATTAGTCATGCTCATAACCTTCCAAATTATCATTGCTGTTATATTTCAGACATTTATCATGCAAACTAATTGATATGCTACACCCAAAAACTGAGCAAATACTTAAAGCCCCCCCTATACACCCCATATACCCCCCATATACCCCCCCTATACACCCCATATACACCCATATACCCCCCCTATACACCCCATATCCCCCCCATATCCCCCCCATATACACCCCATATCCCCCCCATATACACCCATATACCCCCCCTATACACCCCATATCCCCCCCATATCCCCCCATATACACCCATATACCCCCCCTATACACCCCCTATACACCCCCTATACACCCATATACACCCACATACTCAGGAACATATTTATCAAAAGTACAGAAAACATTAGCTAAAAAACGCAGACATACTAGTAATCAAAACTTACATCGGGCAATATGGCGGCGAAGGGTGCAGAGCAAAACTGGCTGCCGCCGGCGCAGGTCAGACCAGCGCCGCTCAACTTGCCCCAGGCTTCTGCGGACGCCGGTCGTCGAGTATATTAGGCGGCGGGCAGCAGTATACGCCCGCCGCTTGTCCATATTGCTGACATATGGGCCCCTGGGCCCCAGGTGACGGTCCATTATGTCAACCAGGGCCAACAGCTCCTGGGTCGTAAACGGCCTAGCCCTGGTAGTAGTCATAGTGCCAATGGCGCAGTTAATAATTGCAGGTACATATATCACTTTTGGTGCTTGCTGATTGGTGTAAAAAATTGTTTGTTTGGTATTAACTTTATTAATCCCTCTTACATTAACAAACTGGATGCGAATAGAAACTTACGCGGACCGTTCCGATATACACACACCATAACCAACAGCATGCATTCAATGTATAGAGAGGAACTGTATATACAGTGTGCGGAAAATAATACACGCAACCATTTACTTATAACTACGCTGCTTAAAGGGGGCACGATACACCGATTTCCATGGAGAGGAGTACTGTATTTACAGTGTGCGGAAAATAATACACGCAACCATCTACTTATAACTACGCTGCTTAAAGGGCCACAATGCAACATGTTGCTGTATGACAATTTCATACACATTACATATGTAAGGAAAGCATTGTAACGTGATGTTTTGAAATGTGACTCACAAAGCATACACGAACTCCAACAGATACCAGCTGACAACACTCATCATTGGAATGACAGGTGCACACATTTCACGATGTAGCCCACAATGCTCCACAACCTGTGTATGTGCATATACAGGTGATTGATCAGGTGCGTTGAGACCTGCGTAATTTAAGCGGGAATTATCGGCGGGAAATATCGGCGTAAATGAGCAAATACATTGCGGAGAAAAATATATGCCCCCTTGTTCATGGCGGAAGATTAACATATAAATATTCAGTCAGATGCAGGCCACAATTGCTGCAAACATGTCTAGTTCAGACGATTCCGCAGCTGAGGACGCTCTCCAGAGAGCAAGAGCAGAATCCTTGCTGGAAAGGTTGAGGCAGAGGGAGCAGGAGAGGACAAGGAGGAGCCAAGACCAAGCGGGCCCCTCAGTAACAGGCCCTGTTCAACCTCCACCAGCTCCACAAGGGCCAAGCAACCAGCCAGAACAAGAGGTTGCATCTCTCCAAACAGGTGTGACCCAGCAGGTGCATGGTGAGAGAACTGGGGCCACCAGAAAACGAGCTGCAACATCTAGGGTGAGGACTGAGCAGGATACCACCACCAGAAAGAGAAACCCTGCATTTGTAGAGGCCGAAATGCGAATTCTAGTGCCCAGGGCACGCGAATGGATTGAATTGCCAACCAGGAAGCCGGGTGCCAGTGCAAGGAGAAACCTTTGGGAGAAGATCACAGAGGAAGTGAACCAGGTGGCACCAGTGGTCAGAAATTGGGACGCGGTGAAGAAAAGGTTAGTGTGTTTGTCAGGGCTATTTTTCAGCAGGCTCCAGCAGGAACTGAGGCCCTTATTCTAGTTCACTCTTTCTGGCCAAATATTTATTAGATGGACAAAACCATGTGCACTGCAGGTGAGGCAGGTGTTACTTGTGCAGAGATAATCAGATTTGGGTGGGGTTTTACACCTGCCTCACCTGCAGTGCACATGGTTTTGTCCATCAAAGAAATATTTGGGCAGAAAGAGTGAACTAGAATAAGGGCCTCAGTTCCTGCTGGAGACTGCTGAAAAATTGCCCTGGTCTTTGTCCCCCTGATGTCATATGTGTGTACATATGTTACATGTATGTTTTGAGACTAATAGAAAGGTGTGTTTGTAGATAGTGCTACACTTCAATGTCACATGTGAACACAACCATGTCTAATAACCCACATTGATATATGAAACATGCACCATTGGTGTGATGTGAGGTTATGGGCACAGTTCTGCTCATGTGAAGTATGTGATGGGACAAGAGAAAGTGTGTTTTTGAAAGAGTTGTTGTAACATGTTCCATATGATGCTACTGAAACAAGAATGACCAAACTGTGCACATGTAGCTGGTGAGAAACTACACATCCCAGTATGCCATTCCATAGTTAAATTACTCCATAATAACCACATTGTCAAGCTATGGTGGAATGTGTAGTTTCACACCAGGTGGAGGTGCATAATTTGGCCATGGATGATGTCATTTCTGCATAGTGATGTATGTATGTGCATTTAGTGGCCTAATGAATGAGATGAGACACTGAAATGCCTCCTAATTGAGACATGAATGTGTGTGTGGGACACATATGGCAAAAAAACACAAGATCACCCACACTAGGAAATGTCACGTAGCTAGGGGTACCACATAGTCCCTTTAATTCCGGACACATATTAATTACACAGGTTCTGTGGCTGGCTGACTTCAAGACTCCACTTCACCTAATTTTAAACTGCCACAGAACCTGTGTAATTAACATGTGACCGGAATTTAAGGGACTAGGTGGTAACCCTACACGTAGCACAGTGGTGCACATATCTCATGGTGATATTTGTATTTTTAAACTTGTAGGTGGACTGACTTCAAAACGGCAATGAAGAGGAAGATGACTGACCGGTACAACCACAGCATGTCCACCGGGAGAGGTCCTATGCCCGACCATTTGGAGTATACCCCCCTGGAGCAGGACTCCTTGGACGTGATTGATGTGGGGGAGGTCAGGGGGATCTCCAATATGGACAGGTCTTTGCTGCTGCTTTTGATGGTAAGTCACAGTAATGCATTGTATTTAGAAAGATATTTTTTATTGCGTATGTGATGGTGACATTGTTTTCAATTCTTATCCTAGAAAAAGCAGAAACCCAGGATGTACCGGCAGCATCTTCCTCTGCAGAGCCACAGGTGGAGCAAGTGGTCCAGCCTCCACCAAGACGTCGCCCCCAGCACCAGCCACAGGAGACATGGGATGAGAGCCTGTTGGTGATACTGGAGAGGATCGAGCAGCAAGGGGTGGATGCTGCGATCCGTCAGCAGCAGGTGGGGGAATTTCTGGCGGAGTGGAAGGCCACAAACAGGCTGCAGTGTGAGGCCTTGAACCGCATTAACGACACTCTGGCGGCTGGCATAGTAAGCATTGGCCAACACCTCAGCCGCCAGAATGAACTTCTTGCGGAGCAGCTGTCCACCGCCAGGTCCCTAAGGGACAATCCCCCATCTGCTGCCCCACCCCAAGCTGCTCCCCAACCTTCCACCTCTGCTGACCCTCCTGTGTCGACTAGGGGAAGACGCCGCAAGGCAGCTGAGCCAAAGGCCCCTGTCCCCAAGGCCCCATCTAAAAGGGGGAAAAAAGGGCCCAAATAATGAGACCTGGTTCACTTCCTCTGTGGTTGGACCCCAAATGTTTAAATTGCACTGGACATCCGCTTCCTGAGTTGGCCATCTATCCATTTGCGTGCCATGGGCATGAAAGTTCGTATTTTGACCTCTACAAATGCAGGATAAATTTGTGGTGGTGTGTATCTTGCTTAGTATTCACCCTGGTTGTTGCAGTACGTATTCTGGTGTCCCCATTTCTTTCACCATTGCATTTGCAGGGTAACACATGTTTGGAGATATGCAACCTCTTGTTCTGGCTGTTTTATTATTTGTGTGTCTATTTTATTTGTTTATTTGAGTTCTCACATTAAAGTGTGAAATACTGTAAGCTGTGATGCTGAACAGCAAATAAATTTATTTTACAAATTAAATCAAAATTGTGGTATGTGTCATTTCTTGTGTGAAAAAAATACTAGATTTATGTGTACTTACTGACCAGGGTATTTTTGAACATTTGTTGAAGTGTGGTAGAAGTTTCACATGTGTAACCCTCTCCATGGCCATTCCCATGTTCCTATCCAACTTTTCCCTGCTAATTAGTTTGTGTCAGCACATGTGCAGAGCAACTTAATAGGTGAGAAAGCAGTTTGTGTGCAGGTGAGGTAGCTCCTACAGTAGTAGGTAAAAGCAGGTCCAGAACAATGCTTTCCTCATGGAGTGGGTGAGGCAGACAAACAAGGGTGAAAAGGTACATTTGTGTAGGAATGCATATGTGTCCTCCCTAAAAAAAGATGTGTGAATGGGCCAAACATGATAAAATAGCTTGTGAACAAACATGCATAACTTTTTAAATATATATGATTTTACAGTGTCATAAGCAGATGTAGGAATCCTTTGTTAGAGAGATGAGAGTGCAATAATGTGATTGGTGGCATCTTACATCCAGAGTGTAGTCAAATCCAAATCATAGCAGATGAGATAGTGGTACAGGTCATTATTTTGGGTACTATACAAAGATTGTGTGCAAAATAGTGGTCATGGGCTTAAAACATTGCTGAAACATCCTTTGTAGGTGTTAGATGTGGTTTATGTTATTGTATCCTAAATACAAAACCTATGTTAGTATTAGAGTGAACACGTTGACACATGTCGACTTGTGTAGATTGAGTGTGCTACTGTGTAAAGTCTATGAAAGCACGTAGTGAATGTGTCTAACTGTTTAGCAAATACCTACCTTAGCGTATATAAGCAGGTCTTAAAAAGATTCTTACCTTAAATTAAACAAACCTTTAAATGTGGAGAAGTATAGAAAGATAAGCTTCCAATGTGTTTGCGTGCTGTGTGTGGCTTGCAGGCAGTGAAATAATGGTTTGGACTTAATAGACTGCAGCATTGCTTATTACATTCAGGTGTATGTGTTTGAGTAGTAATCAGCGTTAATTAGCAAACTCAGGCGCACGCTGGCATGCGGTATCTGTAGGGGTGGTCTGAGCTGGCGGTTGGCGGGCGCTTGTCTGGTGTCCGAAATGAACGGTGCTTTAGGCGATCGTGCGGTAGTAGACCCGCTCATTTTTGGTGCACACCCCCGTGTACGCCCATATTTACGCCCATTTTCCCTCATTATTTCGGCCGCTCCCCTCAACACGCCCCTATGCCGCCCCCAATACCCGTACACTCGCGTACAGGTTTTTTCGCACGTTGAGACCCATCCGTAAGCGTTGTTCAGTGGTCGCGCCTGCGCATTAGCGAATCTGCACATGCGCAGATCATGAAAAACCCCGGGACGTACGCGTACGGCCCGGCCGCACCAACCAGAATAAGGCCCTATGTGAGCCCAAGTATCATATTGCCACTTGGAAAAAAAAATGGGCAATTGTTGACTTCTTTCTAATGCCCCATGTGTGGGGGCAGCCAGGTTACCTTTTCCGCGGACTGGTATAGGGAACCTATTCTATATGATGACATGGACAGTAAAAGTAAGTCACAACCATGTGGGGCTGGATGTAATGATACCAGAGTCCGGCGGCAGTGCCAGATGCCGGCCTAACTCCGATGTTATCTTAAAGGAGTAATCACTTACAAGACATAACCATGTCTTGTAAAGGATTGTCCCTTTTAAAAAAACCTCAGAGTTTGGCCAGGGTCCTGCACAGCTGACTGACTCTTGTGTCGTTATATCCCAACCTTGGCCTTCCATTTTTCAGCTATTTCCTACTTATCACAAACAATGATTTGCAAATGCAGAGGTTATTTTATGTACACCGGCCTAAGGGCCGGACTCAGAGGCGGACATAGTGTGGCTAAATGCGTCATCTTCAGTCACTGTCTCAGATCCACTGTGATAACTGCACCAACGGACATCCAATGATGCAGCCACTGACTTCAGTACACCCCAAAATATGTGGCCAATGTCACCAATTTTTGCAACACTTCCCATTAAAACCCCCAAAATGCCTGATACCAAGGCACCATCACCACACTTGCAGACTGAGGCTCCTGTGTGCAGTCCCAAAACCATAGCTCAGATGGAGCAAATCTAGACAGCACCCAAGGTGGAATCAGCCCCTTAGTCTGGCCAAATCTTGCTTGATATTAAATCTGTTTTTGGATTATAAATATCAGTTCTGATATGGCTACAAATCTCAAATTAGGGGCCTATAGTACTACAGAGTATGGAGGAATTGTATTTCTAGGTAAGGGTTGCCTACTTTTATGCTCTCCTCACCGGGAGGCGGCGGCCTAATAGAGGAAGCAGGGGGCGGAGCTAGAAGGTGTGCTGTGAAAGGGTTGGGGTAAGTGGCAAAGCAAAACAACTGAGCCTCATGTGGGAGTGTGGGCATTGCAAACGCATCAATGGCCATACCCTCGCTGTGAAATGCTTGTAATTTGCTTCATCAGGTCCCCGTGGATCAACCGGCCGAGGGGGGGTTGTGGGAGGCTTATACTGGGGGGGCCATGAAGCAAAACCAATTTTTGGGAGCCTCAAGGCCGTTCCGGAAGGGTAGGCAAGAATAATCTAGGTTCTCCCCTCTCTATGCACAGGAAAGTAGAAAGGTATGATGTTATGTTATGTAGAAGAGAGTAATAAACAGCCAGCCAATCAGCCCCTCACTCTCATTTTTCAATGAAACTTTTTTGCCTTACCACAGCCTTTGGCAGATCTTGTGCAGCACCTAAAGGATTCTGTCAGGGTCTATTCTGCCTAGGGCCCCCTAGAGTTCCAGCAGGGTTCCTACCGCAGACCTCCCAGGGTACTCACTGTCCGGGTCTTCTGTGGGTCTAAAGCCCCGTACACACGGGGGAGATATATTGCTCAGTGTCCCCTTTTCATCAGCGACCAGAGATGGTCGCTGATGAAAAGGAACCTCAGCCAACGGTGCCGCAGAGGTAATCAGCTGGTCGCAGGAGCAAGCACCTGCGAACAGCGATTAGAATGTGGCAGAAAACAGGAGCGCGCACCGTGCCGATTTATCGCCGGGGCACACTCCCATCACTGGCAATATGGTCGCCAGCGACCATATTCCCAGCAATTTCAGCCCCTATCGCCCCCGTGTGTAGACAGCTTTAGTGCTGACTGGACGCAGCCAGGATCCTTTCATTATGACAGCTCTCTTTGTCGATGCGACAGCCATTGCTGCCATCCCCCACACCCATTTGTCTGAGCTCCCTCCTGCTCCTCAGCTGCCTTTCATTTCCCTGTTTGCAGCTAAGTCCAGCAAGCTTCCAGAGTCTCTGCTTTCCTTAGGACTACTTTATTACACATGGCCATCATGGTTATTCTTGCACTTCTGACGTCAGACCGACATAGAGGTGAGTATTATTAAATGGGTGCAGGGTGTGTCGTGTGTGCACCCCTGATCCTAGGGCCCTTGTGCACTGCACACCTTTCACCATACCTCCCATGACCCTCTCAAGGAGGAACACAATGCTCTATTCCTGGACTTCCTTCTTAATTTATAATAACCATCACTGTGTTGAACAGGGTATGTGATAAGAAAGGTGTTTCAACACAGTTGGTGGCAATCATTAATTAAGAGGGAAGTCCAGGAATAGAGCATTGTGTACCTCCTGGAATGGGTCATGTTGGGAGGTGCGCCTTTCACCCATTTAGATATGCCAGTGCAGGCAGCCCTGATGCTCCTCTGCCATGCAGCCTGGGTTGCCTATCAGCTGGATTAGTTTCCAGGGAATGTGTGTTGCTTGCCTGCTTGGAGAGCTTGCTAGACTTCCCTCTACATTGACTGCCCCTAACCCTGTTGAGAGGCATAAATGGCTTTTTGAAATCAGGAGCCTGTAAAACAAGCTCTGCACACAAGGCATACCTTAAATCCTGCCATGCAGCATCCACTGTCCTAGACCATATTATTTTGTTTGGTGACTGTTACTTCAGACATTCCATTAGAGGTCACCGCCCTAGTGGTAAAAGCATGAACCTGCTATAATAGCCTACTAGACCCAGAAATGTCTTTAATTAAGACTTAAAGTGATAGATTTGGTAAAAAATCTTCAGTTTTTAAAGCAGCAATCACCAAACCAGTTTGATTTTGCAGTGTAAATGATTGCCGCTTTAAAAAAACTTAAAAAATTCAGTTTGTGCCACAAACTGAATGAAGTTAGGCTCTTGGGGTGACTGTTTCTCCCTTACCTACCATATCAAAGTTTGAAAGGACTAAACCCTGTAGAAACTTGGGGTACCTTCCCAACCACAAACATCAACTTTGTTAAAAGTAGGTAATTTTCACACGTTTCCTGAAACACTGCCCTTTTATCATTTGTATAAGGGTCTGATCAAAGTGTTCCACCATTTGTCTGGGGATGCTTAACTGACATAGTAATACTATCCACGCCTAACACAGATAATGCATTCGTTTAGAGAAAAAAGAGGTACGCTAGTCCATTACTACCACTTTTGGTATTTCCACCCGAGTCCATAAAACTAGAAATTCTTTGGCAATACTACTGGACTTCATATCGCGTAGTTACTGTATATGGCCTCTGGGTATCTGGTGACATCATCAACCACTACTAATATGTATTAATGCCCACAAGCCGATTTCTCCACTGCAGTTATCAAATCCATCCCAATTCTCTCAAAGGGCATGGAGATAACAGCTAGGGGAAGCAAGGGTGCAATTAATTCTGGCCGGGGTGCTGTCTTTTGACACACTGGACATTCTTGACAATATATCTTTACTGCCATGGGAATGCCAGAGCAAAAGAAGCTTAATTGTGTACACTGGAGAGTTTGCTCCTCTCCTAAACTGCCCACCCACAGATGAGTGTAAGCTGCCCTCAACACCATTTGCTCGTGTTTTCTGGGAACCAAAAACTGATCTACAGTACCCTTTTACCCTGCACATGAGCATTACAGTACAGTAAATCATTCTTCACAGCAAATTATGGTTCTCTTTATGATGGTAAAGCATAGATTATTTTACTTTTTACCTCTGACACATTTTCGAAGGCATTTACTAAATTTACATCCTCCTGTTGGTCCGGCCCAACGTCCTGTAAAGACATTTTTTTACTAACAGGAGACCAATGTGCCTCAGTCTCAGCTGATCACCTCCTGAAGCAGTGGAAAGTCCCAGCTCAACCACTTTCACTGGTCGACCTTTTATCACCACAGGTGCGTGCACTCGTGGGCATTTCTCTATATCCCCATGTATGTATAGCACCTTTTTACAGGGGGTGACACCTGATCAGCCCCAGGAACCAAGCTGGCTGATGGTCAGTGGACTGCCAGTATCAACTATGGCCAGACCTCCCAGCCTTCCATTTGTACCATCAGATGAAACAGGATGCTCTCCAATGGGGAAATGCTCTCAGCAGCCATGCTGACCACCAGGTCCAGTAGTGTACCCTATGCTGCAATCCATCGGCTCATCCTGCTTCAGACAGTCTCTGCACATATGGCCGCACTCACCACACTCAAAACACACACAACATGAGGAGGTTTATTAGGTTTGAACACGGGACCTGGGTTCCGGGCTTGGGTAACGGCAGCAACCCTTGTTTGGCTTTGTTCCATTTCACAAGGGTCAGGTTACTCTCAATTATTACCACCAACTCCTACAGATCTAAAGATCAGCGTGTAGGGCCCATTGCCGAACTGCTCTGAACAACACCCGCACAGCATGGTCCAAAGCCACCATTGCCACCACAGGCTGTGCAGAGATTTTATCCAGCTGCACATTTGGGCTACTGTAGCTTTGTCCACTGAACCACTTCTTCATTGTCCACTGAACCCTAGGAGGCTCAGTCAGGTTCAGCTGCCAGTCATGGAACTCTCTGGCTTTTCTGGGGCCTGTTGCCCCAAGCCTACTTAAGGTGACATTAACCACAGAATTTGAGTACAGGATATAACTATGTGGTTATTAGGCTAATATTACCCCATATTGAAGGGTACAAGGGAAACTACATATGTACAGGGCATGTTTTTGCCATGGACATTGGTGCACTATTAGGTACAGTACATGATCGGTATATAATTCAAAACGTGGTTTAACCAGGTAAAAATACAAATATACATATGTTTTGTTCTATTACCATTATGCATCCCGGTGACATCTGTTTTCAAATGTATTTTGTTGTTATTTTTAATTACCATGGTTGTGGATTACACAGTGAGTGATGCTTCATGCAGCACAAATGACATAAGAAATGATGACATCTTCTCTATAAGGACTCAAGGTGGTCCCCTGAACATGTTGGGTGTATTACCCCCCTCCCCCCCCCCCCCCCTGTGAAGGTAACCAGATAAATTGCCTAAGTCTGCCCCTCCTTTCTATCCATGACACGCTCGCTCAGTTAGGGGGAAATTTACCAATATGAAAAACCTAGTTTTTCGTATTGGTATTTTCCCTACGACTGCATACGACTGTTTAAGTCGTATGCAAAGTCGTGTTCCGGAGGATCAGTTACAAAGCAGTCAGATACGACTGCTTTGTAACCCTCCGATGGTGTAATGATTCGTATTAGCGGCCGTATATACGGCTGCTAATACGAATTATTTCTAGCAGTCTGCACGGATCAGTCAGATCCGTGCAGGCTGCAAGGTGTAAAAAAAAATAGAAAAATAAATAAATAAATAAAAAACGGCGTGGGGTCCCCCCCACAGCCGAAACCAGCACCAGGCTGACAGAGCCTGGAGCCGGTAATTAAAAATCAGGGAACCCGACAAATAGGGGTTCCCTGATTTTTAACAACCAGCCCCAGGCTCCTGCTCTGGGGCTGGTTCCCAAAATACGGGGGACAAAATGAGTAGGGGTCCCCCGTATTTTAAGAACCAGCCCCAGGCAAAACCAGCCAGCAGGGTAATGCCACAGCCGGGGGGAGACTTTTTATGCAAGTCCCCCCGGCCAAAGCATTAACCCTACCGACCAGTCAGCCTGGCCAGGGGCCCTGGGGGAGTGGGGACCGCCCCAATAAAGGGGTCCCCCCGCCTCCAGGACTTACCTGACCAGGCTGAAGCCTGGTGCTGTCCTCGATGCCCCTGGGCGGTGGGCATCGAGCTGATAGTTGTGTAAAAAATAGAACAAACTATTGTTTTTTACTGTGGCACTACAAGTGCCAGCAAGCCTCCCCAGCAAGCTGGGACTTGGAGAACCACACATCCCAGCCTGCTGGGCATTAAAGGGCCCGCTGGGTCTTGTAGTGCCACAGTAAAAAAAAAAATGTTAAATAAAACACACTGACACCCATTTTAAATAAAAGTTTAATACACACATTACATACATACTGATACTTACCTTTCTTGATCCCGTAGGTAGCCCTGGTCCTGATGTCCTGTGTCGTCCTCCAGGTCCATGTCGGCTGTCTGCGTCGTCCTCCAGGTCCATGTCGACGGTCCGTGTCGTCCTCCAGGTCCATGGCGGTGTCCGGGTCCGAAGAAATCCATGTTGGAGCTGTGGAAGGAAATCCTACTCACCTGTTCCTGCGCTGAAGAAGTCTTCTCTTAATCCGACGTAATCCAGGTAATCTTCATGCTGTCGGCGCTGTCTCTGCATCGCGCTGAGGAGAGATGCTGAGATGTTTCATATTCGGCGCCTCTCCTCAGACTGAATTCTATTGGCCGCCTAGCAGGCCAATCAGGAGCCGACTTTCTCGGCTCCTGATTGGCCTGCTAGGCGGCCAATAGAATTCAGTCTGAGGAGAGGCGCCGAATATGAAACATCTCAGCATCTCTCCTCAGCGCGATGCAGAGACAGCGCAGACAGCAGGGAGCGCCGACAGCATAAAGATTACCTGGATTACGTCGGATCAAGAGAAGACTTCTTCAGCGCAGGAACAGGTGAGTAGGATTTCCTTCCACAGCTCCAACATGGATTTCTTCGGACCCGGACACCGCCATGGACCTGGAGGACGACACGGACCGTCGACATGGACCTGGAGGACGACGCAGACAGCCGACATGGACCTGGAGGACGACACAGGACATCAGGACCAGGGCTACCTACGGGATCAAGAAAGGTAAGTATCAGTATGTATGTAATGTGTGTATTAAACTTTTATTTAAAATGGGTGTCAGTGTGTTTTATTTAACAATTTTTTTTACTGTGGCACTACAAGACCCAGCGGGCCCTTTAATGCCCAGCAGGCTGGGACGTGTGGTTCTCCAAGTCCCAGCTTGCTGGGGAGGCTTGCTGGCACTTGTAGTGCCACAGTAAAAAACAATAGTTTGTTCTATTTTTTACACAACTATCAGCTCGATGCCCACCGCCCAGGGGCATCGAGGACAGCACCAGGCTTCAGCCTGGTCAGGTAAGTCCTGGAGGGGGGGGACCCCTTTATTGGGGGGGTCCCCACTCCCCCAGGGCCCCTGGCCAGGCTGACTGGTCGGTAGGGTTAATGCTTTGGCCGGGGGGACTTGCATAAAAAGTCTCCCCCCGGCTGTGGCATTACCCTGCTGGCTGGTTTTGCCTGGGGCTAGTTCTTAAAATACGGGGGACCCCTACTCATTTTGTCCCCCGTATTTTGGGAACCAGCCCCAGAGCAGGAGCCTGGGGCTGGTTGTTAAAAATCAGGGAACCCCTATTTGTCGGGGATTCAGTATTGAATCCCGGCGGTCGGGATCCCGGCGTTCAGAATCCCAACGCCGGAATCCCGACAGCCGAAATGCCGACAAGGGGGGGGGGACGTGGATCGCCCCCCCCTTGCGGGCTCGCTGCGCTCGCCACGCAGCGGGCCCGGTGCCTCGCTACGCTCGGCATGCTATTTTATTCTCCCTCCAGGGGTGTCGTGAACACCCCAGGAGGGAGAAAGTGTCGGCATTTCGGCGGTCGGGATTCCGGCGTCGGGATTCTGAACGCCGGGATCCCGACCGCCGGGATCTTAACTGCATCCCTTTGTCGGGTTCCCTGATTTTTAATTACCGGCTCCAGGCTCTGCCAGCCTGGTGCTGGTTTCGGCTGTGGGGGGGGACCCCACGCCGTTTTTTTTTTTATTATGTAATTTTTCGATTTTTTTACACTGAAGCCTGCACGGATCTGACTGATCCGTGCAGGCTAAAACGCAAATACGACATGAAAATGGTGTTCTATTTTCCTGTCGTATTTGCGTGGGTGTTTCACACCACTAAGCAGCCGTATTGTCAGTACGGCTGCTTAGTAAATCAGAAACCACCATTCTTTTGAATGGTGATTTCTGTCGTATTCTATCGATGGTGTAGACATTTGTATTTGTAAATACAAATATGAATGTTCCATCTTTAGGACTACGAATTGTTGTATTTTTGGGATTGTAAATCCCGAAAATACAAATTCGTAAAAAAAAGGTGTATTTCTCCCTACGAATACACCTTTTTTCTACGAATCCATTTTGGTAAATGTCCCCCTTAATCTCAACTTTCTCTCTCCCTCCCTGACATTCTCTCACTCCTACTCAATCCCCTCCCTCTTGCTCCCCCCCCCCTTTCTCTCTGACACCCTATCACTGGCTACACTCTCTTATTCCCTCTTTTCCATGAAGCCCTCTCTCTCCATGACCACCCCTCGATCCCTCGTTCACACTTCTCTCTCTTTCTCTGATGCTCTCTTGCAGCACAATGCACCAAGCAGTGGCCGAACATCCAGCCGCTCATCACATATCACATATGCACTAAAATATAGAATGAGCAGCACAAAGGGCAGCCCTTCCGATAAGCGCTGCCCATTGCTATCCCCGCCACTACCTGAACCTCTGGGTCTGTAACCCAGGAGTCCCTCTGTGCATGCCACAGAGGTGCATGCTGGGAGAGATCCGTGTCAGATCCCTCACACAGCAGCAATATAATGCATGGTTTTTACAGTAGTTTCTACTTTAGTACATCCCGGCTATTTCTTCTGTTCCCCTAAACACCATTGTACTGACAATGGGGGTTTTGGGGCCTTTCAAAAATTTGCTATGGGGCCCACAAAGTGCTCATTACACCCCTGGCTGGAGCTACCCCTGTACCCAGCCTTACAAGGAGGAGACCCAGCTCATTACCCATCACACGGCTGCCTGGGGCAGTTACACCATTGTTACTACTTACCATAGACAGTCAGGGTCACATATGCCTGTTCTTGTGGCTTCTCTGTCTGTATCTTCACTGTGTAATCACCAGAATCTTCTATATGGAGATCTGTGATCAGTAATGAGCCGTTAGGTAAAGGTGTGATCCGAGAGACGTATAGAGGCCCAGGGATAGTTTCCTTATCGCGAATAATATATGTGAGGATTTGATACCGAGCATCTGTGTTTGGTCCTTTATACCAATAGAAAGACACAATCGTCCCAGTGACCCCAGTAACAGCCAGGGTGACAGATTCCCGGATCACCGGATACTGAGGGATCAGCTGAATACTGATGGTTCCACCGGTCAGATCCATCCACAGACTGAGGAGAACTGGAAGAGAAGAATCCAGACATCAATCATCAGCCAATTTGACTTTGTTACTGCAGGATGTTGTGGTATGACAAATACATCTGTAGGGTTCTAGTGATAGCAGGAGACCTGATGTGGGCACATAATGTAGATGTAATATGGAAATATACATATGAGTGATACTGTAAAGAGTAGCGCTAATGTACAAGTGATATCGCTCATTTTGGCCCTTCTGAACCAGATCATTTGTAATATCGTCCACTGTGTACGCCCAATGCCGTTAACGATGCGCACTCCTGAGACTCGGGCCATAGACAATACAACACAAATATTCAGGGGCTGATTTTTAACCAGTGGAGACAAATACAGAAAGTCCCTGTGTAGGGAATATATCTGTCTCAGCTGCTGCTCATAGTCAGTAAGTATTTGGAGAAACGTCCTATACAACCACCATATATCTCTATATCCCTGGCAAAGTCCTAGAACATATGTAGTGCTGCTGAGATATACTATTATCCACACATTAATTGATCAAAAATATATTTCCTATAAAATCAAATAAAGAGAAAAACTATATTATAGCTTGTCTTGTCCGCAGTGATAGCGATTAATGATTATTGGGCTTGGTACTTTTCTTTATAATAAAAATAAATGTTGGAAGATCCTTCCCATTATATTCGTATCCCTTTCTATAAGATAGTCGCTTGAAGGGTTTAATATTATCAGTCCTGTGATTGCAATCAGCTTCCTATGATATTACAGGCAGTGCCAATCAGCCCCAATATTCAATACTGCCTTTTATGAAGGAGCAAAACTTTACAGAGCACTGACCTCTCACAGTGCAGTGTACAGAGATGCCCTCACATTTTGTTCGTCGGGAGGCTTGCCACCTAGCAACAGCTGGTGGGTTATGGTGTAAGCCTCCCGACATACGCTGGAATGGTATAGTTAAATAAAATTTTCACTTACCTTACCACAGCCAGGGGAGTAGGGAGCTTAGCTGCTGATGCATGACATGTGCACAGGCAGTGCACATATACTGCAGGTCATGCAGGTGCACTCTAGTCACATGCACCTGCTGTATATAAGGCTAAGCCCCGCCCCCTGAGGTCAGATTTTACCTCAGCGCTGAAGGAAGGAGGAAGCTGTGTCTGTGTCTGCTACAGACAGACTAATAAAATCCCCATCCTTCAGCAAAACAGACGGCCCTCCAAACATTACATGGCTGTGGCTGCTTATACCTCCTCTTCCTCACAGAATGAGGTATTATTTAAGAGGAGAAAGTTATTTAACCCTGTCAGGTCGGAAGACAGCAGGGAAATTTCTGTGGAGAAAGGAGAGCCCAGTCAGGCAGTCTCTCCTCCTCCCCCTGCCTATTCTCACAGTGTTGTGGAAAGGCACAAAAAGAAACAAACAAACAGTTCATGTTTCTTCAAGAGATGCCTGTTCAGGCAATAACATCTCTTTACCAGGTATTGCCTGCAGTAGGAATACCTGAGAGGTCTGTAAAAGGAGAAAGGAGAGCCCAGACAGGCAGAGTCTCCTCCTCCCCTTGCCTATTCTCACAGTGTTGTGGAAAGGCACAAAAAGAAACAAACAATCAGTTCATGTTTCTTCAAGAGATGCATGTTCAGGCAATAACATCTCTTTACCAGGTATTGCCTGCAGTAGGAATACCTGAGAGGTCTGTAACAGACCACCCTCTCTTGCCCATGGCTGGCACATTTTCCTGCCTGTCACTGGCAGTATGCTCAACAACAAGCTCATAACAGGGACTAGTGCTCAGAAAAGGGACTAGTCACCACAGTACACAGTCCCCAGCTAACTCACAGGGAGTGGCTTGGGAGTTGGAGGATGTAACAAGATCCAGTGAATCCTA